>NW_023270380.1:1281142-1412583 GCF_011800145.1 Mirounga leonina
ATCTGTGATTCAACAGTCTTGCACAATTCACAGCACTCACCATAGCAATACCCTCCCCAGTGTCTATCACCCAGCCACCCCATCCCTCCCACCCCCCCCACCCCCCCACTCCAGCAACCCTCAGTTTGTTTCCTGAGATTAAGAGTTCCTCATGTCAGTAAGGTCATATGATACATGTCTTTCTCTGATTGACTTATTTCGCTCAGCATACCCTCCAGTTCCATCCACATCGTTGCAAATGGCAAGATTTCATTCCTTTTGATGGCTGCATAATATTCCATTATATATATATATATATATATATATATATATATATATATATATATATATATATATACACACACCACATCTTCTTTATCCATTCATCTGTCGATGGACATTTTGGCTGTTTCCATCGTTTGGCTATTGTGGACATTACTGCAATAAACATCGGACCCCTTCGGATCACTACATTTGTATCTTTGGGGTGATACTTTCAGTTTTAAGAAAACCTACAAACCAGCCTGCATTCGTGGCATCTTCTAGAGCCTGCCAATGTGGCATGAGCCATGATAGAAAATTTTCCCTTTTCAGATTTTAATTACTGAAACTGAACATATTAAATATATACTTATCTGTGATAATTATGACTAAAGAATTCCTTATCAATGCAGCTTAGTCATTTGCTTAAGTGATTTAAATGTGATAGTTGTTAATCTGTGTATCTTGTCAAAGGGAATCATGAGGGGCAGGGTGATTAGGGGAAATGCTGGCTACGTACTACTGAGGGTGCCAAGAGGCCGTCCTGAGGGCCCCACAGCAGATGCTCCTTCCTGCCCTCCCTCCTCCTCTCCAGGACCTCTTCAATGTTTCTGCATTTGACCCTCATCTTTTGATATTTGAGAGATTTTTTTTTTTATCCATTAGGTAAAGTCTTTCTTAATAATTAAAAAAAATTTTTTTTAAAGATTTTATTTATTTATTTGAGAGAGGGAGACCGAACATGAGCAGTGTGGAGAGGCAGAGGGAGAGGGAGAAGCAGACTCCCCACTGAGTAGGGAGCCCGATGCAGGGCTTGATCCCAGGACCCTGGGATCATGACCTGAGCCGAAGGCAGAGGCTTAACTGACTGAGCCACCCAGGTGCCCCTCTTAATTCATAATTAATTCAGTTTTTCAATCTCTTCCCGATAATCCTTAGTAGCCCGGGGGTTCCGGGGGAGCTGCTGTCCATGTTGGATCTCCTCAATGACCCTTCATGTATTTCTTCTCAAGGGAAGAATCCGTATGGTCTGAATTATGTACAAGCGTAGAATCAGTGGGACCTGCCTGAAACCTGGAAGGGTTTAATTCACTCTGAGGTCCTCCAACTCAGGCTTCCATTCAGTGAAGACTTGCCTTCAGCAACAGATGGTAAATGGATTCTGCAGAATGAGTAATTCCTTCATTTCTGTCTGAATGGTTTGTTTAGAAGCAAACAAAATGATTCCCTCTTCCTATTAAATTTGTTGTGAGAACATCAGGATCATACTGAGTTACTGTCCAAAGCAATGTCTGGGAGGAGGGGATGGAGATTTCACAGTTCAGGCCCCAGATCACGGGGGACCTCAGTAACATTACCTGCCAGACTGTTAATCAGCTATTAATCCAGATTGTTAAAACACTAGGTACTTTGCTCAGGAGATTCAATTTTTATCATGTTGAGATAACCATTTTTCAGCGTATTTTCAGTATATTTCTTTTTCCATAGTGACCATTTTTACTGGTGGCGGTTCAGTGACATTAAGTCCGTTCATGTTATCAGGCATGCGTCCCCACCACCCATCCACCCCCCAGAACTCTGTCATCTTGTAAAACGGAAACTCTGTCCCTATTCAACATTAACTCCCAGTTTCCCCTCCCCCAGCCCCCATCCAGCACCATTCTGCTTTCTGTCTCTAGGAATTTGATTCCTCTAGGGACCTTGTATGAGCAGAACTATGGAACATTTGTCCTTTTGTGATTGGTTTATAACTCAGCATCATGTCTTCCAGATCCATCCACATTGTAGCATGCGTCTGAATTCTTCCTTTGTAAGGCTGAGTTATATTCCGTTGTATGGAATGTAGACCACGTTTTGTTTTTCTCTTCCTCTGTCAATAGACACTTGGGTGGCTTTCAGTTTTTGGCTGTTGTAAATAACGTTGTTTTGTACATCTTAACTTTAAAAATGAAACAATTATCTATCTTTGATATTTAGAAATTTTGAAGTATCTTTTTTTTTTTTTGAGAGAGAGAGGTAGCCTGCCCATCTCTGCACACAAGCAGGGAGGGGCAGAGGAGAGGGAGAGAGAGAATCTCAAGCTGACTTCCTACTGAGTGTGGAGTCGACATGGGCCTCGATCCCACGACCTTGAGATCCTGACCTGGTCCAAAATCATGAGTCAGATGCTTAACCAACTGCGCCACCCAGGCACCCCTGATTTTAATAGTAGAGAATTGTGGTAACACGTACCAAATAGATGTTGTATCATACTTAACTGGTTGGCAGTTTAGGGCAACGCACGTTACCTGAGTCTTTAGGTCGGCCTCTATAAAACAGATGAGACTGCTAATTCTGCTTTGATTTCAGAGATCAAAGATGAGTTAATATGTATGAGTGCCCCTCGTAAAAAAGAGTATATGAATGCTACTAGTTAATACCAGAATAAATTCTGAATGTCCTTGTTTACACTCTGGGTAAGTAGACTTTTATAACCGCGTTTATCTAGAAACCTCAAACACTTTACACTCACTGTTTTTAGCATAGACTTGAACTATAAGGGGTTATTTGTGGGATTACGAGGTTTGAAGGCATATCTAAATATTTTGCAGGTTCTCTAGACATCCTATACTCCCGTAGAATGCCAGAGTTTTCTCTTTTCTCCCGTCTTCTCTCTTTGCTTGGCCCTGTCTCTTCCTACAAGGTGTGAGGGCTGTAATGTGGGATAGCGTACTTTCTAGCCTGCATGTACCTGATTTTTTTCTTTTCTTTTTTTTAGGCTCAGTATAGATAGTCTTTATTGACAGTGCAAAATAGTAACAAATCCAGCATGATGGAAAAGGATGTGAGGCATGGCTCCCCTTACCCTTGAGGGCCCTGTAACCAGGCAGGTGGTACCAGGGCACTTGACTTGACTGTGGACGCTTTGGGCCCAGCATCCTCCAAAGAACAGGCTCCCAGGCAGGAGGGCAATACCCCAGAAGTGGCATGGGCTATGTCCTACCCTAGGCTACTTGGCCCCCACCCACCACACACCTTGACAGCTCAGCTCAGGGTAGGGGTATTAGGGGACTGGATTAAACCTACCTCTCTCCAAACTTGTGTATCTAGCTACCTTCTGCCTCAGTTTCTTTCCTCCCAGTGATTAGCCAGGTTGGACCACCAGGCCCAGTTGGTAGCCCAGCCCAAACCAATGTGAGACGTTCCTATAACGTACCATATTTTAGCCATTGTGTGGGTTGCAGACTCTTGGAGGCTGCTGGGATCACTGGGGCTGGCCCTAGCCAAAAAGACCCTCTCTAGGGCACAGACATTAATCCAAGATGAATGATAGGCATCGAGGCTACCACCCAAACATCTTACGGATTTGCCATGTCCCAGGATGTATTTATTGATTGTACGCCAGGGACTGCCCAAGATGTGGCCTGAGATGTGAGGGAATTCAGTCCGAGATGAATCTGGGACATTGGCTAGAAATTTCAGCTGGTCTGGTGTTACAGACCCAATCATCTGTTGAGTTTCAGTGTTCCTGATCACGCAAAATCACATGCACAAGAGAAGGTTCTCAGCTTCAGCAGTGTCATCTAACCATAGACTTTTAAATGTTTTCCTGGCAAGGTTGGCCGTCCGTGTCCTCCTGTATCATACTGGCCATCCTTGATGGTGGCATTTCTACAAAGTACAAGCGACCCACTGTGGTTCCAGGGTCGGCTGTGTGTGTCTACATAAGTGTACATTTCCCCGACACCTGCTTGTGGACCTAGAGCAATCTTAATGCACCCGGGCCCAGGTTTTCTTATCCCTGCATCATTTAGTCTGTTTTGCTAATTCCCAGTCATGCACACAGGCTGTTCCACAATCCTACAATAGCGGTTCCAGGCGTCTCTGAGCCCCAGGCTGGGGGTGGGAGAGTGTGGCAGGAGCACATCACATCAGACGTCTTGGGGAGTCTGGGACAGTAAACAGAGTTAATACATATTCTGTGCTGCAAGTTTCTTGAAAACATTAAATGACGAGTGTGTTGGACGAGTCTGCCGCGAGTCCATATAGCTCTGGACTTTTCTCCCCTGGTCCGTGTCCTGTGCCGTGATGCCCAAGAGAGGCCTACAGGGAGACCCGGCTTGGCGGTGGCGTAAGTCACATGCCGTGCCCACAGCCACCGCGAGGCTGTTGGCAGCTGCCCCTGCCCTCGGAGGGTTCACTGTGGACAGCTTAATGGCATTTTGGCCTTCGTTCCTGGCAGGAGGCTTTTTCTTCCCCCATGTTGTGAGGCCGCCAGGCAGGAGTTCCTGGAGTCTCCCTCCATCTGGCTCTGCAGATGGCTTTGCCGACCCAGGCAAGAGGGCTCTGTCCTTCCGTCGGGCCCGGCGCCTGCAGGAAGGGCCAGTTGGGCCCATCACTCCCAGCTTCTTGCCGTTCTAGGGTTCTGAGACGTCTGGCTCTCTTTTCCATGGCTGGTGCCCCGACGCTGCATGTGTGAATAGTTAGTGAAGAGTCTTTCTTTCCTCTCCCCTAGGAGCCGGGCGCCTGGAGGGCAAGGCCCATGGTTTATCCCAGCTTCTCGTGCCATCTGTGGTGAAGAGTGGGAGTTCAGTGTGGTGTTTGTTCAGTGAGCGATTGGAAAATGAAGGGTCAAGTTCTGGAAGCAGCTTTAATGCGCTGCAGTTGCAGGCAACGTGCCCATCACTCTGCCTCCGTTTTCTAAATTCTGAGGTGTAGCTGATATTCCTCAAAAGGCTCCAAAGGGCACTGGCGCAACTTCCGTGGTTCTCTGCGTACCGTATGCCTGCCGCCGTGCAGAGGGGGACACCCAGGGTTTGTCTTCAACAGTAGGAATCCCGTGAGGTGTAGCTTTACTCACCTGATCCCGCAAATGAGCAGGGGCAGAGAGCTGCAGAGCTTGCTCGTGGTCACACCGCTCTTAAGTTAGACAAGTGTAACTAGCATGCGGGGCTGCCTCACTCCACAGTGTGTGTGTGTGTGTGTTCACGTACCTAGAAGTATACATATGCACGTACTTATGTATGTGTTTGTACGTATTTAGGAGGTGGGGGATACACACACACACACATTTAGGAGGTGTGTGTGGGGGAAATATGCATACACACACATACACACGCACATACATATGTATGTACCGTTGACCCTTGAACAACAGTTTTTTTAACTGTGGAGGCCCACTTATACACAGATCTTTTCCGATAAATAAGACACAGTATTATAAATGTATTTTTCTTATGATTCTCTTAACATTAACTCATTTCCTTGTAAGTTAGAATACACATACACAGTATGTGTTAATTGGCTGTTTATTTCCTCTGTAAGGCTTCTGGTCAACAGTAGGCTGTTAGTAGTTAAGTTTTGGGGGACTCCGAAGTTAGACGCAGATTTTCAACTCTGCAGGGGTTGGTGCCCTTAACCCCCGTGTGGTTCCAGGGTCAGCTGTGTGTGTGTCTACAAACGTGTACGTTTCCCTGACACCTCCTGCATGTGCTGTACACCAGAGGTGCCTCGTTGTGATTCTGGCTTTGACAATAAACGTTGCATGAGCCTTTCCCCCCAGGCTACCCTTCTTTGAGGGGCTACGACCCCTTGGCCCTTGCGGTTGGCTCCCATCAGGTGCTCGCCGGGTCCAGTCGCTGCTGCACCCATTTTCTCAGACAGTTCTGTCTACTCTTGAGCATATCAGGTGCCGAGGTGTGTCTGCTGAACTGAAATGCCTAAGCCTGCGTGGTGTATTCCCAGTTTGTCAAGGCAGAGGAAACAGATGCCTTTTTTAGATGACCTAAAAGATTCTTGACACGATCCTCATGGTGTTTTAATAAGTTTTAAGTCCTGGTCAGCTAAACTCTGGGCCAGGAGTAAATGTTAATAAACAATGTAAAGGTGATGGAGGAAAAGCATGGATCTTAAGTGGAACTGTGGGGTCTGTGAGTCTGTGATGGATTATTGTTCCTGCTTTTTTTGTGTGTAATGATTCATGTTCTTCCCGAGAGGCTTCCTCTCTTTGCTCAAGAAGCTATATGATACGGATTCCTTTCCTGGCCCTTTGGAGCAGGTTGGCCTGGGATAGAGGGTTGATGTGTAGTGAGACGTTCCCAGGGGAGATTTGGGGACAGTTTATGTATTCCTCTTTGGTCCCTTTGCCAGACAGAAGCATGAGAAGTGGTTGGAGCGAAAAGTCGCCTCCTAAAATTAGCTCTCCTCTTCGTTTCCCCAACGCTTTTTACTGGTTGACGCAGGTACTCTTTGCCCTTCTGGATGAGCCGTCTGCGTTGTGTAAAAGTGCAAAGACAAATTGTCCAAATTAGAGCAGCTAATTTTAGGTGCTAGTAAATTTTAAGGGCTTACAAGACTCGAACGTGTTTCTCTTCTTCCAGAAGAAGCACTTTTCCCACCTGCAAAACAAGCCTGTTTTAAGGTCTGAAAAGGAGAGACCAGACGAAGCCCCTTGAGGGCAGATGTGTCTCTTTTGCTGCCCCTGGAGCTACTGGGGCTGGGCACACGGGGCACCCAGGAACCCCTGGCTGGCAGCTGGGCTTTCCCTGATGTAAATGCAGGGGCGGAGCATGCTCAGGGGAGCTTCTGCTCGGGATGGCAACTGCAGTTCCAAAATAAATCAGTAATTTTGGTCTCGAGAGTGAAGTAGTGTCTCTCTGAAATTTTAAGCCCAAATGGATGAATTCCTGTTTTAGAATTCCCAGTTTATTTTCTGGAAGAGCTTGTGGCAGATGTGGTTTTGTGGGGAAAGTTTATACCCAGTTCAGGGTCTTTGAAGTACTAGTATCTGCAAGAGCGAGGTGGCAATTGCTCGTCAGTTTGACCTAAGGCTGCACGGGCTTCTTGGTTGAAAGGACGTGCACTTAGTGGGAGAACTTGGGAGAAGCTTGTAGCTTTTTTTTTTTAAAGAAAGAGCAAACTAAGTCGCTCGCAGTTTTTCAGGTTGGCATTGATGGAAACGCAGATTCCGCGGGGCAAACAGCAAAGAGACACTTGGGTGGTGCAGAGGTTGAAAACGTTGTAGTAACCGTGACAGTGGAGTGCCAGGGGGCTCTTCTGGGGGCAGCAGTGATGAGGCTGGGTGGTAGGAGAAGAGCTGAGAATCCTCAGAAGTGGCACGGGGAAGGGTGTTATTTGAGGGCTCCCTCTGTGGGACCAGAAGTGACATTTTGCTTTTTGTAGGTCATACCGAAGCTGAGACCCAGGTCTTCCTGAGGCAGTGCTGGGAATACAGCACTTTGAGGTAAGGGGATCTGACAGCCCTCGCCAAGTTTTGGAGAAATTCTCACAGCTTCCACTTCCTCCTCAGCGAGGCTGTCCAGAAAAACAGTTGCTAGGAAGAGCTGTATCCAGAGACAGAGGGTTGTGGTCCTTTGTGTTTTAGTAGTCGTCCCTTAGATTTCCAGGAGCCCCAGATCCCCTTAATGGGTATTAATAACCGTCGTGGACTCTCAGTTTGTGCTTCGTGGGACCTAATGGGGCTTTTACTCTCTCCACCTTGGTTTATCTTGTTCTTGTTTCATGGATATGAGTGACCATGCTGCTCTCGTGTGAAGGGGGTTATTTTTCATTCAGCGGGAATGGGGTTGAGCGTGGAGATAGATGCTCTCCCACAGCTGCCTTCTTTCCCCGGGATGAACATCCACAGCCAGGAGCAGGCTTCTGTCCTCAGCCTCGGGGCTTGAGAAGAAATGCAAGTCGGCCTCCCTCCTGCTGGTTTGGGGCAGATGTGGGTGGGTTGCTGGGGCTTGTCTTTATCCCTGGGGCTGTCAAGGATAAGTTGCTGCTTCCAGGAGAGAGATTCTTGCAGGATTTTCTGTGTGGCTCTAAGAAGAGGAGGAAGTGGCTGTAAAAAAGAAAGGAAGGAAGAAAGGAAGGGAGGGAGGAAGGAAGGAAGGAAAAGAAAGAAAGAAAGAAAACAAAACACCAAAAGCCCCCAAACCCATAATTATCATGTAGGCACTGTTGCAGTTAAGCCTGATTTTGGCCTCAATTCTGGAACAAGTTAGCTGGTTAGACAGACCCTTTATTAGGCAATGGCTGGTTATTTATCCCTTTCCTTCCCTAGTCATTTACTGGGGGCGAGTTGCTCCTACCTGACCTTGGCTGATATCCATGTAGCCAGTCCTGGAGTGACGCTGTGCTTCCCCAGCAGGATTCCTTACTCAGGGGGTAGGCGCTTGCCCCAGAGAGCCGTGAATTGGCTTTAATTAACTAATCGACTCAACCGACACTCACTGCGTGCTCACCCTGCGAGGCTCGCACCGTGTTCCTTTTCAGTATATGGCAGCATTCAGGGTACTGCACCCTCAGCTTCTCTGTGTCGTCCCAGGGTGTGGGACGGGGATCCCGGCCCCCCTGCGGCCGGTGTCACCCTGGCTCCTTTCCGCAAAGCTTCATGGAACCACTCTCTAAAAAACCCCTGAAATCCTGTCTTCTGGGGAATTGGGCATGGCTGGCTGGGGAACCCCTCTCCTCCCGTGGTATAGTGGGTTGTCAGAACCAGCTGGTGGGCCTCAGAAGGCCGTAGCTGACATTTTCACTTGAGGATCTGGATTCTCATCCCCCCTGGTGCTCTAGCATCAGAAATGGGAAGCTTTAAAGCCCCTGCCTCATTGGATACCTTGAGTCATAAAATAAATGTGATGTGCTGAGCGGGGGTGGGAGGAGAGAACAGGTGGCTGGAGCTGCTTCATGCCCGCCACCTACTTAGGCTCCCCTTTCTTAATAGGGCTTCAGAAATCCTGGAGTGCATAATTTGCAGCCACGGAGTTCCACCCATGTCCCCTGTCACTTCAAAATGTAAATGAAACTTGCAGAGCTGGGAGGAAGGAGCCCGCATTCCTGCTCTTTCCCCGGGTCCCGGGAGGTGCGGCAAATGCGCCGCTGAGCAGCAATTGGCCTGTTATTACTGGTCTTTGCTGCTCACGCAGCTAATAAAGGGGCAGAAGGAAGCCTCTATAAAGGCACTTGGGGCTTTGCCAGGCTGAGTCACAGCTGATTTAGGGAAATGCCACACAGGACGCCTTCAGTTCCCCCCTGTTCTAAATGGAGGTTTGCAACTGCATACTCAGAAAATGAATCAGAGTGGGGGGAAAGTGTGCAAGAGAAACTCAGCAGAAATGGAAGTGTGGGAGGGCCACAGAATGGTGCTGTATATAGAGACTCACACCTTCGGTCCTGCTCAGTCTTCACCGAAGGTGTGTCCTGATGCCAGAGGTTAGGGGGGAGGGAAGGAAGTGGGGGACTGAGGTGCAGTAGATCCATTCTGTTAGTTTAGCAGGCTTTAACCCTGGCTGGCACAGGGTGCCCTAGGCACGGAAACCTCTCTCCACCTTATCAGCCTGGGGCCTGGCAGTGGGGTGGGGTGGCGAAGGCCAGCTGGTGGGAGGCGGCAACCCTTTCAGACTGGAGGGCCTGCATGACATGTCACCTGAGGAGCTTTGAAGAAAGGGTCCCCAGGCCCCATTCCAGACCCACTGAGTCAGAATCTGCAGGAGGGTCGGGGAGCCTGGAATGTGTGCAAGTTCCCAGGGGTTCTCATTCTCCCCTGGACACCCAGTGCTCAGGGGGCTCACACTGGCCTCAGACCTTGTCCAGTGAGGACCAGAACCTGAGTTCCAAGCCGCCCTGGGGTCCTCGTCACACCGTGTCTCATTAATTCCAGAATGTACCTTTTTTTCTCTCATGTTTTAACATCTCTAAAATCAGGATGCATCTTACTAGGGACAGTGTTTCATGGTTTAATTGATACCATTTTTCTTCCTAAGTGGTATGTAAAATTAGTGGTGTGACCTGCAGTTGATGGTGGCTCAATTCAATGACCCATGTTGCTCTTGCTTGAGCTCTTGTGGGAGGAATATGCTCCCCAGATGAGGCCCGCCTCATCTGTAACTCACGGTGGTCAGCATGGGGGACGCGTTGAAGCTTACATAAACGATGGCATATGACAGTGAGGACTTCTGTCCCTGTTGTCACGGTGTGACTTTACAGGAGACTAATACCTGTGTTTTACTCTGCTTTGGGGTTCATGTCCCATTGGCTTATGAGGATGATTATCCCCATTTTACACTTTGGGGCACTGGCCCCCAGGGAGTGGCTGAGCAGCTTGGTCAGGATGGACGGTTAGTAAGTGACAGAGGAGCTTTGTCCGACACCACGTCCAGGACCCCGCGTGCCTGTCCGCGGGTCCACTGTCTTTCCAGCCTGTCCCGCTCACCTCTGTTTACCGCCCTTCCCCTGACCCCGATAGCGGTCGGGTGAACGCAGTAGAGATGATTCATTCTTTTAGTCCAGTCTTCGAACCTGACTTCTCAGTAGCCAGTGTTGTGCAATAGTTGTACATTAACCGCTTGGAGACTCCAGGAAGGAGGGCACGCAGGCTCTTTTGGCTGAGGGCTGCACGCTGGAGAATTGCCAGGCATTGTCTGCTCTGTGTCCTGGACTTCGAGTGATTACAGAGTTCTTTGCACAGATGAGCCACGGATCTCTGCGCAGCAAGTTTGTTCCTCTGTGTGAGCTTGGTCATGCCTGTCGGGAGGGTGTTCCGTCGCCGCATGGATTTCAGCATAAGGAGTGGCAGCGGGGGGAGATAATGACTGAGTGCCTGCTGCCAGGAGCTGGTGCATCCTTGTGGCCCGGGGACGGGTCCCCGGGCACCTGGGGCTCCGTGTTGCTGCAGATGCTGAAGCCATTGGCGATTTGGCCTGCTGTCTGGGGACCGGGTCGCTAAGGTTGTGACCTCAGTGCTGCTGCTTGTGTTTCGCTTTAGTCCCTGTTCCCTTTACTTTACATCGAAGGCTTTGGGGGTTGAGGTGGGACCCGGATGATGTAACAGTAATGAGTGAGGATCGAGTACTTACCGTAGGCTAGGCATCGGTGAGAGTGCATTTGGTGATACTCCTTCCTCATCAGCCCTCATTTAGACAGTCCCTCTTAGCAGGTTGGCCATGTGCTGGTGTGGCGGGCCGTCCTGGGGTGCTCGCTCCGCTGCCCCAGTGTGGTGATTAACACGCTCCCTTTCACTTGCACAAGCGTTCATCCCGTTCACATGCGTCATCTCATTTAATCCTTGTAACAACACCACACAAAAGGCAGTATTATTTTCCCCTCATTTTCAGTGATAAACGGAGGCCCCGCATTTGTGAGACTTGCCAGTGGGTACATGGCAGCAATGCGGGGATCGCCGTGTGGATCCAGGAGGGCTGAGCCCCGAACCGGGTGCTCAGGATTGAACAAAAAGAAGCCGGTTCTGGAAGCTAGACATCAGTGCCCGGGAGGCTGGGCTCTGCAGGCAGTCTCATTGGAAGGTTGCATCCCAGCAGCAGAATGGGTGCTCTGGGGGTACACATCGTGGTGAGGGGCCTGGCCGAGGCAGAGATGGGGGGTGGCTGGTAAACGCAGGCCCTCACCTCCTCGTTCGGCTGGGGGAGGTGTCAGCCCACCATTCTGTGGCCCTTCTCACAGACTGTGTGTGTGTGTGTGTGTGTGTGTTTTAAGCTGTTGATTAAACAAAAGAGAATTAGGGAGATCTTCTAACTTCCAAATAGAGTTTCTATGATTTAAAGTAGTTTACATATTGCTGCTAGAGCCGGAATTTCAGAGGGTGGTTTATATGAGTAATTAAGACAAAAAATTTTCCTAGGAGATGTTCATGAGACTCGATGTTAAAAGTCCAAGTGATGGGGCGCCTGGGTGGCTCAGTTGGTTGGGCAACTGCCTTCGGCTCAGGTCATGATCCTGGAGTCCCAGGATCGAGTCCCGCATCGGGCTCCCTGCTCAGCGGGGGGTCTGCTTCTCCCTCTGACCCTCCCCCCTCTCATGTGCTCTCTCTCTCTCTCTCATTCTCTCTCTCAAATAAATAAATAAAATCTTAAAAAATAAAATAAAATAAAATAAAATAAAATAAAAGTCCAAGTGAAAGTTCAGGGGAGGGAGAAGCAGAGCCTGTGCAGTCCCCCGGGGAGCCGTGGTGGGGATGAGGCTGCCTCTTGAGGGCGGTCGCGTTGTGCACCCAGATTCCTGGACTCAGCGGCCTTGGGCAGGGCGTGCACCCCCCTTCTTCGGGCAGGTGCGGACAGGTGGATGCTAGCGGTGCGTGAGAGGTGTTGCTGAGAGCTGCTGAGGTCAGGCCCAGGGTGCGGGGTTGGGCTACACACAGCAGGGGAAGACAAGCTCACCGCCACGTGGAGTTGTTGAGCCCACTGAGCTGATTTCACACCCCACTGCTGGCCTCCCCTGGCAGTTGGAAAGCACTTCCCTAAGATCGATGTCTCCCTGAGGGAAGTGGCTGCCACAGCCCTGTGAAGGGGATCTGGTTGCTTCGGGCGGCTTTCTCAGGGGTGATTGGGAGTAGTGGGTGAGCCCACCCAGGTGTTCTTGCTGCAGGCACGAGGGAGTGGGGAGAGGAGCAGGCCGGCGACCTGCTGCAGCAGTGGGCATGGGGCCAGGCTCCCCGTGGCGTGTGGCAGGGAGCCACCAGCGGTCAGCAGGAGGAGGGCCACCAGCCCTGCCAGGTGCACAGGCTTCGTGGTCAGTCTCGCTGGGACATCTGTCTGCGTCTGGAGCCACCAGTGCCTCGGGGCCACCAGGGGTTGCTCCTGGGTTCTCTGGCCCACCTGGGGCTAACTCGCATGTACCTCTTGTGGCTCGATTACTGTTTAGGTCACGACTCCGCCTGCAACATTATGAAATTGCTGCATCTATAAAGTTTAGACCTACTGATGTTTAGAGACGGGTGAAATGGGGCAGGTGGAAGCCGCTCAGGTTGGACACGAAAGGGTTAACAGCAGAACTATAAATGGGCCCTGCTTATTAAAAGATAGTTCTTGGGGTGCCTGGGTGGCTCACTCGGTTCAGCGTCCGACTCTTGGTTTCAGCTCAGGTCATGATCTCAGGGTCGTGGGATCGAGCCCTGCGTCGGGCTCTGTGCTCAGTGTGGACTCTGCTTGTCCCTCTCCCTCTGTTCCTCCCCCCACTCTCTCTCTCTCTCTCTCTATCCCTAAAATAATTTTTTTTTAACCATAAAAGAAAAAAGAGATAGCTCTTTCCTTTTAGAGATGTGCATTTGAGTGGCAGATCATTCATCAGGATCATCAGAAAACCAACCAGTGTTTATTCAGTGATTATCCTGGGCTCTGTGGGATGCAAGAGAAGTGTAACATATGCCAAGACCATGCTCACCCATAAGGAACAGGAGTGACCCTGCTACGTGTCAGAGGCTTGTTCTGTGGAAGGGCTGATACCAGGGCAGCCCTTGTTCAGGCTCAGAGTCTCTGGGGGCCGGGGACAGGCATCAGCAGCCCAAGGTCAAGAACCACTCTTCTCAAATAAATCACCCCTTTGCTGCTACCAGAGCCTCTTTCCTGTATCTCTTACAACACTTGGTTACTTTCTCCCTGACACCGTTGTTTACCTGTTTATTTTCCGCCCCCGGGAATTTGTAAGGCAAGGAGGACTAGGATTACACCCTGGGCCTTGAAGAAGAGCATGTGGACCTGGGCAGCCGGGGGCAGGGAGCCCCAAATGATCCTTCCAGGTTCACACCCCCTTGTGGCCCCCTCCCGGTCACTGCTACCGTCACACCGGCCTGGGGATAGGAGAGCTGCCCTTGAATTCTCTTGCCCAGACATGAGCACACATCTCTTGCTTCAAGTTCTTGTAACACAGCTGGGTCCCATCTGGGCATTTTGGCAGAGGGCTTCGCAGCTAGAGTGCTGGTAACCAGTTTAACTAGGTCTGACCACCTTCTTGCAGTTGGGGGCTGGCTTGGGTGCCCTGCCTTCTCCCACCTTCTTCCATGGGGCAGCAGCCATCTTGCTCACAAGTGGACTTAGAGTCTGACCTGCTTTGCTTGGTTTCCCTACTTATGAAGGGACGGAAATACAAACATCATCTGCTGTGAGGCCTGCAAAGGCTTATTAGCTCAGTGCTGGTGCTGACCAAGCACAGTGAATGTGAGCTGTTTTTCTGGACACCACCCTCCTCGCCCCACCCAGACCCCCAGAGTCCTAGAGCACAGAGAGCCCAAGAGAAGCAGGAGGACCCTGGCTACCTATATCCTGTTCACTTGTTTTTCTGTCAGAAGACCTTGCTTCCCCAGATGAGCATTACCCACTCGCCCATAGGACGGGAGGAGCCTAGCAGCAGTGCCAGAATTGGGCATTTGGGGTCCAGAGGTCTTGAGGGAGGCTGCAGACCGGAGTGATTTTAGGAAGCGGGCCTGACACTGGTGCCCGGGTGACCTGGGCAGGAGGACTGGGGGCACAGGGTCAGCCCTGGGATGTAGGGTGATGGGATGGGGTATGCTTAGGGAAAAGCCTTCAGGCAAGCAGGCAGTGAGCCCCCAAGTCAGAGGGCCAAAAAGTCCATTTCACGAGTGTGCTGATCATTTACCTCACTTTGCAATCA
Organism: Mirounga leonina; assembly: GCF_011800145.1. Taxonomy (NCBI): domain Eukaryota; kingdom Metazoa; phylum Chordata; class Mammalia; order Carnivora; family Phocidae; genus Mirounga; species Mirounga leonina. The sequence goes on from NW_023270380.1 coordinate 1,295,771, forward strand.
GTCCGGGTCTGTTTCTGTTTGTCGTGGAATCAGAGGTAGAGAACCACCTGCGCAGTCTGTGCCCCATGTGCCTGTGACCTCACCCTCTGGTAGGCACTGGGGTGATGGTCTCTCCTGCCCAGAGTGCTAGCATGAGCAACTAGTGAGAGCCACCTCAGGACCCTGACCACCCACTGGGGGGTCCCTCTGGTCCCTCTGGTCCTCTCAGTCGGCCTGTAGCTCATTTGTTAGATGCTATGGTGGTGTTTTTTTGTTGTTTTTTTTTTAAGATTTTTATTTATTAGAATGAGTGATGGGGGAGAGAGAGAGAGAGAGAGAGAAGCAGACTCCCTGCTGAGCGGGGAGCCCGATGCGGGTCTCATTCCCAGGACCCTGGGATCATGACCTGAGCCGAAGGCAGATGCTTAATGACTGAGCCACCCAGGCGCCCCGCTATGGTGGTTTTTAAGTTCTGTGCCTCCTTCACCCTCCCCTTTGTGTTTTTCCTGTGTGGTAGGGACATTTTAAGGGAAGAAAGGATCTCTGTCTCTGCCCTATGCATGCTCTGAGGATGGAACACAGAATATTCTGGCTGTTCTTGTCTGAGTCACTGGGCTGTCACAAACTGCAGGGGCCAGGGCTCTCCACTAGCATCACACAGGGTCAGGACTTAGAGTGACCCCAGGATGGCTCATTCGAGTCTGTCCCCAGCCCTGTTATTTGGGGGGTGTTTGACTTCTGCCCTCAGTTTCTCCTCTTACACCATGGGGATGACCAGAGGCTTGTGGGAGGACTGAATGAGTGAGTGTAACGGGTGTTGGACACGGTAACAATGTAATAAACCGCTCACGCCGCTGCTGTTCTTTATTTATGTGGTTTCTGGACGTCTCTGCCTACGCCCCGGGGGTCCCTCGCAGCTGTGCTTTTCTGTTTCTGTTTTATTTTGTTTTGTTCGTCTCCAGGATTTTTCTAGGGACTCTTCCGGTTTGAGACCGGGAACGCAGATGCATTGAGTTTGAGGTCAGAGGGGTTTGGACTTGAGCCTGGCCTTCTTGCAGAAATGGAGAGGCTGCGGTATATACTGTTCTTTGGGCAGGTTACTGGCGCGACCGTAGGGCCTCAGAGGAAATTCATGCTCTTCTCTTTAATACAAGAGGCCCCGCTGCCAGCAGAAGCTGATCGGGGATGAGTTGACAGTGTCATGAGAATGTGTGTGGGGGGTGGGTGTGTATTTGTATGTTCCACAGTGAGGCTTCCCCACTCAGTTCTGACCGATGATGCTTTTGGGGTCCTCAAGACACTGTCCCGAGAAAGCAGGGCAGGGACCCAGGTAGGCTTTCTCTAGCCAACTGAAATCATCAGGGATTGTTTTAAAGTTTTAACTTCTTATTTCCTTTTAAAGCCCAGAGCCAGCCCTTGAATGGAACCAAGTTTGCTGTTGTGCTGCTCACTGTGATTAGTTTGTTGCATTAAATTAATTGTCAGGTTGCCTGGAACCAAAGCTTCCTAAAATGAAAACTGTTTCACTCTGGAATGCCTTACGAGGAAAGAGAAAAGTATCATGAATGCAGAGTCTAGAGCTAAGGACCTGAAATTTGGGTGCCGACCCTTCTTACTCTTTTCTGGTATTGGATTCACCTGCCAGCCACCTGTTTTTGTTGTTCTTTGATTTTTAATGAACACCCTTTTAAAAGGTTCTCTTGGTTACAAGCAAAAGCAGCCTGGCTGGGGCGGAGAAGGGGATTTGTTGTGGGGAGGTGAGGGTGTGTCACGTGACTGGGAGTAGGCAGGCTGCCTGGCCTCACAAGGCCAGGTGGGAGAGGACGTGGACGCAGCCCAGAGCACGGCCTGGGTCATGGCTCAGACCGCAGTAGCCCCCGCCCCCACCCCCACCCCAGGTCGCTGCTCCCTCCTCTCTCTGTACAGGGCTTTTCTCTGCCTTGGGAATCCTATGTCTGCTCACCTTGGATTTGGCCTCCCAGCCTCATCGGAGCCAGCCCCTCCCTGGAGGAACCGACCCCTCCCTGGAGGAACCAAATGGCTTAGCTGAGCATGGGTGCCCGCTCCTGGTGCATCTGGAGGGGGCATGGCATGGCCTGTGTGCCTGGGCCAGGGCACTGCTTAAAGAAAGGAGGTGCTGGGAGTACCTGCCTTCAAAGCAGGTGTCTGAAGCGCGTAGGTTGCTTCTGGTGTCCGGGAGTCCAAAGGATCTGAAAGCACTTTGTTTCCAGCTCTGCTGGAGACAGTCCGTGGCCTGAGCTGACAGGGGCCAGGCGGAGAGGGGGCAAGGAGGTGGCTGTGGTCTGTCTGGAGGCCCAGGGCTAGCCACTCTGCCCACACCAGCTTGTTGTTGGTCCTCTCCCAGGTGATTCAGTGTAAGCCTTCCCTCTGGTGAGTGGTGTGAGGGTGGTGCAGGGGGACGAGGGAGGGGTGGGCAGGGAGAGAGGAAGCGGTGGGGGTTCCTGCACTGCAGATGAGCTGCTGTGGCTTGCCCAGGGAGCAGGTAGCACTCGGAGGCCTGGGTCTGGCCTTCAGCCAGGACAAAAGCAGACCGCGAGCAAGCATCTTTCCCAGTAAAGCACGGCATCTTCACGCACTTACAAGATGCCCAGTGTCCTCGCGTTCTGTCCTGCCACCAAGGCCTCCCCGATGACTGTGGGAGCGGGCGAGGGGCTCTGGGGAGACTGTAGGAATGTCCTGGGCATCCTCCTGCCTGCCCGTCCATGCACATCTCGGTGCGGCTTTCTTCCCTTGCTGTCTGGCCTGCTGGGGTGCTTGACACCCACATTGCCTGGGTAGCAGCTGGACCTAAGGATCAGACAGTCCGTGCTTGTCTGTGCGGGGTTTTGACTCTCTTCTGCAGGAAGCTGCCTGCAAGATCGCCGTGCATCGAGCACCGCGTGTGGGTGGCGGGGGTGAGCCCTGGAGCCGAGACCGTCGGAATGGTCTGGTCCAGTCCACGCAGATGGCACCCGGACCTCTGTTCGGGGCTGCATCAGTCCAGCTCGGAGAGGTGGGGGCCCTGGAGAAAGGGTGAGCCTTGTGCTCATCTCGTAGACCCCAGCCTTCCTTGGACCCACTCCCTTTCTCTTTTCTTCTCTCCTCCTTCCTTCACAGCCCCGTTTGCCTGGCATTTGTGTCTGGTCTCTACCTGGAGCTGAAGGGCACAGCTGCCCTCCCCGGGAGGCTGTCCCTGAGCACTGGCCTGGGGAAGGGACTGCGGGAGAGGTGGAACAGCCAAAGACCATCCTGGGGCGAGAGTTGACCAACAGGAGATGCCAGTGGGGTGTCCCATAGGGCGTTGGGGTTGGAGGGCTCGGCCCGCTGCCACGCAGGGTTTAGAAGCTGCCAGTGGGTTATGGTGGATGGTGCGCAGTGGGACTCCCCAGCGCAGTGGGCACGTGGGAATTTAGATACTCGTCTCGTTGTCTTCAGAGCCCAGCGAGGGATGTCAGCTTGTTGGCGCCCGATGAGATAAAAGGTCACGCTCTCTGTGACGGTGCTTTCAGGGGAAGGGGTCACTGGTGCTCCTGGGCTTGCGGTCGGAGCGCTGATTTGGGAGGTGGGGGGACCCCCCTTCCCTGTGCTGCTGTGACGTGTCGCTATGGGGAACGCAAGTCGCTGGTTCTTTTCTGTGGCCTCGGGTAAACGTGGGCTGTGTCTCCGACGTACAGGGTAAGGCAGTGGGATGCGGGACTTGAACTCTGCTGCGCTTGATGTGACGAAAGGAAAGTCCTTCTGTGACAAGCCTCGGGCGTCGGAATCGCATGGGAAGGGAAGGCAGTTTGGACGGGGATTTCCTCTCAGTTGGGAGCTGGCTTCAGGCGGGGATGGAGCTTCCTGCCCGCCGAACGGTGAGCTGAGTGACCTGGGCTTTTGGGAACTGGGCCACCGTGATCCCTTTCTGACCACGCTGAATATCTTCAGTTTAGCTTCCTGGTGATTTCACACCTCATTCTAGTCATCATTCCTGCCCTTTCTCCACTGTCACCTGGTGGCTTCAGACTGTTATTTGTGAAGGAGTTTTCTCAAGTGGCTCTTAGGGAAATTCAGGAAGACACTTGAGGTCAATATATTGACAGACGTGGGGCGCCTGGGTGGCTCAGTCGTTAAGCGTCTGCCTTTGGCTCAGGTCATGATCCCAGGGTCCTGGGATCGAGCCCCACATCGGGCTCCCTGCTCCGTGGGAAGCCTGCTTCTCCCTCTCCCACTCCCCCTGCTTGTGTTCCCTCTCTCACTGTGTCTCTCTCTCTGTCAAATAAATAAAATCTGAAAAAAATAAAAAAATAAAAAAAATAATAATAAATTGACAGATGTTTTTCCTTGTTATTACCTCTTTATCTTTGAAAGATTTATTTTTAGGTGGCAGTGAGGAAAGAGGGATGTCTTAGCAAGAGGAGGGTGATTGGCCGTCAGTAGGCCCCGGAATGACCTGAACGCTGGAATTAGGGCTGGGCCGACCAGGTGGGTCGCAGGCTCCAGTGACCTGGTGAGTCCTGATCTGACAGTGAGCTGGCTTGTTGGGATGGGAATGGTGCAGTGGGCCCAGGGAACGTGCCGTCAACTCACCTTGGCATCTAGAGTGTTGGATTGGTCCCTTGATCTTTGCGATAAACATGTGGTGTCACATTAATAACAATGGGATGCACAGCCGTGTGTTGTTTCACCACTTCCAGCATGCAGGCCTTACATCGAGGAGGGAGGTTTGTCATGCGTAGTGACCAGGACTGTTGCTGTGCCTTCCAGGTGGCCCCCCCCCCCATTTTAGTCCCCTTCGGGGCCACTATCTGCAGAGGCATCAGAGACCTGTAGTGTTTGAACCATGAGTGATGGGGCCGGGCTCCCCGTCAGAGTCCCGGGTTGACGGCTGGGAGGAAAGGCCGTGCATAACCAGGCTCTTCCCCAGCTCGTTCGGGTCTCAGCTTTCCCCCGCTTCTGCCCTGCAAGGACTGTGTGTGGCTCAGTCAGGCTGTGACCACAAAACCCCACACATGGGGCAAACAGCAGGTATTAACTTCTCACAGTCCTGGAGGCTGGAGGGCTGAGGTCAGGGTGCCAGCACGGTCCGGCTCTGGGGAGAGCCGTCTCTCAGGTCCCTTTCTTCTGTGTCCTCCCCTGGTGGAAGGGACCGGGAGGGGGGTCCCTTCTGTGAGGGCACTACCCCCACACAGGACCCAGTCACCTCCCCGTGCCCCGCCTCCGAACACCATCGTATTGGGCGTTAGCATTTAAACACAGATTTGGGGGCGACACAAACGTTTGGACTGTGGCCTCCTGGTGGGCATCTTGTTCCTTGTGTGGCTCCTCCTCTCCTCACCGCAGAGCCTTTGCTCGCGCCATCTTAGTGGCAACGCATCCCAACCTGTATCCTTACCCTGCAGGGCTTGATTTGGAGCTTACCTCCTCTGGGAGGCCCTTGCTCTTAGTCCAGCCTGATTAAAAAAATCCTGTGGAGAAGTGCAAATATTCATAAGTAGACAGAATATTATTATGACCTCCACAGACTGTTCCCCTGCTCCAGCCGCCATCAGCCTAGGCGCGACCTTGACCCATCCGCGTGCCCTCTCAGCAAGCCCCAGAAACCATTGTTCTCATCTGTCAATATTTTAGTATGTATCTCTAAAACACAGGGCTCTTAAAATAACTCATACTACCATAATTCATACCTTTGGAAATTAGCACATTTATTAAATCATCAAATATTCAATGGTTCAGATTTCCTATTGGTTCATAAATGTCACAAATTTATTTTACAGGTTTTTTTTCTTGACTTAGATAAAGTCACCCTGATGATTCATTTGCCTTTCAGCCTTTTTAAATCACTCTCTCTCTTTTTTTTTCTCTCTCTTGTGGTTTGGTTTTGTTTTCTTGGTTTGTTTTTGCAGTTCATTTGTTCAGGGAACCGTCTGTTTGCCCTACACTTTTCCACAGTCTGCATGTTGCTGGTTGCATTCCCGTGGTGTAGGTGAGCAAGCACCTTTGTGCTCTTTATTTCCTGCAGATTGGAATTTGGATCTCGAAGTATGATCAGATTCAGGTTTGATTTTAATGTTGGGGGAGGGTGAGCAAGATAACGTCCATCATACGTGGGGTCACGCTGTTCAGTGAGCGTCCCACGGTGCCTACTGGGTGTCTGTCCATGATGTTAGCAGCTGTGGATGACAGCATCGTGGCATTTTCATTCTGGAAACCATTTTTAATTTCCTTGCTAGAATACTTCTAGGAAGGAAAACTCTTCCTCATCCCCTGTCGGCTTTACCTTGTGGTGCTGCCCATACGGGAAAGACTGCACACAGCTTCTTTCTCTTTTATTTATTGGTTTTCAGTCCGCTGTGCCCAAATAGAGTGTTTAGTTGGTTAGATTTGGTTTTGTATCATTATGAACTCATGGATTTAAATACGTGTTTCAATTCTAATAGTTTTTATCCTGTTTAACATTCACATTATCCCTGCCTTGGTCAGTGAGCACTTCTCTAGGTGGCTCCTAGGTCCTTCTGGTGTGATCTGGTCGCCTTTGATCACTGTCTTGCTATCTGGTATGGAAAGATTTCTGCGGTCACATTGTGCATTTTTTTGCCCCAGACCTGGAATCAGCCATTTTCCCAGAGAGCCTTGGTTCCTTTTATTAGGAAGTGGTGTTTGTAGCCACTCTCCGGGCCCTGGGGTAGCTGGCTTCTCATGCCCCTTCCCTACGCTTTCTAATACCTGACTGACAGTTCTGTAGGTACTGCCACCATAGGCTGGAATTATCTGTTACCCCATGACTCCTCCCATTACCTAGGGTATAAGTGTCCCAGGGTCAGTATCTGGCTCGTCCATCTTTGGATGCTTAGCCTCCAGCACTCATCTTGCCCCTAGTACATCTGAGTGCAAACACCTGCTGACTAAAAGCCCCATCAGATTTGCAAGGGGTTTCTTTCTTCCTTTGTTTTATTTTTAAGATTTTATTTATTTATTTGCCAGAGAGAGAGAGAGCATGAGTGAGGGGCGAGGAGAGGGAGAAGCAGGGTCCCCACTGAGCAGGGAACCCAATGCGGGGCTCGATCCCAGGCCCCCGAGATCATGACCTGAGCTGAAGGCAGATGCTTAACCGGCTGAGCCACCCAGGTGCCCCTGCAAGGGGTTTCTAAAGGCTACACCGGAGTTTCTCCAGGTCCCCACTCCCAGCCTGGGTTACAGTGAGGCTATTACATTAGTAAGGGTAACCTGTGTCTTTTCCCACAGTGTCATCCATTTGGTTCTAAGTGGTCCAGGGGTTGCTGCTCAGGAACAGCCTTTTGATGTTGTATGTCTCGGTCTGCTTTGTGGATGTTGCCTGTACCCTAATCAGCCCTGGCCAGGACTTGTCCTGAGAAAAAGGAGGTCCCTGCCAAGGGTGTATCTCCCGGAGCTGCCAAGCTGCCACCCCTCTTGGTGCCTGAGTCCTATCAGCGTGTCCCTGGAGTCTTTGCTCTGTGGCACACTGTGTTCCCTGTTCAGATGGAACCCATGCGCCTCTCCCCTCCGGTGTCACTTTGCCAGCTGGACACCACTGTCCCAACCCTCGTGGCTCAGAGCTGGATGTGGAAATGCTCCTTTAGCTTCTTTTCTGCCCTTCCTTGTGCAGGAGTCAACGTTCCTTTCTTCTCCAGGCTGCCTGCCCAGGAGAGAAAGCTTCTCTCTGACACACACACACACACACAGCCTCCAGTGAACTTTCTAGTGCCCACGGCCTGAGGTCATCGAACACGGCCAGACGTGGCTGAGCTCAGGCTAGCTCATGCTGCCATAGCTCCCACCCCTTGGTGAACATAAACTTTCCAGTGACGAACTTAGTTTTGTGATGTCTAGACTGAATGGCTCATAAGCAAACTTTGATGTGGACCCCAGGCTAGAAATTGGTTAACGTTGGTTTGGACCGCCCATCTTTCTCCAGGTTTATTGAAAGCATTCCGTAGGATGGGAATGTGCTGGGCGTTTCTCCGTGTTCCCTGCGCAGGGGTGATCTGAGAGCAGTGAGTGAGCTGGTGCTGGTGTCCGGGTGCGATGGGGCTGCCTCCCTTTATACTCCGCGGGTCTGGGTGTCTGCTTCCCACTCTTCCCTCTCCTCTGCTGGGGCATCGGCCCTCCGTGTGCCTGCCACGTGCGGGCAGAGGCCCGTGAGGACCCGAGCCCCCCCAGCACTGGAAAAGCAGCTCGTGGCACCGGAAGAAGCACCAGCAAGGTGTTCACGCATGAACAGGCAACTCTATCCTGCTGACCTGTCCTCCCCTCTTCATTTCCTTGTTTTGCCCCCTCTCGTAGTCTCTGCTGCTGCCTCAGTCCCGTTTCAGGTCCCTGGATCTCTCCTTCCTTTAGTTCACCTGTTTCCTGTTGGGCTACGTCACTGCTGAGGAGAGCTCCAGCACCATTTCTGAATACGCCAGGTTCGGGCAAGGAGACTTTTTGCCAGGCTTTGTTTCTACAGTAAGAGAACACCAGGATCTGTTTTTGTTCTGGGCAGATGTCCCCTTTCACTGTGATCCTCTTGAAGATGGATGGTGTCACCTTTAGAACCCGCTAATGCTGTGTGTGTGTGTGTGTGTCCCTTGGAGGAGGGTTACATGGAGGTGGAGGGGGGGTTTTTTGACTTTGCCATAAGGAAGAACAGCTGAATGATGTCCCAGGCAGTGCACCAAGCACTTGACGTACAGAGTCAGTCCTCCCCACAGCCCTGGGAGGACACACTCTATCACAGGATCCACGTTGTGTAGCTCCTGAAAGGACACACAGCTGGAAGGGGGGAGGGGAGACTGAGAATTTGCACCCAGGTCTCTCGGATTCTAATGTTTGCCCTTCCCTCTTGGACAGTCCTGCCTCTCGTAAACAGCCCACCTGCCAGGACTTGGCAGAAGGCCATTTTCCTCTCGAACCTGCCCCGCAAGCGTGGGTTGGCAGTTCATGCTTCTTGCAGGTATGTTTGGTTAACCAGAGGCTGAAAGACCGACTCATTCATAGTTGGGTGGGAAAAAAAAGTGGTGTAACCCTGCCTTAAAAAAGTTCCTTCTGCATTAGATCAGGGTTTAAAGAATATGAGCCCCAGACCTCGAGGCCCCCAAACCAGTCACGGCACACTGATCCTGCCTCTCCCCGGACCTGGTCTCTCTGTGAAACTGACACTTTTTCAAGTTGTCAGTGGGGAAGCAAGTGTCCTGGGCAAGTCCTGTGTTAGTGTCTGTGCTTGCACTCTCGTCTGTTTCTTCGTTGTATCTTTTTAATGCCCTCCTATTCTTCTAAGGCTGGAGAAACCAGAAAACCACAGTGGATCAATCAGTGTGAGGGGATGTGAACAGTAGTGCTGTGTGTGTTTTCCTCCAGAGGATTTTAAAGGTCTCAGCTATTATTAACATTGAATTTATTATCTGTATTTAAGATAAACCCACTAAGGATGATTTGGGGATGATCCATAAGTCTGTGGTGTGTGTGTGTATCTGCACACGCGTGTAATGCGTGTACACACTTGTGGGCGTTGGCGCACACCCATGGGATGCTAACGTCTCTGCAGCGTCGTGGCTCATGATTTTCTTGATTAGCAGTTGAAGTGCCCGGTGTCCCTCATTAGTAATAACTTATTTGGGGTTATGTTGAGTTGGGGAATGCATTGTAGCGATATATCAGGGATGGCTGTAAAATCACGAGACTGGATTTTTTTATTTTTAGATTTTATTTATTTGAGAGAGAGAGAGAGAGAGAGTGCTCGTGAGGGGAGGGGGAAGGAGAGAATTCCAAGCGGACTCCGCACTGAGCATGGAGCCCGACGTGGGGCTCGATCCCACGACTGCAAGATCGTGACCTGAGCCAAATGATGCTTAACCGACTGAGCCACCCAGGTGCCCCTCAGTATGGGTGCATTCAGAGGAAGGGCAATCTTCAAAGATGTTGTTTTGGGAGGGGGCTGCCCACTTATTTTACTGATGCTTTCATTGTTCAGAACAGTGTTGGCGCTCTGCCTTTGACATTGTCGTCAACAGCTGGTTTACAGGCCTGTGCGAAAACTTGGGACTTGCCGTTCGGGACCCACTGTGAGTTTCTGACCAGGAATGAAATTACTGAGCTTGATCACCTGCCCTTTTTATCACTCTTGGCTCTGAGTGATTAGTAGCCATTTCCAAAAATCAAATATGCCTTAAAGGTTGAAAATTATGCTGTTGGCTCTGGGGGGAGCCAATCCATTAGAGGGGCTCCAGAAATATTTTGCATAATGGCACCTTCATGGGCATATCAAAGATCTCCCAAGGGGACTGTTTTGAAGGGTGGCCTACACGACAGGTGTATGAGTCCTAGGATCCGAAAATAGCCCACCTGTACCCAGTGATGGCTGTATTTGCATTGCCTCCATCATTAAATTTAGACTCCTGAGCATTTCAGGCTCCTGGGATCTGGCCCCTCCCCACTTTTCAGTTTTGTTTTTCACTTTGGGATCATCCTGCCTAAGGCCACGTTGTGACAGACCTTTACTGCATTTCTTAGAGGCCTTTTTTGCTTCTTGGCTTTCTGCTGACACGAGAAGGGGAATTGTGTGTGTGTGTGTGTGTGTGTGTGTTCGTGTATAAAATTTATATATATATTATTTATAAGGCAGCAGATATACTTAAGCCCTTCTCCTGTACTGTGGGAAACAATGTTTTAATTGCCTTCTTTTGTCTACTTTAGCCCCATGATCATTAACTTTGTTTCTCAGCATCTGCAGTTTTGAAAATGACTTGTACCCTTAGCAGATGTGATACAGAAACCAAACCCCAAACCCACATGGTGCAAGCACTCGGAAACTGTGAGAATGCCCTAGAAATGCTTTCTTAGTCATTCCCCTCAGTTGGTGAACTTTATAGGCCCCACAGTCAGCTCTCGCCGTGTGATTAAAGCATGCACAGAGTGACATGTAGGTGAGTAGAGATTTTGTCCCTGTCCTTTGGACTCCTAGTGGCACTTAACCTACTCACATGCCCAGCTCAGATTTAAAAAGAAACCCAGATGTTCTCAGATCTGTACAATGTCAAAAATACCATCCAGCATAGATTCGGATGGAGTTAAACTACGTGCAAGTTTGGATAGGTACTTTCGTGCGGTAAATTTTTATGATCTCCTTCTCTTTAACCGTTGATGCAAACATGGAGACTAGGCGAGGGGAGCTCACCAAGTCTTAAGAATTCAGTGTGTTGGTTTGCTGGTAAACATTGCTGGAAGAACTGTCTACCAGAAGAGCCCTTCTGACCCAAGCTGTGGTTGTCCTGGGTTTGTGACAAACTGCCATGTTACCTTGTCACCAGTGGGATGTTTAATGTTATTAAAAAGCAAAGAAAATATAATCCGGAGTTCTCTCGAAATCTGCGCAGGGCATGAGAAGTCTCTCTGATTGTACTGCGTCGGGACGTAGCTGGGGCGTAGCACAGTGGGAGCAATCCCAGGGCTCCTGGAACTTCCAGGAAGCAGGTTGCAGTTCTCCTTGGAGAGATGGGAAGGGACTTCCCTGTGTTCCAGAACATACCGGATTTCTTCAGGTCCTTGGAGAAAGCGTGGATGGGGGTCTTGGAACCTTCTACTGATTTTTGCCCTGAGTCCTTCCCGTAAATTCAGCAACCAAAATGGGTGTCTTGGGGGTTTAGGGTCCATTCAGGAATATGGTCTTTCCTGGTTATTAAATCCAGGTTACTGTGCTCTCATCAATCATACGAATACTGGAAGATCATGGCATTCGTTTGCACCACCGTCCGTTTTCACAAGTATTGTTCTTGACCAAACAGACCACAGCCTGACCTTCCGCTTTTCCTTTATTTGTTGATGCAGTTGAAATGACTTGACGTGCCGTGTAAGCTGATCTCCACCAAGCTGTTATTCTTTATTCTTGTTAAGTGTGAAGGCTTCCCCAGCCTGGTTATTCATTGTTGGCTGAAAAATGTTGGAAGTCAATAGACTTCCAAAGAAGGCTGCCAAAGTCTGAAGTCAGTACCAGTTTGGAGCATTTGTAGATAAAGTTGGGCTAACCTGCCGCACAATTACAATACAGTGTCTCTTTCCCCAAAGCAAACTAACTGAGATGGGGGCAGGGGAGGAAGTTGTACAGGCAGTGGAGAAAGAAGGAACAGCTGGGAAAAGGCCTCTGTGTTTTTCCAAATTCTTCAATTTGCTGGGTACCCCTCCCTGAGGATGTCATGCCAGGCCCGGCTGGAGTTTGATAGCATCACGTGGTTTAAATTAAAGGCCAATTGAATAATGAGAGATGAAAGGTTTGCTGTGTTTGGATTGTGAGTTTTCAGGCAAGATTGTGTCTTAAATTTTGTATCTTACAATATCGCACCTACGGAAAGGCCAATCACATTTAAAGTCCAAAGTTGTGTAGAGGGTTAGTGGGTGTGTCTCATCAGAGCTCCTAGATTTTGGTAGGCCGGAGAGCGGGATTTGTAGCTGCCTCCAGGCAATGAGAAAATTATATTGCGTTGCGAAGGGTACCAGGCAACTTCGTGTTGGATGACCAGACTGTGAGAGCTCTTCCAGTGATATTCCAGTCTTCCATTTACATGAAAAGTTAAGCTGGGTTTAAACCTTTTGTCATGCTTCATAGCATCATTTCTTCAGAACGGGAACACGTATGCCAATCCTTCCAAAAGGGATTTTCGGCAGAGTTCTGATGTCCCCCTCCTGTCTGTCTTTCCTTCCCTCAGTTCTATGTTTCAGTGACCAAAATAGGCCAGACGTGGATAGGACGGGAGCCTCGTAGGTGCTTGGGGCCTAGGTGGAGGCCACGTGGAAATGGAGAGTGGCCCTGCGGTGTGGTGAGGCTGGGGTGTCGAGGGGAAAGAGGGAGGACCCTTAACGGACTGGCGGGGAGGGAGGACGCAGGAAGGCCTCTTGGAGCAGGGACCCCTGAGCCGTACCTAAAGACTGGCGAGTTCCCCAGACAAGAGTGTATTTGCTGGCAGGGTGGGTGGCTTAGGGGACGGCCTGAGCAGAGACCCTGAGATGGGGAACTTGGTGGAACGGGGTGCCCCGAGGGGTGGGTGCGGGGACCGTGCTGTGGGAGCACCCAGTCTGAAGCCCGGAGTGGGGCCATGGGCAGGGCCAGATCGTGGGGGGGCAGGCAGAGTGCAGAGAGGCGCCTGGTGAGGTGCATAGTCCACGGGGGAGGTCAGCGTGGGCTTCGGGGGCTCCTGGGGTGCCGTGAGGAGGGGGGTGTGAACGGGACAAGGAGCCTGCTGACCGGGGAACCGTGTGCCTCTTCACCTTAGCTTGTGTGGGGCTGTGGTTGAGGTCTAATGCGTGCTGATGCGTTGAGAGCATTGGGGCTTGGAGGAGAGGGGCCCCCCACCCCGAGGCGAGTAGAAATAGGTCAGCACAACTGGGCCAGAGAGCAGGAATGAGGACGGCAAGTCACCGTCCATGCTTCCGGCCAGGCCAAAAGATGGCACGTCTCTGAGTCAGACGGGGGCCTCGACTGCCAGCTTGCAGGCTTCTGTGGCCTCCATGGTAGGCTTTCCGAAGCCAGCCAGAGCGCTCCGGGGCGGGGGAGGGGGGGGGCGACGACGTGTAGCACTTGATGACCAGTGCCCAGGCCTGCGCAGCTTGACGGCTCTCTCCCTAAGGGCTCGGAGTGAGCAGGAAGGATTGCCAAGGCTGGCTTTTGTTTTAGACCCAAGCCTTGAGGCTGTAAACTTCCAACCTAATTGCTCAGTCTGGGGGTTTTATATTCCCAGTGGTCGGTTAATGGGATGGATGTTAATATTTTGCAGAGCACTGGAGCCTGAGAAAGATCCATAAAACACCCTCCTGTTGGGTGCCGCGCGGCGCTTCATTTGGAAAGAGGGACGGTGTCAGAGGCTCCTCCTAAATCCTGCCGTGAGCCCCTCGTGCTGGCGTTTTGCGGGTGACCCTTCCTTGTGCATTTCTGCGCCTTTCCTCTTCCAGCCGGTCTTGATGGTTTGATTGAAAACTCACGAGACGTTGTTTTTTAAAAAGAATCGAATCGCTTGGAGCACCTTGCTGGGTACCTTAATTGTCCCCGGTGACGTGCCCGCATTCTCAGTTCCTCAGTGCGGTTTTTCCGCTGCCCCATGCACACCGCTGGACGCGTGAACTCCTTCCACGTGTGAAGTAGTTGTGCTGTAACTCCCTCCTTGTTACCGGAGTATTGCTTCCAGGGCGTGTGACACAGAGCATCTTTGCCGGCGAAGACAGAGTGTCCTCACGGTCGTGCCCTGAAAGCGGACGGCTGTGGCCCTTGGTGCTCTCTGAGGATTCAAGAAGGCTGGGCTGTTTGCCTCGGGGGCCATTTTTCTCTTCCTTGGCCGGAGGTTCTCCCTGCAAGCTTGATGGTTGCAGGAATGGTCTGTGGGTCCTTTCTAGTCCCCATGGGGGCGGGGAGCATATGGGCCCCCAAAAGGCCACCGTGAGGCTCGGCTGTGACTTAGCGCCCTCCCAGCCCATCTGAGGCCATCTGTCCTGCCTTCCAAACAGGCCTCCTGTTATAGCTGCTCTCTCACACCCCACTCACCATATGCAGCTAGTTCTAAATGCAGGTGCACTTGAGGATCGAATACATGGGGTTATGGAGAAGAGCGGTGTCTGCAGAACCTTTGTCCTGGCATTGATGGGGTCACGCAAATGCTCGGGTGCTGCCGATAGTGGTTCTTCGTGCTGGCCTCTCAGATGGTTCGTGCCCTGCCTCTTCCTCGGAGTGCTCAATCAGCCCGGGCATCCTGGATCTGTCCCACTTATTAAATAAAGATCCCCAGCTGGTTCTTGTACTGGGATTGGAAACACTGGTTTCTGGGTTTGTCTCCATAGACTCACCACTTCTTGGACAGGGAGGTGACCAAGAAAGCAAAGCAGGAACTATCTTAAAGTGGAGAAGGGACTTGGATAAAGATGTTTACGTGAGACTTTTCTCTTTTCTGGGTGCGTCTTGCCTGAATGGTGTTGAGTACCTGAGCTTTGGCAGGGAAGCATCTTCCGGACCCCTCTGTGTCCCAGTCTCCCCTTCTCCTGAAGTTCCCCCTTGCCTCTGCCAGAGCACACTCTTCCGTGTGCCCTGAAGGGCCCAGTCCAGAAGAGCCTTCTCGAACCTCTGTCTCCCCAAATCTGGGTCAGCGCCCCTAAACTCTGTCCCAGAGCACCTTGTACTTTCCCTGTCCGGGACCCCCTGTGCCTCCGTGTCCTTCAGGGAAGCTCAACCTGGCACGTTCTGGATCGTGGCGAGTCCACGGAGAGGAGTTTCTGGATGATCAGTAATACTTCCTGCAGCACCCATCACACGGTTTTCACTCAGTAGCCACATGGCCTCTATTCGCGGTGCATAAGTAATGCCGTGTATTTTGGGCACTCTCATAGTTTTGTGATGAGTTTGCTGTTCGTTTGTAGTCTGTTTCTAATCTGGCTCATTAGGAATTAGCAAACTTGTCTCATGCTCAAAATAGATTATGTTGCCAAGATTTAAAGCCAAATTCTGACTGCAGATATGCTGTGAATTTTTCTATTTCTTAATCCTTTTTTTCTTTGCTATCCTCTAGCCTGTGTGCTATTTGGGGAGAAAAGCCACAAATCTAAATCTTCTGAAAGGAGACAGTACAGCGAGTATCCTTTCGGGAGTGGCCACATGCCCTGGTACTGAAAAGGTTCCTTCATTCCCTGACTCACTTAGCCTCAGCGTCTTCGAACTGAAAGTAGCCCCCAGTTGGTCCCAGTCCAGGTGCTTCGTCCGCAGCGTCCCTGAGGACAGGCCTCGCCTTCCCACTGGGATTCCCTGAGCAGCAACACTGCAGCCTCTGGCTGCTGTCCGAGCCCTGGGGAAAGGTCTGGGGGACCTCATTTGCCTTCTGGGTACAGTGCAGAGTTAGGGTAGACAGCCCCGCACACACAGCCTCTGTCTCTGAAGTTTCTAGGCAGCTGATACCCACCAGTCTGGTCCTAATACCTCTCGCACATGAAGATCTCACGAGTATTTGAGATCTACTCTCCTACCACCTTCTTCTGCCACCTGTAAGTGAAAGAAACATCTGGGTTCCTCCCCGTTGTAGGATTTGGGGAGGTTCCTTCGAGCAGCCCTCGGCTGCCCCGTTTTCTGTGTGCACCTTGGAGCTTCCTCGCCAGCGCTGTGCTCCCTTTGTGTGTGATCTCACTGTCCGGTGTAGTTAATGGGAGCGCTGAGCAGAGGCCACTATTGCTTTCCTTGTTAAGTAAATTAAGTGGCTTTGGAAAAGCACTTAACACAGGGTCTGGCAGTAAGAAAGCACTCGTTAAATGCTCATTTCTAGATGCTGCTGTTTGTTAACTCATGCAGAGGTTCCACTGTGCCGGGAGCCCAGCCGGGAGGGGTCCGGGAGCCCAGTGTTTACCCCCGCTGTTGGCTGGGCTGCCTAAAGGAGCACCGGTTGCACACAGAGGCTGTTGGGGCTCGCCGAGGAGCCAGCCAACGCGAGCCACGCCATCTCCGGAGCACCCTGTCTCCTCTCCCAGGTAGGGCGCCCCGGCCTGCGGTGCCCCGCAGAGTGTCTGGAATTTCCACTTAGCCAGGTTTGGTAGTCTGAGAGACAGCTCTGTGTGTTTAGGGTCAAGCTTGGCGAATGATGGCTAAATCGCTTTGATGGGTTCGTTGGCCCCCAGCAAAGCAGCAAACCGGGTCGGGATGGCAGCCGGGGGGATGGGTGGACCTAAGGTAGGAGGAGGATGAGCTCTGGGAGGATTGGGGCAGGAGCAGCAGATGGGCTGGCCCCTTGCTCCCTCCACACCCAACTGCTTTCTGTTTCTCATGGGAGTGGAAAGCTGGAGGGCGAGCTCCAGAGACATAGGAATGCAGGGACTTGGCTGCTCCAGGTGTGGGGTCCCTGGGGTAACTCTTCTGAGCTGGTTTTTACAGCCCCAGAAGGGACAAAGAAGGGGGGCATCAGGACCTCCACCCCGGGGACTGTGGGCTCGCCAGATTCCTGGGGAAAGAACACACTGACTCCTCTCCTAGGAGGGGCTTGGTGGCCATCTGTCTGGCTGGACCCATGGTGTGGGTCCCTGGTTATACATTGAAACTCCTTGAACCCTGGGAAAGCCCATGAGAGGGTTAGGTCATGGGCCCCTCCAGCCCACCCCCCAGCGTGGCCATGGGATGGAGATACCTTTCAGCTTGCCTTGCCCCCTCCTCTGGTTTTTGTTTCAGGGCTGGGTCTTGCTGATAAATGTGAAAATAGGGAGTCTTAAGGAGGGAACCACAGTGAGCCAGGGTGAGCTGCAAACTGTCTTGGGAAGAAGAAGTACAGGATGGCAATACTCAAATGGGCATTTCTTGAATCATGGACAAGCCAGTGGTTGAAAGAATTAAACCAGTGATTAAAAATGTGGTTTGAGCATTTTGTTGCAGAGGAAAGACCTGCTGTATGAGATGCTTCTCTTCTTTCTGAATACCTCTGGAAGTGTTGTGGTTTCGGTTGTGCCCGCCCCCCTTTGCTTTGGAATTGTGTTTCTTGAGCTTGGGGTGAGAGGGTGAGAGTGTCTGTGTTTACCACGTACCCCCCCCCCCACATTGTAGAGCTGTCACACATTAATGATGAAACTCCAGAAGAGCACAGGAAGCAGAAAGAAGTAATATATAATCCATATATATAAGCGACATTGCCCTGGCTCCTTCTAAGCTTTAGTCTCTTTGTTTCTTAATATACTTGAGATAATAACATGTTAGGGTTTTGGTTTTTTTTTTTTTCCTTACTTGTAAATTTTAACAGTACATCACAAGTATTTTTATATGATCTGAAAAGTGTTTTTTTATGAAGATTGTATGGATATGTCCCAGTCTACCTAGCTAATTCCCTGCTGGTCATTTAATTTATAGTGAACATGTTTTTACATGAACCTTGGCTGCATTTTTCACTATTTCCTTAGAATAAATTCCTGGAGTGGAATTACAGGGTCAGAGAGTTTGAACCTTGCTGAGGCTTTTGATAGTGTTGCCAACTCCTTTCCAGAAAGGTTGTACCAGTCTGTACTTGGACCAGGAGCCTCTTTGTACCTTTGCCGCACGGAGATGTTAACGTTTGCAAATAAAATCTTTGTTCCTTGCCTAAGGTGGTTGACATTGCCATTTTCAATACTTTAATTCTATTGAACAGCTTCCTGTGTGTATTAACTGATTCCATAGCCTGTTTATTCATCACTTTGTATACGCTGTTTAATAAGGGTTACAAATTACATCCCTTTGTCTATTTCTGGGGCTAATATTTTCCCTGACTTTTTTCTTGTCTTTTTTAAACAGGAGGACCTCACTTTATGCATTTAAATTCTTTTATGCATTCTCATTCTTTTCCTCTGTGGTTTCTTCCATTGCTTTGAAGCTTAGAAATGCCCTTCTCCATCTAGAAATCAGATAAATAATAATTACATATTCTTCTGGTGTTTGGTTTGTTTGCTTGATTTCTGTGTTTAACTCTTCATCCATCTGAATTTATTTGGCACTTCTGAGAAGTAAAGTCAACTCAGACTTTCCCTCTCTCCTCCCGGAAGCTAAGCAGTGGTCCAGGTGTGACAGCCATTCGCTTTTTCTTCGTTTCCAGGGGAGCAGTTTCTAACTGTCCCTCCCTCATCCTCCCTTCCCTCTGGGTTGGGGCCAGGTGGAGGGAGTCCCAGGCTGGGTGGGGAGGACTAGCTTCCTTGAGTCAGCCTCTTTGGACGCCAGTGATGCTCTGTATTGACAAAGCTCTTCCCCCACATCAGCTCACGGGATGTCTCATGGTTGGGATCCTCACCCTCCTGGCCACGTGAAGGAGAGGCTCTGGGGGACGGGGAGGAGCTCAGTGAGTGCACAGCGCATCCTGGAGCATCCTAACCTGTGTGGTCTGCATTTCAATTCCAGACTTCTCCCCATGGGCCCAGCTCAAGGAAGACTCAAGTCCAGTCTTGGGGCCGCCACTTGCTTGAACAAATCACTGAGCAGTCTGCCTCAGTTTCTCCATTTTTAAGTAAGAAGAGCGGGAATTAAAGACCCTGTCTGGCTTACATCTTGTGAAGCTCAAATGAGACAAAGTGCTTGAGAGCGTGTTGAATCCTCTAAGTGTTAAATAATGAAATGTTATATAACTTCAAAGCATTACAGCATCTTAAATTCAATCTTAGGTGCTAAGGATTATAAGAGATGCCACCATCTTATTGTCCCTAAGAAAACAAAACAAAACCGTGACCAGGGTGTCCTGCCATCAATTTTAAGAGGGGCTGATGTCCATTTCAGAGATGTCAGGATGGGAAAAATCATGCATCTTGGAGCAGATGACATTTGATGTTTGGACCTGCCTCTCCTGAGGGGTGTCCTAGCTGCCAGGTATGGATTTTGGGTGCTCGTGTAAGGATTGCAGAGGAAGACAGTCATTGCGATACCTGTATCTTATTCTCCAATACCAAATTTTCATTTTGCACCAATTCCTGAGGCTCATTTTTCCTCTTTGTAATTCTACTTTATGGTGCTTTTCTTAGAGAAGACGCGATTCTCCAAATTTCTCCATCTCATTTCCATTGTGCTGACAGAGAAACTCTGAATTCAGCCCAGGTGTCTTCCTCTTGTCTTTCTTTGAATTGTCAGGCCTGAGCCACAGAAGCCATCAGAATCTGCCTTCTGTGTGGAAGTCAGCAGCGCTTCATCCCGTCCCCTTGCCGAGATGTGGGGGCGGGGGGAGGACCCTTTCCAGTCTGGCTGTGAATTTGAATTCTGTCTCTGCCATTTATTCTTTGCGGGATCTGAGACAAGCGCCATCTTTCTGATCCTCAGTTTTTTCTTCTAGCAAATGAGGGTGAAAAGATCTTTTCTGGAGCCCTAGCAGCGTTTCTTGGGCTTATTCTAGATTCTCCGTAAACATCACCTTCCTTCTTGCCTCTCTTAGAAGTTGTAGGTGACGAGAGTGCAGGGGATGTGAGTTTCACTCCGTCGGTAGCCTGTCAAGTATGTCCAGTTGAGCCTGCACGTACATTTGCGTGCCTTCTTGGATGGAGCCTGATCCATTCGCTTCTTTCGTCTTTCTGTCCAGGGCCCCCTTCAGTAGCTGTGTCTGGCCACCAGCTCTGTAGATGACCCTGCCACAGACCTCGCAGCAGAGTGGGGTCTGTACCTTGTTGCCTGAGTTGGCGAACTATACTTTTTACATTTAACCCAGCATTTCAAAATACAGTTCGGTCCGTAAGGCCTGTCTTGTGTTCTCTTCCGGATGTGATTTTTAGCCCAGTGTGGCCTCCTGACCTCCTCCGGACCAGACTCACTGTCTTCCCTGTCCAAATACATTCATCCCGAAAGAGGAGGTATTTTCTTCAGATCACCAACGCATAGGGCTTCGCTTCTGGAGCACTGGACATGACAGAGACACTTTGGAAATCATGGGGGCAGTGTTCTTCTTTGATGCTATTATTAGACTCTTCAAACCCCTGCTTGTCTGTAGCCTCACAGGACTTGGAGGGGGGCAAGTGGGAGGAGATTCCTAGTAATGTCATTTTGCAAGAAACTACAATGTCATTTATTTGGTCCAAAGTCATTCAGCAAGAACATATCACAGTAACCCTCAGACCTGAGAGCCCTCCAGCAGGGTGGCTTGCTTTCCCCACACCTTAGCCCCGGCTCTTCAGGCTCCTCACTTGGCTTCCTTTCTCATCGGGCTTCTTCGACGGTGTGCATAGGGAAGTGATAAGGATGGGGGGTTTGGGTGGGGAGAACAGCTTTCAGTAGCCAGTGGGTTGTCCTTAAGTTAAGAGGCCATTTCGTTGAGACAAAAGAATGATCCTTCCCTACCAGGAGCTTCTGTTTTATACCCCACTTCCTTAGGGAAACAAGGGGGCTTCCCCAGGGCTTACTGGGTGGAGCCAGATGGTATTGCTCATTCTGGCATGAATGGGTGCTAGGAGGCACAAGTGCTTTGTGCGGAGGAATCACATGGTCTGTCTTGCTGCTCTGGGCTCCATCATGGAAGAGAGTGTAGGCTGGGTCTGTGCTGCCCGGCAGAAAGCCTGCGTGGACGTGGCAGACGCAGCAGGAGGATTTCACTGGGAGCCAAGTCCGTTTCTGACTCATACTGTGCTCAGCGGCAGTGCGCGTGGTCAGGTGCTGAGGCTGGGGAGGGGGTCTCACGCCTCCTCACCTGCTACCACCCACTAGGGTGCTTGCTGGTGACCTGCAGCTGGGTAGCCAGCCAACGCGGTTCTAGCAGTGACAGAGGACCTCCTTGCTCTTCCAAGGCTGAGGAGTGGATGCGATTACTGAGTTATTTGCAGGAGGGTCGTGGCCCCTCGCTTGAATTCTCCTGGCTCCAGGGTGGGAGCCCGCTGCTACAGACCCCAGCGCCCTGTCACCACCGTGCTGTCCGCTAGGCTTTCTGGATGTGCCCAGCTCTAGAATGCAGCCCAGTTAACGAAACACACTGAAAAGAGAAAGTAGGATTTGGCTCAGGATTGCTACTGTATATGGTTTAGCTTTTATTTTCCTTCCTTAATGAAAATTGAAACACAGTCTCCTTCGGCCTCTGTTGACTTTATGTTAGACATAAAGATTTCCTTCAAGGGGCGCCTGGGTGGCTCAGTCGTTAAGCGTCTGCCTTCGGCTCGGGTCATGGTCCCAGGGTCCTGGGATCGAGCCCCGCATCGGGCTCCCTGCTCAGCCAGGAGTCTGCTTCTCCCTCTCCCACTCGCCCTGCTTGTGTTCCTTCTCTCGCTTTGTCTCTCTCTGTCAAATAAATTTAAAAAATCTTAAAAAAAAAAGATTTCCTTCAAGACTTTAAATGTTGTTATTATTCCCTAGCTTTTTAGTTCTGATTTGTTTTACAAGTTGCTGTGCTTCATCCTGATCCTCTCACCCATCCCTTTTACCCTTTTCTCCTTGGATTTTGTTCAGTGACGGTTTGATAGAAAGAAGTGACCTTGCTTGTCACTGCTTGCATCTCTCCTGTGTCCTCTCACTGCGGCCCCGCCCCCCACCGCCTCGTCAGCTGTTCACCATGCACCTGCTGGGGACCGCGGCCCAGAGCGCCGAGCCCTGCGTCTGCTCTCCATGGACTTACAGTCTGCTGAGACCAGCTAGAAGCTGCTGGCTCTTTCTAGCCGCTACTGACCACCAACCAGTGGCAGTCACCACTTCCCTGAGCTTCCCTTTCCTCGCTGTCGAAAGCAGGTAGATTCATCCCCACCGCTGAGTTTTTATATTTAAATGAGGAAATTTAGGTGGACATTTAGGAAATTTTATATTTAAATGAGAAAATTAGGTGATGTTTAAGCATGGGTCTATGTTATATTTAGAAAATTTTGGTAAACCAGGGTCTAACTGGCAAATCTGTGGAGTCATGGTTTTTGCGTGGAAGCCTGCGTGCTTTTTCTTCTTCGTGCTTCCGTCTGTGGCCCGGATTCCCTTGTGCGGCTCACTTCCATGGCGGGAGGCGTTTTCGCAAATATATTACAGTTCCATCCTTTCCCTTCCTACGCCTGATTCTGTCTGTGTCGGTGTTTAGATACCATCTTGTTTACAAACCCCCCTTCCCTGTCTCCTCAGGGAGAGAGAGGCCTGTGTGCGTCTCAGTGGTAAATGAATTGTCTAAATCATTTAGCATAATGCAAAATACGGTCACCCTGATGGCATGTGCCTTTATACAACCCACTTATACAGTATTTAAATGTATGCAGAGGATCTTCTTTCTGATTACCAAACGATGATGTTAAGGGGGAGAAAAAAATAAGACCTCTGCTTTCCTGGGTCCTTCGTGGGTTTGGAAGAGCTCGATCCTTATTTCTCTGGTTTTCTGTCATCGTGGGAAAATGTCAGCATTCCTTGCAAATATGTATATCTTGGAATAAACCACAAACTAAATGAGAATGCATGGCTATGTAATAAAGATTCTTAAAACCATGAAAACAGATGATGTGTTTTTTTCACATGTGAATTAGGTCACCCTATGGGAGAATTGTAGGAGCTGACTTAGTTCAGAAACGTTCACAATATTTCAACACTGTATCATGGAATCTTGATATTAACGACTGAAAGGGAGGGGCCTTACCGATCATTTAAGACAGCCCCAGGCTTTAGGTCCAGACGCTGATTTCAGACCCTGGCTGTGACCCTTACTTTGCTTAAAAACATTTTTTTTAAATTGTAGTAAATATATATAACATAAAATTTGCCATCTTAACTATTTTTAAGTGTACAATTCAGTGGCATTAAGAATATTCATACTGTTGTACAACCATCACCACCATCTACCTCCAGAACTTTTTCATCATCCCAAACTATAGTTCTGTCCCCATTAAACACTAGCTCCCCCCCTCCCTCTCCCCCCCAGACTCTGGCCACCACCATTCTACTTTCTGTCTCTAGGAATTTGACTACCATTAGGAACTCCATATAAGTGGAATTCTACAGTATCTGTCCTTGTGTGACTGGCTTATTTCACGTGTGTGATGTCCTGAGGGTTCATCCGTGTCGTAGCATGTGCCAGAATTTTTTTCCCTTTTAAGGGAATTTCATTGTATGTATGTATCATGATTTGTTGATCTGTTCATCTGTAGGTGGACATTTGGGTTGCTTCCACTATTGTGACTCAACTGCTGTGAGCATGGGTGTATATATATATGAGTATCTGTTCAAATCTCTGCTGTCCCATTCTTTTGGGTCTATACTCAGAAGTGGGGTTGCTGGACCATCTGGCAATTCTACTTTTAATTTTTTGAGGAACCACCATCCCGTCTTCCTTAACGGTTGCACCATTTTGCATTCCCATCAACAGTGCACAGGGGCTCTAATTTCTCATTTCTCTACATCCTTGCCAATGCTTGTTATTTTCTGAGTTTGTTGTTTGTTTTTGTTTTTGTTTTTGTTTTTTTTCCTGATAGGCTTACTTTGCTTTTTTGACCTTGGGTTGTTAAGAGAATTGAATGAGTTGACACTTGTAAAGGGTGTCAAGCCTCCTGAAACGCTCTGCAGGCCTGGCTAAGTGATTTGTGTCAAGTTTAAGTTTATGGACAAGGAAGTTGAGGGGAGACCCTGAGACAGCAACACACACCCTTCCTCAGGGCCACCTGCTGAAGGTTGTCACAGGCAGCTCTGTAAGTCACCTCAGGGCCACGTCTAGATGGTGGGATGGGGTAAGTCTCCTCTTTCTCATATTTCCCAGTGTCATAACAGGTCCTCTCCTTGTTTTTGGCAAGTGATTTCAAAGGGACTATAAAACAGTTTTAGTTTTCTGTGAGTTGATTATTTGGAACTTGGAGTTTGTGTCAGTCCAAGGGTCCAGGCTGTTGCAGGATCAGGAACCCCTGCAGGGGCAGAGGGAGGGCAGGGGAGAAGAAAAGGTGGAGGAGGTAGGCATGTGAAGATAGGCTGGGCTGCTGGTGAGTCTGGGGGTCTCCAATGTAACTTTTATAACCTGGGCATTGCCTGTTCTATTCAATCCCTTAATAAAATACATTTATGTATTTGCCAGATGCTCTCTGGGTACTTACTGGTCAGCTGCTTCGCATCCCCCTGCCTCAGCTGGGTGTCTAGGTAGGCCGGTTTTCATGGTTTTTCTCTGAATACTCACTTAGAAATTACCCTTTAAATGTTCATTTTAAACCCCAAGTGTGGGTCGGCCTATATACGTACTGGGAGGAGGTGGGGAGACCCCAGCTGAGTCCCAGCAGTGGCTACTATTCAGAGCTCCAGTGTGCAAGCAGAACAGCCCCTGGGCCCAGTGCCTCTGTGTGAATAGCTGGCCGAGAGAGTGGTGCGTGCTCAGTTTGGCTTCTGGTATTCCTGGAGCCCGAATCCAGAGGCAGAGTCCTGGAGTCTTTTCTAGCAGTGGACCCTAGGAATCAGGGCACTGGGGCACTCTCCGACTCATCACCTGTGGGCATCGTGACTTGGACAGGTTCCCACTTTCTTGGCTTTCAGGTTCCACATCTGAAAACTCAGGGGAAGAGACCATGTGACTGGCTCTGTGGCAAGTAGTTATTTTCTGGCAAGAGATGCAGAGGGGCCCCCTGTCCATCTGTCCATCTGTTGCAGCAGCAGCAGGAATCAAACACAGAAACTGGATCATGAGGCGAGTTGGAAGTGGCAGCAGTGTGGGTGTGTGCAGGTGGGTACATTAGCACGACATGCCGGCCCCCACTCTTCAGGTCACCCTGACAGTCCATCAGGAACCTGCCACGGAGGCCAGCTGCCTTTTCTGTGAATGCCGCTGTTGCTCTGTAAAGAGATGTGACAGATGCAGAGGGGACCAAGGAGAAAGAGATTGTCAGCCCTGAATGCTGTCTGTTTTTCCTTGGCTTTATGCAGCGTATGGTTTTCGCATGGGAAAGTGCCAGGTCCACACCCTTATTGAAGCCCCTGGTTTTCCCAGGCTTCTGTTGCCACTCTGATAATTCAGAGGGTGTTGGGCCTGTCTTTATCTGTGATACCACGTGGGTGTCATCCATAAGATGGCCAGACTTTCCAGCTGCAACAGCTGTTCGTTTGACGTTTCTTTCAGGCAGCATTTGACTGTCACCATGTTCAGTGATAAATAGCTCATTTTGTTTCTCCCAGATAATGTTCCTCCTGTCATTTGGGCATTTGTCAGATACCAAGAGTTTTGTTTTTAATGGCTTTAATTGCTAACCTTTGAATCTTAATCAGTTTTAAAATAGCACCCTTTCAAACACAACCGTGCCTCTGAAATCTGCTGAAACATGCTCAACTTCCAAAAGCATCACCCTTGAATGCTTTGCAGCCTGGTGCCTGTAGCGAGGAGGTGTGCGAAAGCAGATCTGGGTCAGTATTTTGACCTAGATCATGATTTAGAGCAGGTCAGGGGAGTAAATGTTACTATGCTGCTTTTGGGCCACGTTTCAAAGAGATAGCCCTGTTACACTTCCTGTATCTGGAGTGACTGCAATTTAGGGTCCAGGGTGCTTTTGGGAATGAAAGCAAAGGAGAGTTAATAATTATAGGGCAACAGTAGCTCCAGACCAGGATGCTGGGGGTCACTTGTGTATTTCCAAATGACCACCAGTCCAGTGGCCTCCACGTGGTCTCTGTTCCTTGCCGCGAGAATTATGATTATGATCGTAATAAGTATATAGACTTTCAGTAATTTTTCTTAAAATTTTTTTTTATTATGAAAAACCCACAGAAGTAGATGCAGTGAACTGTGTACCGACTACCCTGTCAGTAGTCACTGTGCTTTTACTGTGCTTGGTTTGTCTCTTCCTTATATGCACTTTTTTTGCTGCTGGAGTTTCCGGCAAATCCCAGGCATTGTTTTTCTCCTTGTGATGCTTACTTCAAAAGAGGCATCACTGGCCTGTGTCCCTGTTCTCACGAGGGGTGGGAAGAGCGGAGGGATTAATTAGAGACTGGGCGGGTCGGGGGGGGGGGTGGTGCCAGGGCAAGGCTGCATTTAGAAGTTGTCAGATGCCCTCAGAGGAGCTGGCTGATTCGGGGCAGAGATTATGGTGAGCGTTTGTGAAATCATGGCTTCCAAACATGGAGGGGAGGACGGCGACTCAGTTTACCTTTGGCAACCTTCGGATATCTCCCCTCAGGCCTTTGAAAAGTTCTCTGAGTGAGGTCGGGCTCCCTTTGCTGATAACCTACCAAAGCAGGGAGAGAAGGGGCTGAGCGCCCCAGCAGCTCCATGGCAGCCCCTCCAGAGTCAGGGCATCTGTTCTGCTGTGACGGCCGCAGACTTTCTCACTCATTATCCTCCTCCTTCCGTCTTACTACCAAGATTGTCCTCAGACCACCATTTCCCAGAGTGCCCCAGTGTTGCTTGAGGATGGGCTGATTCCAGTCCAGGCCCTCTGAATCAGAATCCCTGGGGAGAGGGGGTGGGCTCTGAAATCCACATTTTAAGTCCCTGCTCTGGGCCCCCAAAGCTTGGGAGTCTCTGGGTCAGGCCCAGGCCTTGAAAGGTGGTTTGTCATGGAAGCCAGACCCAGGTAGGACACTCACAGAGGACCAGCTCTCATCTTGGTGGCAGTGGTTCTGTCTGGACTTGGAAAGATCACATTGGAAACGAGGTCTCTGTAAATTACAGAGAAAACAGAGGAGTTCACACTGCTCGTTTTCTTTCCCACTTGTCCAGCTCCTCTGGAGCTGTGTGTTTTCAAGAAGCTTAGGGCATGTGTGTTTTCAAGAAGCTTAGGGCATGCGTTTTCATTATCCTGAGATTAATTATCCAGAGAAGAGGGAAGACAGTCCACTCCTTGTCCAGGCTGCTTTGGGCAGTCACTGCACACGTGTCTGGTGCTACTCGGGGGCTTTGGTTCCAGTTCTGATCTCTTGGGGAATTTCTTTTCCTTTGCTCCTTATTGACCTGTAGATGCTTATGGTTTTGGGCTTGGCTAAAAATAAGCACTTTTTCCTTCTTCCTCCAGAGCTGGGAATTAAAAAACAGCCCTTGTACTTCTGCTCTTTGGAGACTAATAAAGGCAGGCGGGTTATTTTTGCCCAGCCTCTTTCATGTGACCAGTTAGGGAGCCCTCGAGGAGCAGGGCCGGGGTGGCGGAGGCGGGGGGGGGGGTTGTCCTGAGTCACGTCTCCAGCCACAGGCTGAGAACTTGAGCACGCCAGTTCACGTGTGTGCACGACCACCCCTCTTTCTCCAGTATTTTTTGTTAATAATTAAATCATGTTTCAGAATCTGTCCTCATACTGAGAAAGATCTTCCTTTTCTGTCTAAGTGTTGATTGGAGGCTGTTACCTCTCTCCCTTCCCAGCCAGGCTGGTGTGAAAGCAGGCGTGCGTGGCCTTGGCACTCCACTCTGCCTTCACTGTTGGGTCAGCTTCTAGCATGCATGCAGCACACGCTGGATATCAGTGAGGAGCCAAACTCTGCAGTCAGGGAGCTGGTGTTTTTAAGAGAAGGAAAGGCACCAAAATAATGATTACAATGCAGTGTGACCAGGACTAAGCCGGAGGTGTGGTCCATGCTGGGGGGAGGGGGCCGTGCCTAAGAAGTGCAGTGGCAGGTCAGGGAGCTGCCCGTAGCTCATGCTGCCTCGTATGCTTTGGGGGGCAAGGGTGTGCTTGGAAATGCGCCCGTGAGAAGCTTATAGGGCCCTGCGTATGGATGGAATGTTCCCCTGGCAGCACTGTGTGTGGGGGCGGGGGGGGGGAAGCCAGGCTAGAGGCAGGTGGGCCAGTAGGAGGTTCTCCCTGAGGGAATCTGGAGGGATGGGCTGGAGCCAGAGAAATGGGAGGCAGAGTCCGAAGAACCTAGGGCCTGCGGCAGTGCTGGGGGCGACAGGGAGCGTGGTGGCATCACTGAGCCCAGCGAGGTGGCCGACGGTGATGCTCCCATGTTGTTCTGTGATTTGACACCATCCTCAGTTTGGAGGAATTACTTTCATGTTCCTTTCAGCATGTTGACACCTGACCGATAGATACGGCAATGAAAATGCACACCCCCGAAACTTCTCCCTCTGTCATTTCCTGGCTTAGACTGATCATGAGGTGTAGTAATGTTCATTTTATTAAAAACATTTATTATGGGGGGGCGCCTGGGTGGCTCCGTCAGTTACGCCTCTGACACTTGATGTTGGCCCAGCTCATGATCTCAGGGTGGTGGGATCGAGCCCTTTGTCAGGCTCCTCACCCAGCAGGGAGTCTGCTTGAGATTCTCTCCCTCTGCCTCCACCCGCCCCGGCACTCACGCTCACTCTCGCTCTCTCTCTCAAATAAATCAATAAATCTTAAAACAAAACCAAGCCTTTATTATGGTGCAGATTCTCACAGACAGCAGCCTACTTCCAGGTGTTCACTTTGCCTGCACTCACCTCCTGGCAGGACCCGCGGGAGAGCCGGGTGGGCTGGGACCCGGTGCTGTGGGATGGGTGAGGGCCTCTCCCCTGGAACAGAAGACATAAGAAACAATCCTCACCACCACTTTCCTGGCCCTCTGGTCCCTCGTCTCTCCCTCCCTCCCCTCCTGTGAGACCCCAGGAGTGGCCCTCCTCCCTTCCAGCGGAGCACTTGCCAGCTGATGGGCTTGCAGCACCATGCCCTAGCAGGGGCTGAGGCTTTGGGGGTCACTGTCGGGAGGGCTGCCTCCTCCTGTGGGGATGTACCTGCCCCTGGCACCTCCTCCCTTGCATGGGAGGCTTCTGTCTCCGCTTCGCCTGGCAGGTGTTATGCTTTCCAGCCTGGGAGCTTGCACTGAGCCGTATTCCGAGGGACGTTTATTCACTGGAGGCCTTTGTACAAAGTGCTTGGATGGAGGGAGGCACAGGTCCCAGATCTTCATAGCAGACGCCACCCCGTGCGTCATCCCATGCGTCATCCCGTTTGCTTCTGAAACTCTTACACCTGCTGACCCTTCAGACAGGTGTTGATAATAATAAATACAGGAGCAGCCCTTTGGCTCACCCCTGTTTGTGTCCAGCCCAGCGGACACAGACCCCCCCCCTCCCTGTTTTTAGGCTCTGAGTCTTAAGAGACAGAGGCACTGACCCAGCCGGCAGAAGCAGTGGCCCTGCAGGTGAAGGGCCCCCCATCCCCCCAGACAGCCAGATCACCCGAGAAAGCCGTGCATGTGCCCTGCGCCCGCTGCGGGAGAGCACATGGTAATGAGCTACTTTGCTCCCAGGCTGACGTCGGGGAACCTGATCCCCTCCAGGGGCCTTCTTGAGATCTGGGCCATTTCAGTACAGTCTCTGTGATGGTGGAGTCAGGTGCTCTGCAGGGCCTGCAGGGCTGGGAGAGCGCCCCCCCCCCCCCCCCCCCCGGCCCCCTCCCTGCTGCCGCAATGGCCGGATGCCCTGTTCCTGCATGTCTCTCCACAACGATGTGCCTCACTCCCTCAAAGTCAGTTCCGGGGACTTCAGCCTCTCGAGGGGCTTCCCTGGTCTGAGTCTTGGTCGTCCGGTTGCAGGAGCTGCTGCTGCCGTCTTCTGACTCCTGAGGTCGTCTTGTGGCCTCGATGTCGTCTCTCCTGGCAGGGAGTCCGCGCAGGGCCACTGAGGGTTTAGGAGCGCCAGCCCTGGTTGCCACGTAATTGCAGGCTGCTGGGGCCCGCCGTGTGTGTTCAGCTCTGTGGCTGGGGCCCTCTGTGATTATGGTGATTCTCGGGTCTGGTGTTGCGGGGAGGGAGGTTTCCGAGCTGAACACATCGCGATTCTGGATGGGCCACTGTCGTGACGGGGCGTGCAGGACTCCCTGGGTGCAGTGGAGTGCGGCACAAGTTTGAGGGTCCTTGTATATTTAGAGGACTGGAAACACCGCTTGACTGGCACGCGCGCGCGTGTGTGTGTGTGCGCGCGCGCGCGCGCCCCCGCCCTGCTCCATGTGCCACCCCGGCTGGCTGAGCGAGGCGGGTGATGGGCTGTGTTTGGGTTTTGTTGTTCTACATCTCAGCTGTGGAAATATACACAGACAGATAGATTGAAGAATTCCGTGTCCAGAGCGGGAAGTTGCAGCCAAGCACTGTTCCCTTGTAGGACGGAACACCCGCAAAACCGCCTTACAGACTCTCCTGCCTCATTAGGATTTCATGTCTGGGGACCGGGCGCATCGCTGAGTTAGTCCAGCGAGGCCGCTCTGCTGGCCATCAGAGCATCCACCCTGACACGTAGGGGGGTCCTCTGCGGGCGTTTCGCCCTGATTTAATCCTCACCACCACTTGCCATCATGCCCGCGTCTTCCCTAATTATGCCATCACACAGAGTGACAGCCACACAGCGTGACGGCCCCCGGGATGCGGATGGCTGCCGGGGCTCCGGGAGCCAGTGAGCCGGGGACCTGCCGGGTTGCTCTCCCTTCCTGGGCTGTGGAGCCAGGGACTCATCAGTTCATTTGGGGTCTGGGCAGCCCGCCCACCTGTATGTGCTTCTGTTTCTCTGTACAGAAGACTCACCTCTTTGTTTCACCAAAGGAAGCCTGAGATAGAACACCCAGAAGAGACTTCACAGGCTTGAAATAAAAGGCAATATTTCATACATCTCCCAAGGTGGCATATTTGCTCCCAGAAACTTGTGTTTGGATAAAACAAACAAAAATCCCCTTTTTTCTTTTTCTTTTTTTTTTTTTTAACTTTTGAACCTATTTCTGAAAGCTACTTTCAGAAGATAGACTAAAACAGCAACTTCAAGTTTCCTTTTTGCTTCTGCTTTGTTTTTGTCAACAGCCTCCCCAGAAAAGTGAATGTCTCCATTGGAGATTGAGTTGGGAATTGGGGAGGGGTGTGTATCTTATTTTATTCTGAAAGGAAAGTCTAATCTGTTGCAAAAACTTTTCTTACAGAGATGTCTTGCCCCCTGTACAAGGGTTTCAGATCTCTTCTTTTTTTGTCTCGTTTTGAAACTTGAAGCTCTACTTATAATTCTGCCCAGGGCTCCCCTGTCGAGCTGCTGTGGAGCCGGGCCTTCCAGAAGAGGATGTGCTGGAACACCAGGCCTCCCCTTGGCCTTCCAAGATGGCAGGAGGCCCAAGAACGGCCGTCTTCCCATCCAGGGGGTTGGCCTTCCGAATGGGGGCTCTGCTGCTAGCCTCTGATGAGTTTTTGGGATGGAAGCCTACTGTCTGTCTTCTTCTGAGCACCCAGGAGCCCGTCTTTGCCTTTCCTTCCCTGAGGAATCTGGCCTTGTGGTCCCAAAGCAACTCACAGAATCCCCAGTTAGGGCCACCGTTTGCAACTCTTAGGGCTAGGGTGGATGCCGCAGGAGTGCCAGGTGTGTTTTGTGCTTTTGTGTGACGTCATTCACCTCTTTTCGGTTTACATTCTACTACCTGAGCTTTGTGGGGCCTCCTGGATGGGATTTTGTAGCTTTGTCAGCATCGTGATCCCAGAGCACTTGATGGTTGGTCACCGTGGCCTTCCTCTCCCTCCCTGTTCTTCGTGTCCCTGCAACTGCCGGGAGGCAGGAGCCTGGAGGAGGGGTTCCAGTAGAGCCTTCTCCTTGCATCTCCAGCTCTGACTGTGTCCACCAGGCACAGTGCTGCACGTGTAGATCCAGGCGAGGGTGATGAGAAAGGTGGGGCTTGTCCATCTAGGTGCCTCCAGGAGGCCAGTGGTGATGGCCCAGCCAGAAATGGAAGCTGCCCTCAGAGCCCTCAGAAGCTAGAGAGGTAATGCAGGGCCCGTGTTTCCTTAATAAGGCACCGAGACCCTCACCACCTCTCCTCCCCGGCATGGGCCTCGGAGGAGGAGTTCCAGTTCTCTGATCCACTCAGAATTGCCTTCCCCAGGGCTCCCTTCCCTCTTCGGCCCTGCTCCTACCGCCCAGCTGTGCGGAAGGAAAGCACAGCCCCTGGTCTGCAGCTGTGTCCTCACCTCCAGGTGAATAGAAAGAAGGCCCTCGGACGGTCCAGACCGTTGGTCTCTTTTACTTCTTTGACTCAGGCTTGAACTTGTGGCCTGTAAGTGTACCTGACACCAGGCTGGAATCTTGAACAGGACTCTTGCCAAGACTTAGGGCAAGGTTTTTCAGATTTTAAGTCACAACCCATAAAGCAGATCACAAAAATACTTTAGGAGGATGGCATCAGTATTTAAAAGAAAAATTAAATAGAGAGAAGATACTGGAGCACATCCCATATAGT
Source organism: Mirounga leonina (assembly GCF_011800145.1). Taxonomy (NCBI): domain Eukaryota; kingdom Metazoa; phylum Chordata; class Mammalia; order Carnivora; family Phocidae; genus Mirounga; species Mirounga leonina. The sequence continues at coordinate 1,328,253 of NW_023270380.1, forward strand.
AAAGTAGGTAGCTATTGTATAGAACTTGTTACATATATACGGATGTGTGCGTGTTTTTAAATCTATAGTATATATATTAATATATGAATTGTGTCCTGGGTCTCTACATCGAATTTATTTCTTCCTGTGGGTTTTGGCAAAAAAAAAATTTGAGGGCGCCTGGGTGGCTCAGTTGGTTAAGCGACTGCCTTCGGCTCAGGTCATGATCCTGGAGTCCCGGGATCGAGTCCCGCATCCGGCTCCTTGCTCAGCAGGGAGTCTGCTTCTCCCTCTAACCCTCCCCCCTCTCATGCTCTCTCTATCTCATTCTCTCTCTCAAATAAATAAATAAAATCTTTTAAAAAAAAAATTTGAAAGCTGCTGGGCATAGGACAGGAATAACGGGAGAGGCTGGGGGGAGGGGAGGAGCTCGCGAATCTGGTTTAGAACACATACTCACATTTTGGGTAAGTGTGACGGAACGAGCGCCATTGTCACGTGCAGCCTTGGTCCGCTCCTCTTAAGTCACTCGTCTTCGGGGGGCAGGGTCCCCTCCCGCCTGCCCATCCCCCACATCTCCCTGCAGCACCCGGTCCCCGGCTCCCAGGCGCACTACCTGGATGGTGCGTTGCCCACCTTGGTTCGCATTCGCAGGCTTCATCTTCTTACCCTGTTACCTGTTTTACCACCTCGTGCCTGGCTCTGGTTCAGGACAGAAAATCATTCCCATCTCCCTGGGCCTTCGGTTTTCTTGTCCACCACTGTGAGTAAAACTTAATACTTGGCGACCTGACTACAGTGCATTCAGTCTCTCTGAGTACATTTAAAGGAGATAAAACGAAAACAGAGAATGAGAACAGATATGCTCAGTGCCTGCCTGGGAAGCACGGTAGATACTCACCGATCGTCAGTTCTGTTTTTCTTACATAGAAGAGTATTTCTGTAGTCAGATATGACAAACTCCCTAAACAGCCATTTATGAGGGCTCATCCCTTAACATTTTAAAGATCTACCTTTCTTTTTTCTTAATGTCCCAATAAGCACATTTTAGTGTCTTAGGGAAACAGAAAACATCCCCATGATACTTTCTACATCGAAACCAGCGTTGCAATGACCTTGGCGTCCTTTTGGAAGACACTTCGCAGAGAACATCCAGTTTTGTCTGAGGACGCCTTCTCAACTCACCAATCACCGGTCTCCCAAAGTGCCCTCCCGACCCCCCACCCCTGCTGTCTTTTCATAATTGCAACCGAAAGGTCTCGGTTATGAGAAGTTCCTTTTGTCAGACACAGTGAGCTCAGCCTGTCTGGCCATGGCCCTGCTCCCCGCCCCTGCGAGATGGATTACAGCCATTGTAATTCTGTACCCCCCCCCCAGCTCGCCCGACACACCAGCAGCCCTCAGGAGGCCGTGAGGCCCAGGGGGCCTCCGGCCGGTGGCCCTGAACAGTCCCTCTCCTGCCTTCACTGGAGTCTGGTGGAATTGATATGTTCATAAAAGCTTCTGGTGTCCAGGCCTCTTCCCAGCTTCTGTGCGGATTTATTGTGTGGGCCTGTCTGCCTGGGTGTCTATCTCATAAAGACTCAGAAATGATTTCTTTTTTCACTCATTATTTGGAGAGCATAATAAGTCTCTGTCAGATTAGCTTCTTGGAGGCTCGACGCTTTTTGAAAAGAGCTTGCATAATCAGAGTGTCTGTTGAGCTGTTACGCCAAGAACTGATCCCCGTTGTGCAACGGGAATGTATATTTTGTACGTTTTAAATATTTCACTGTTCAGTCCCATTAGAAATCAAGCTACCTGTGCTTGGAATCAAGATGTGGGCCCTTAGTCACACGGTGGGTGAGTTTTTCTCCACAGGGGATGAACTCTCCGTAGAGCAGGACCATAGACCTTTAGCTCACTGACCTCCACTCCAGCTTTCCCCTAAGTGAGAGCCTGTGCTTTCCGCCTTTGTAAGAAACTGTCTTGAGTCTGGTAGAATGTGAACAAATAGCTACAGGTCAGTGGGAAAACCAGCAGCTGAGTGAGAGGTGTCTGGGCCTTTCTATTTGTATGCTCTGCCCCCGCTGTGATATCTCTGGGGCAGAGGGGGTCTTGTAGGCGTTCCCTCAAAAAAGATATGATGAATCTTACAGAATGTGACCTTATTTTGAGGCAAGGTCTGTATATGGACGGTGTCCTTATAAAATGGGGAAATTTGGACTCAGAGACTGGGCTGGGTGGGGTCTAGGTTTGGGGCTTTGTTGTCCAAATGTCAGGGCCCTCCCAGATGGCGCTGGCTCTCCGCTCAGTTTTACTTTTTAAGTACTTGAGTTTCGCTGTGGCGCCTGTGGCTGGCTTCCAAGCAGTTTCCTGGGTTCGTGGGTTCCCTCCTGTTGAAGAGCGTCACTTTCCCCCCACATCTGGGTGGGGTGAGTGTCCTTTGATTTCTGCCCGAGGATTCTCAAAGCCATGCATGCTGAGTTCTGCCCTCTCCGTCTCTCTCCTGCTGCCTCGCTCTCTGTCCAGAATCTCTGTCGGGTCTCTGCGGTTGGGCCTGCTGCCTCTGGGCTGAGGGAGAGCGGCCCCTCTCTACCTTCCTCCTCACAGCCCACCTCTCACTCCCAGTCCGTGCGTAGGCTGGGCTGTCTGTCCCTGAACCAATAATTGGCATACAACTCAACCAGGGGCTTTTTCAGAACGGCCGTTAATTCAGAGGTTTAAGAAAATGAAATTCTGGCTTATCAGAAATTGGCATGTGTGGGGATAGGTCATTAAGGTCCTGCCACCCCAGTTGTTATGATGGGGGTACAAATGTAGGGTGTATGGCCGCACGGGGCCTCATCCCTGGGACTCATTGGCCCCAGGGCGGGACTCTCCCAGCACAGTCCCACAGGCAGAGCCAGGCTTTGTGGGTCTGACACTTTTGTAATCTGAAGACAATTTCCAAGAGGAAGGGTGATTATAAACCCAAGGCTGGATTCCCAAGTGAAGAGCACAGAGGAAGTCACGAAAGGTCGAGAATCGGCCGGTCACCCGGAGGACAGAGCGCTGACCAAGAGAGGTTAGATCAGGGGCCAGATCAAGAGAGGGCCCTGAGGGTTCTAAGAAGGGAAACATCAGTGCCTACAGAGTTTGCTCTCAGGCTCTGAGCAGAGGACAAAGTGGTGCTTTGAAAGGGCAGATTCCCCAGTGGCTTACACATGCAGAGAAGAGGGAAGCGTTGAGTCAGTCAGGTCAGGAGACACCTGGAATCCGTGCCACAGACTTGGGCTCCCTGGCTCTGCGGATGGGCAGAGCGGTGTGAGCGACACTGGGGCGGGACCCTTGGGACACAGAGGATGGGGTGAGGCAAGGGGACCGGGAGCTTTCTGTGGGTGACGAAAAGGCTTTAGTTCTCTAGGATGTGGGGTCATTGATCTGAAATGCTGAGCAGATGGCACGGAGGCCTCGCCTCTGGGTGGTGTGGGGATGACATGGGGCCCAGGCCGGGGGAGGGGAGGGAGCAGAGGAGAGAGAGGTGGATTTGTAGCAAAGACCTGGCTCCTGAATCTGGTGGGGAAAGCAGCACGGTGGGGTCAGGCTCATGAGGAGCTGGCCGTGTGTGCTGATGGGCCTCCAGGCCCGGCTGCTCTCCAGCAGCTCCCAGTTACGTGCCTGAGGCCTGCCGTCTTATTTCAGGATCTCTTCTGGCTTTAGCACAAGTTTGCGTTGTCATCCTAAGAAGTTTCCTTGTCCCTGGTGGAATGTTAATTGGTTAATTAACTCAAGAGGTTCTGGCTTGTGTTTCTTTTGCCTTCAATGTTTGTTTCCTAAAACTGATTCTTCCTTCACGATGTCACCAACTGTTTTCACCCTGTTTCGCAGACACTGGATATTTTGTTCTCATTTGTCACGGATCCGTTTATGGTCAGTTTTGGGGGGGGAGGGGCGGGGGAGATGTGCTTTGCCTTGACCCCTAACCTGCCATAGCTTCTGTAACTAAACTGCCTCAGCTTTCTGGTGCCCATGGGAGGGCAGAGGTGGCCTTCCGGTTGCAGCTGTGTAAGCACTAATAGAACGCCGAGGCACGCAGGCTGTGCTGTTTTTCCTATAGCCCACCCCGTTCCTCAGTTTCCAGACACTGTCTACACATTCGGATTCATTTCAGTCAGTGCCTGAAACGTAGAGGATGGAAAGTAGTGTTGGGAAGGCAGGTGCTCTGGCCGCAAGAAACTGAACATCCTGTTTGGGAGACAAGAAACAGGAGTTACTTGAAGAATGCTTTGGTTCTCTCACTGGAGATAAATGCAGTGATTAGGGAATTGATCAAGTACAATAGAAGGCAAGGTCAGACTGGGCTGTGTTACGTTACGATTTGGAGAAACTGTCACACAGGAGGTAAAATCTGAGCCAGAACCCAAAAGCTGGCAGAAAATCCGTGAAGGCATTAATAAGGTCATCCTAGGAGAGATTTTATTTAAGGCCATGAACTTTGTAGTCAGGTGACCCTGGATCAAGTGCCACCTCAATTCCTGCATTTAAAAGCAGAGAAAATACAAGAACTTACTGTGCAGAGTTGGAATGAGCATTGATTGAGATGGATGTGAGCCACGGAGTGTGGGGCCTGGCATGTAGTAAGCATCATGGCAGCAAATAAGAAAGCTGCATCCTGTTACTGTCACCTCTGTAGAGTGATTTCCTAAAAAACCCAAAGGATAATACCAAGTACCGGCAAGGATACAGAGCAACCAGAATTCTCTGGTTGTTGGTGGGAAGGCAAAATGGTGCAACCAGTTTGGAAAACGGGTTGGCAGTTTCTTACAAAGGTCAACACATGCTTCATGCCACCAACCATCCCGCTTAGATATTTCTCCAAGGGAAGTGGAAATTTATACACTCACAGAATTCATGATGACTTCATTCATACTTGCCCCACACTGGAAATGACTTAGCTGCCCCTCAGCTGGAGGATGGATGGGCGAGCTGTGGTACAGCCGTAAGAAAGGGTGTGGTAGAACCCAGAAGGTCACTTGCTGTAGGATGTCACTCACGTGATGTTCTAGAAAGGCAAAGCCAAAAGAAGGCTGATCAGGGGATGCCAGGGGGCCGAGTTAAGGTACACAGGGGAATTTTGTGGGTGATGCAACTGCTCTGTATCTTGCTTGTGGTGGTGGTTCACGATCGTGCACAATGGTCCAAACTCACAGAGCTGCACACTAGAGTGAATTTCACTGGATGTAAATGGCACCTTCATTGAAAACAAATTATGAGCCAAGTCTAGGAACACAGAGAACCTGCTGGAACAGGTCTGGAATTGGGCAGCGGGGGTAGGGAGGGGGTCAGTAAGAAATAAGCTGGGTGGGTGGAGTGGAGCCTGGCTGCAGGGGATTGAAAGTGTACCTGAGGGGATGTAAAATGGTGAGCCTTCAGGACTACCCAGGCAGTGGGTGGCAGGGTGATGGTGGCATTTTGGGTTGCTCCGGGGATGGAAAAGGGCCTGGCCAGGGGTCACCATGTTTCTCCAGCATGTGGGTGAAGCTGGCACACAGTGCATCTGTCGAGGGATTGTAGAGAGGGGCTTGAGGCCATCGCTAACATATGCTGCCTGTTTTAGAGATAAAGTCGCTAAGGTAGGAAGCCAACAACTTTTGTCTTGGAAAAGTGCCCACTACAGGAGTGCAAGCCAAGGCCTCTAGTGACACTGTCAGACTTCGCATGCTGGGCCAGTGGGGGCGCTGCAGAGTATTTTCAGCCAGATCCCCCTGTTCAGAGGAGAGCAGAAGCGGCCAGCAGGCGGGCAGAGCTCGAACCACCCCATGAGACAGCTGGCCTGGCCTATCGTAAGGCTTCCCACCATCTCGCCCTCCAGGGAAATCAAGTCAGGTTGACTCTCCCTCGGGAGCTCTTGCGTCTTGCCATCCGGGCACAGGTAAAGATTTTGTACCGTCGGCCTCCAAGTTGGTCGGAAGAATGCTGTCTGATGGCTTTGCTCATGTCTACGCAGAGCTGTGAACAAGCAGCCACAAAGAGAGCCAGCCTCGGAGGCGGGGTTCCCGTGCAGCCCCAGCCCCTGCTGCTCGGATGCCCGGCGCCTGGGCAGCAGTGTGTTTATTCTTGCATCACATGCCTGAAGTGGGTGAAGGGGCAGACCCCGTGTGTCTGCCGAGGACACTGACACTGCCTTCCGATGAGACAAAAAGCCGGGGTTGAAATAGAGCTTTATCGGAAGTGCGCTCTTTCACCCATCCATAGTCTGTAAACATGCGAGCTTACCCAGCCCGGGAAGAGCACCAGCCCGCCCCCGCACTTTCGGCTGCTATCCGTGTGATGTTCTATTTACACAGGGAACTGTCTTCTCTATTCTTACTGGTTGCTCCTGCGTCCACAAAAATGTCTAATGCACATGACTTGTATTTACACGTGACAGACGCCAAGTCGTTCCACTGCTTTCTCTCAAAATGTTGAGCGCTCCCTTGAGTTTATTAGGGGGGTCTCGAGGAAGGAGATATTCAGTGTGAGCCTGGGGGGTCAGCAAGAGAAGTTCGCCTAATTATTTTGTTTCTTTATTTGCATCCCTGCATTGCATTTCAGCCAGGTCTGAAGAAAACATTTAAAACTGTAGTCTAATTTGGGACCACATGGATCGGACTTTCCTCAGTGGGAAAGGGATGGTCACTTTGCTCTGTGCGTGGCCCTAGGGCTCCACGCTGCCATGGCCAGCCTGAAGACCACACATCGAGTCCACAGGGAACTGTGGGGTATGCTGGGGCCTCAGGGTGCCAGATTGCCCAGGGCCATCTTGGTGCTGACAGGGCGGGCTGCACCACTGAACACGGTGAAGACTGTGAATCGGATGTCTCAGGTGGAGCAGGGCGAGGTGAATACTGGTCAGTTCCAGGAGGGAAACGCAGAGTCTCCCCACCACCTGCAGGCACGCTGGCTCTGGCCACAGTGCTCCTCCCCTTCCCTTCATCCCTTTTTCACCAGGGACCTGGTAGACCAAGATGCCTTTAGGGAACCGGAATCCTGGGGGAGTGCCAGCTTTCTGAAGCCCTTGGCCAAGCCCTGTTTGCCAGTTTGTTCCCAGCTCTGGAGGAGTTGGCCAACATGCCTTCCATTCCTGCCTTTTGACCCAGAATGACTACTGAGGGTTTTGGAGGGGTGGGTGGGGAGGCTGAAGTCACAACCCTCGGGGTGTGTTCTCTTTCTAGAAGGCACCCACGCAGGTGCTTCTTCCCTGGCTTCTGGGCCAGTGTCCTAAGCCTCTGCTCACTGGTCAGACCTTCATCTCTTTTCTCCAGGAAGACCACTGTCATCTAAAAGTCCCTCCTTGGGTGCCTGCGTGGCTCAGTCGGTAAAGCGTCTGCCTTTGGCTCAGGTCATGATCTCAGGGTCCTGGGTTCGAGGCCCTCACTGGGCTCACTGCTCAGCGGGGAGCCTGCTTCTCCCTCTCCCTCTGCCTATAGCTCCCTCTGCTTGTGCTCTCTCTCTCTCTTTGTGAAATAAATAAAAATCTTTAAAAAAAATTCTAGAAGTCCCTCCTCACTTCCTCCCACCAAAGACTTCTCCAGCCCATCTTCCATATCATAGCAAAGGGATATTGTATTAGTTTCCGGATTGTAGTATTAATAGCAGTATTAATAACAATAATGTTACTGAATATGTAGTATGCATCAGGCATTATAGCAAGAAATCATATACGGTGACCATCAACTGCTGTCCCCACAAGAGCTGAGCCTTAGGGAGGGTGTAGATGTGCCCAAGATCACAACGCACACCTTGTACTCAGCAAGAATACCATGTGATATTCTTGAGGACGGGGCCTGACCATGCAGTTATCTCTCCATCTCTACTAGCTAGCTGAGGACCTAGCATATAGTAAGCATTCAAAAACAAACAGACTTGTTAAATGAGTAAATTGGCTCTATCAGAGATGGCTTCAGAAACTCAGAAACTCTTTCAGCCCTGCTAACGCACCAGCTCTCCCGGATCCTTTTTTATATTGACTCAAGGGCATGAATAATATTTAAAATGGGGGCCATTGGCTCAGACTGTGTGGATGGTACTGGTTTTACTCCATGTAGAATCCTGTGACTGAACTGCCCTTCCATGTCGTGCTCCCACGGTTTTTATGGGCAACAGCCGTGGAAAATCGCTTCCTGTTTTCTGTCAGCTGTCATTGAGGATTTCCTGTATTATTTCATTCCACATCCTTGTCTGTTATCCGTTGCTGCCTGGCGAGTCACCCTGAGGCGCAGTGGCCTAAACAGGAATGATTTATGACTCCCGACGACCCTGTGGGACAATGCCTGTGCCGGTGTCTCCGGGTCCGGGGCTCACGTGTGTCCCTGCAGTCAAGTGACAGCTCAGTTAGCTGGCTGGCCCAGGACGGGCTCGCTCACATGTCCCGCAAGACTGCTGGGTGTGGCCTGGGCTGTCTCAGCTTCCAAATGGCCAGGTTTAAGTGCCAGGAACCTTGGTCAGCTTCCTTACAGCGTGGTGGCCCCCGAGGCTGTGTCCCGAGAGGACAGGGACAGTGCACAGGCACTTACAAGCTCCACCCCTTGCCTCTTGGTTGCGGCCGTCCGATTGGTCAGAGCCGTCACAGGGCCACGCCCAGCGGCCACGAGGGGCGGGCCCTTTTCCTCCCGCTCCCGCGGGAGGAGGAGCTAAGAGACATGGCCAAGTATAATCCACCAGTCCATTTCCCAGATCCATGACTTTCATGACAAATTTAGGATTTTGCACCAGAAATTCGGTCTCTCTTAAGGTACTTATGACCTCACTTGGGAGCTGAAAATGCAGTTCGCTGAAGGGTAGCCATCGGATCTGGGCTGAACGCAGACGCTGACTCGATCATGTAGCATTTTGCCTTTGACCGGTTACTTGCATCTGTTTTTTCCTGCTTGTGACTGATGCTCATTACACCCTAGTTCTCGTTCCTGTTACTCCTTTTACTTCTGTCCCTGGGAAGCTCAGAGTTGAAATTCCAAGTCAGCCACAGCATCTTGCTTCCCCATTTCCTCGGACTCCGTGTCCCATCTCCTTTGTGTTGCTCCTTAGGTCTTTTGTTTTAAGCTACCCAACCCCTTTTGGGAGAAAATGGGGTAGAAACCTTTGGTAAGACCCCCTAGCAAAATGACTTAAAAAGTTAAAAATTCCCGGCACTCCCAGTTCATTGGTTTTGCTGGTAAGCCTCAGGGTTCTAGTCCTATTGCCTAAGCTCGTGTACACAGGAATGAAAGTGAGTTTGCATGTTCTGCTTGATTTGACTCAGATGAACTTTGTTTATCACAACCACGTAAGCCAGCCAACTTTCTGGTGCGTTCCTTCCGGCACTTATTACATCTGGTCCACCACATCCTCAAGGTGTTACGATGAGGCTTCTGTATCTGAGCACGTGCTGTGTTTAGGTACACTTGTCTAATCCTCCCGGAGGCTAGCATTCTGGATAATGCTGCCAAGAATTAGAGAGCTTGATAATTTATAAAGTTCGAGAAACTGGATTTGCATCTAGTTCTTTCTTATTTCAAAGACAATGGGCACATGAATCTTTGGCCTACAGAGAGTAAATTAGCAGGTCAACAGGCTCTTTGGAATGCAGCATTAAAAAAAAAACCTGTCAAAAGAGAGTGTTAATTTCTCAGACCTCAGTGTGCAGTGGAGGTGATATACAAGCACCACTTGGAATGAATTCTGTGGAGTTGGCACAGCTTGGTGGCCATTCCTGAATCCCACAGACTCTGCGGGTCTGCAGTGGAAAGAAGGCTCGTGACTGGTTATCAGTAACTATGGGGTCTTGGGTAACTCAGGTGATTTCTTGTGCCTCACTTTTTATTGAGAACCTACTATGTGTCAGACCTTGCCGGCATCATCGTCATCATGCATGTTATCTCATTTAATTCTTGCCACATCACCATGGGTGGAAAACACGATTCCTATTGCTCTGAGCTCCAGAGCAGGAATCTGAATTTGCCTGCAGAGCCTGAGTCCCCTGTAGCGGATCACCTTCTCCCCAGCTTTCCCATTATGATTAAATGAGATAAAGCATGTGAATAGGAAAAGCAGCCTTTGAAATGAAATACTAGTGTAAGATTGTAATCTTCTGAAATTGAATAAGAGAAGATAAGAGGAAGGATTCCCCAGTTACTGTCTTACAAACTGGGAGCGAGACACTTCACTTAGATGAGCTGGATTTAGTTATTCTAACTACCCGGGTGGGCGCGGAGTCAGCCAGTCCGTCCCAGAGCTGGCCGGGTGTTGTGGATGGAGCAGGGACCCTGGGCCGGGCAGACCCGGGTGTGACCCTGGATGTGCTGCCTGTTTGCCACACGCCCTCGGTTCTCTGTTTGGTTCTCAGTGTTCTCGCCTTTGAACGGGGGCATTAACGCTGCATCTCCAGAATGCTGAGAAGAATGACAGCTACCCTACCCCTCCTGGCACTTAGGAACTTCCCTGTAAATGTCTGTCCTGTGGAGATGGCATCACTGCCATTGTCATTCCCATCCCCTCCATGTTCATGCTGGAGGAACAGGAGCTGCCGAGCCAGGGACAGCAGCCTCGTGCAAGAGCACGCTTTGCTTTCTCTCTGCGCGTGAACTTGCCCATGAACTGAGTGTTAGGGCCCAGCATGCCTCTTAGTTCAAAAGGTCAGCGCCAGCAGTGGCCATAAGCACACAAGATCAATTTGGTCTTTCATCGACCAGTTTCTGGAAGGAGCACTCAGTAGGGAAACACGCACACAGAGGAGACGGGCCCCTCCATAGGCCTGGCAGTGCCAAACCCTGCCCAGAACAGCGGGGGCCCTTCCAATTCCTGGGGGGGAGGGGAGACCTCCCGGGCTTCTAGAGTAGTGTGTTGACCTCACACCTTGCAAGCAGAGGCCAGGCTCACACCCGTTTCTAGGAACAGCCCCTGTGCCCCCGCAGGTTTCCCCAGGCGCTTTGGGCGGCATCCATACCCTCTGGCCAGATACAAGCCAACTGCCACGATGCCTTTAATGATGTGAAATAGTGCATAAGTTGGAAGTTCCAACCTAAACGTGTCTGTGTTTAAATTTATTATTCATGAAGGTAATTTAAAAACATGACAAAGTTTGAGAAGTAGAGACAAAACTCATTATTCTTCACTCTAACACAACCATTTTTATTTTAGTGCATTTCATTCCAAGCTAATCCATATGGCTACATAGTTTTATATAGTTGTTTCATTGTGTACATAAAATTTTGTTTCCTGCTTTTTCATTTAACATATTATAAGCATTTGCATATGGCTGTGTGATCCTTATAATTATAATTTTTAATGGTTGCATAATATTCTTTTGAGGGGCTATAACATAATTTAACCAACCTTTTATTGGTGAATACTTTTTTTTCTTAGAAACAGTGCTGCAACATTCATGTATAAGATTTGTTCCTTATTCTGGGTTAGTTCATTAAGATACGCTCACAGAAATGCAATTTCTCAGCTTAAAGGTTCTAAGTGTCTTTCTAGTTCTTGATGTGTGGTGCCCGGTTGCTTCCCTGTCAGGTTGAACTAATTCACACCCTCTCCTTTTGCTCTTTTTTTTTTTTTTTTAAAGATTTTATTTATTTATTTGAGAGAGAGAATGAGATAGAGAGAGCATGAGAGGGGGGAGGGTCAGAGGGAGAAGCAGACTCCCCGCCGAGCAGGGAGCCCGATGCGGGACTCGATCCTGGGACTCCAGGATCATGACCTGAGCCGAAGGCAGTCGCTTAACCAACTGAGCCACCCAGGCGCCCTCTCCTTTTGCTCTTTAATGAGATAGTGGGACGTTTGCAACCCATGTTGTAATACCACATACTGGAATAGTGTGGAAAATGTCCCAGCTGTTGGAGGCAGAGAATGGACATGTAGATAAATGTGCCAGGGGTGGAGGGATCAAACAGCTTGTCCCTGACCAGAGCTGTCCGTCCTGTCCCATGACAGAACACAAGAGGGAGGGAGGCTCCTGGGGCATCCAGCACCCGTGGAACATGCCAGCAGATGGTGCCCAGCCGAGTTGGGCTTTCCCTGTCCTTGGGTGCGGAGTCTAGCTGCATGCCCCTCACACTAGGGGATGGATGTGAATGCTCCTCATGGCTTCTGTGATCTGAGGGAAATAACCTCCTAAGAAAAGAGCCTGGAGCTATGGAAAAAACACTGAGAACAGGCGGGAGTGGTCCAGCCTCAACCGCCTTTCCCCATGTGTTTGCTTATCTATAAAATGGGCTAATGATGGACGGCGGGTGTTCTGTTTGCACAAATCCTTTGTGAAAGAAAAACTTGGAATTGATAAAATGAGAGCCCGATGAAAAAAACAGATTTCAGACAGCCATTCTAGGGTTTTTAGGTGATGTTCATATGGCAGGCAGGGAGGCATTGAACCCCAGATGAAGAGAATGTTAATGAGAACAGTAAATTTTAAATTCATAAAGGTAAATGCTGTGTTGTTCCCAATTGCTGTTACTCATTTGTTAGAAACTTCAGAAGACTCCTCCCCAGCATCTCACTGAGATGCTCATGGGTTTATTTTCCTTCACTGCACATGACATGCATCTCTCGAGCTGTGCCTCAGCACGTGGTATCTCTGGTCTTCTAGCCACACTCATTGATTTTCTAAAAAGACCCAGGTGGGTCCCCATCATCTTCCTACTTTTCTCCTGGAGATGCTCTTCAAAACAGGTCTGATGTCTATGGAGGATCTTTCCCTTAGAGAGTTCTGACTCCAGTGGTTACAGAGCTGAGCAAGGAAGGAACCAATTGCAGGGGCCTTGGGCCCCCAGCGGGTGGGATTTACTCAGCAAATGGACAAGTGGGTGACACTGACTGATGACAGGGGAGCATTGAGGCGCGGTTCTGCAAGACCCGGTCCAGCCGTGAGCTGAAGCAAAGTGGCCAAGCATCTCTGCCAGGGTATTGACACACAAATCAGGGTGCTGCCAAGCTTGGAGGAATCCTGGTGGCCGTTGGGGTGGGGGAAGGTGGGGCGGCGTGGGTGTGGAACGTAGAGGCGAGGGGGGCATCTCGGCCACCTGTCTCTCCCTGCTGGCCGTGCCGACGGCCTGCTTGACCTTTCTCTTCCTGCTTTTTTCTCGTCTACTGGGAATTATTACTTCCTAACTTTAATATACAACTGATCTTTGCAAAAGTCACAGGGGACATAATTGCCTTTAGTTTTTAAGATTTTATTTAGAGAGTATGTGCACGAGCAGGAGGAGGGGCACAGGGAGAGGGAGAGAGAATCTCAAGCAGACTCCCTGCCACGTGCAGACCCCGATGCAGGGCTTGATGCCACGACCCTGAGATCATGACCTGAGCCAAAATCAGGAGTCAGCCGCTTAACTGACTGAGCCACCCAGGCACCACAGTAATTTTCTAAAGTACATTTTCTTTTTGTAAAAAAGACATTTTCTTGTCAAGGTTGCTGCAATTCATCATTTCTCTAAAGTAAGAGAACCTGCTTCAGCTAATGTTGAAAATTCCAGAACAAGAAGTAGAGCAGCAGTGAAGAAGGGGCTTTGTCTGAGAACCCCCCCCCCCGCCATAGGAGAAGCTGTTTCTCTGTTTACAGGAAGAAAGAAGTGGAAACAGATCAAGTAATAAAAAATGAGGCCATAAATGGCTCTTTAAAATAGCTGGTGCTCAGCTAACTTGTGGGCTCTAATTCTGGCAGCCCGTGCCTCTGTATTAAAAGGCCTGCTTCTCCTGCGTTCGGGAATGTTTATGACGGGGCCCGAGAGCCGTCTTGCTTCATAAACTCTTGCTTAGAAGCAGGAATAAGGAAAAGCTACATGTTAGTAGCCTGCTGGCTCCCCCCTGCTCTGGGCCACCTACTGCTTTGGTCATCTACTGGGAGCATGCAAGTTTAGGATGGATTGATAGTGCTCTTGCAAAAGAGAATTGTGGTGTGAAATAGATTGCTCCTGGGCTCTGTGTCTCATTGCAAAAATTGGCTTTAAAATCACATTTATCAAGAGATTCACACCTTAGCTCCCTGCGGGGAAAGGGAGTGGAGTTAAAATTGCTCTTAAAAATTGACAGACACCCTAGAAATACATAGTTGACAGATGTGGACCAGGAGTGTTTAATGTAATTATTTTCCTTTTATGTAAATAAGATCTATGCACACATTTAATTTAAAATTTTTTTTAACTATTTTTTAGAAGAGTTTCAGATTTGCAGAAAAACCAGGAACACCAGTACAAAGATTCTCAGATACCCCGTAGCCAGTTTCCTCTGTAATGACCATCTCAAATTAGTATGGTACATGCATTACAATTAAAGAACCAATACTGATACATTATTATGAACTGAAGTCCCTACTTGATTCAGATTTCGTGAGTTTTTCCCTAATGTTCTTTCTCTTTTCTAATATCTATCTAGATCCCACATTACATTGGGTTGTCAGATCTTTTTCGGCTCCTGGGCTGTGACAGTCCTCAGTTGTCCTTGCTTTTGATGACCTTGATGGTTTTGAAGAGTCCTGGTCAAGGATTTGATAAAAATATCCTGCATCTGGGGTTTATCTAATGTTTTCCTCATGATGAGACAGAGGTTTAGGGTTTAGGGAAGGAAGACCACAGAAGTAACACGTCTGCATGTTAACAAGTCAGTGAATGAGCTAATGATGGGGAGGAAGGATGACATCCAGTAGCCTGAGTAGTGTAAGGAAAAAGCGGGGTGAAGGCAGGTCCCTCAGATTGGAAGAAGGCAAGTTTGATGTTCTCAGTAATGGGACTTAGTGTTTAACTTGTGTAATGCCTTACAGCCCATTGGAGCCCTGTCACATTTCATGGGATAGGATAGAGGGGTTTTTAAATTTCTATGTTGCATATTGGAAACCTGAGGCCCTGAGTTGCTCAAGGTGATAGAGATAGACCAGGATCAGTTTGTCATGCCCACGACACATCCCAAACCTTTCCTCGTCACATCTCAGGCTCTAGAGTTTCTGGATTGAGCAGGCACATGAAATGTCCCTGATGGACGTTTCATCTGTACATGGCCACGGGGATTTAAATGGGAAGATTTTGACTAAATTAAGGCAATTGACTGACCGTGTATGGAGTGAGTGTGCAGGATGATGCACCTGGCCCTCTGCATGTTAGAAAAGTTAAATAACACAGGATAAAAAGCAATGTTATTCTAACTCATGACTTCAGTACAGTTGATCATTACAGCTCCCAAATAACGAGCAGCCCCACGGTATTTCTCACCAGCCCACGTTTCTTTGAGACAACAATGTACAATAAAGCAGTGACCTTTATCATAATATATTTTTTTATTTGTAAGCAAGTGATTATGTATGAAGTAGCCTGTGACTTGAACCCACAGTAGAAATGTGCCCCTTCTATTTTAGCAGCATTGAGTTTCATGAACTCAGTTGGAGAAATGAATGGGAAAATGAAGCCGGTGGTTCTCAACCCTGACTGTGCATTAGAGAGCTGCCTGGGGTACTTCTAGAAAATGCCCAAGCTGGGCCCCGTCCCCAAGCTGGGGCAAGGACCAGGCCTTGGAGAAAACCAGGAGACTTGGCCTTTCTGTCTTGTTTCTTCTGTTGCCGCTCTACCCAGATCCTGATGCTAAAACCCTTCCTATCTTTTTTTTTTTTTTAGGATTTTATTTTTATTTATTTGACAGAGAGAGAGAGTGCATGGGACCACACACAAGAGAACACAGCGGCGGGGGGCGGGGGGTGGCAGTGGGAGAGGGAGAAGCAGACTCCCCACTGAGCAGGAAGCCCAATACAGAGCTCGATCCCAGGACACTTGAGATCATGACCTGAGCTGAAGGCAGATGCTTAACTGATGGAGCCACCCAGGCACCCCCTTCTTATCTTTTGATACTTACCTGAATAAAGGTTTTGGAAACTGTCAGGAGGCTGCCATTGGACTCTCACCCTACTCTTCCAGCTTGTTTGACTTGCTCTCCCTAAGCGATGAAATACAGCGTTGGCTCTCACTGGTGCCCGTGCACAAAATGCATGTTCAGAAATGTTTGAGTGATTGAGCCTGCATGGTTCTGGTCCCTACGGTATATTATGTCCCCTTCCTATTCTGATGACGATTAGGAGGGAGGAGAACACTCTTCCTCTTAAGTTATTCTTTCAGTGGGAACTCTTATTTAGAAGCAGAAATCTTTTTTCCCCCAGTCATGTCTCATTGCTTTGATTTAAAAAGAGATTATTATCTAAGTATAGTTGATATATGATGTTCTAGAAACTATCTCTTTTATAATTTCATAGATATCAGTGTCTGTAGGGTACATACAGGCTTCTGGTTTTAACCGAAGTTTGGTTATGTTCAGAGTGACCTGACTCCTAGCCTAGCTAAGGAAGCTTCACCTGAGCATTATGTTTCCCAGTGAGTTAAAATTATATTTACCAATTTGTTAATGGATCACATACCCTATTTGGAAAGTAAAATTTCAATAGTGACACTATATCAGCAGGTGTTTTCATCCTATCATAAGAAGATCTAAGAATTATTCCTCTGCACTAATCTGGTGGAATACCCACCCTGAAGAATTAGAAACAGTAAATAGTCCTTCTGTTCCTCTATGGATCACTTCATAATGAGAATGCTGGGGGATGGGAGGTCTTGGTCCTTAGCAGGAAACTAAGTCTGCTCTTTAAAGAAATTGCTTTCGGGCGCCTGGGTGGCTCAGATGGTTAAGCGTCTGCCTTCGGCTCAGGTCATGATCTCAGGGTCCTGGGATCGAGTCCCGCATCGGGCTTCCTGCTCCTTGGGAGCCTGCTTCTCCCTCTGCCTCTCTCTCTCTCTTTCTGTCTCTCATGAATAAATAAATAAAATCTTTAAAAAAAAAATTGCTTTCAAGTAAACAATTTAGTTAGTTTTCAGTGTCAGTGGGCTGTGGAAATATAAATGATCACATCTTTTTAAAAGATCTGGCAACCTGGCCTCCCCACCCACCCCCGCCCCCCGAACTTGAATATTGCTGTACGGATTGGTTGTGGTGGTGGTGATCACTGAACAGTCATTAAATAACAGTGGGAAGTAGACAGTTGATGAGGAAAAAAATCAAGTAGTCATTCAGATGGTATTTTTGGTTACTTAATCTGCCTCCAAGCATATGGTCTAGTCGGCTGAAATAATTTAACAGTGACAAAATATATTTCAGTAACGGCAAATTAAAAACAACCTATTTATTTTCTTTTTTCCTTCCACAGTGATATTTTTATCTCTGTTAACAAATACAATGTTAGCCATTTAAGATTTATGAAGACAGCTTCTGCTGAGTCTGCAGTATACCCCGGCCTTTATCATGTAGTTTTACGTGGGTAAGCATGTTTGCTTCGGTGATGGTTCATGATTCAAACGTGTTACTATAAGGGGTGTTAGTCTTTATATTGGACTGTGGACAAGAGGTCAGCGTGAGATGAAGTAAAACATTTTTTACTGGGCAGACTTAACCCTTTCATGACTCATCTCTTGGGACTCCCATCACCTCATGGCTCCAGTGTGGGGATAACTGTCTGTCTGGGTCGCAGCAGTGTTCTGTCTCCCTGTGGAATATTCTGTCCTCATCTCTGCCACTCTCGGTCTTAGGCATTGACACACGTAGTGGTTTTAGAATGTGCTCACCAATTCTTTGGCAGTCTTTCTCTCAAACTGTGGAATCTAATTCCCCTCCCCTTGACTGTGGGCTGGACAAAGTGATGTGCTCCTAGTCAGCAGAACGTGCTGGTGTGACAGCGTCTGGTTTCCAAGACTACGCTGTAAAAGGAGTCCTGGTGTCTGCCTCTCTCCCTCTGTCTGTCTCCCCCAGCCTTCCTCTCTTCTCAGATCTCTTACTCTGGGGGAGGCCAGCTGCCATGTTGTGAGGGCGCTCAAGCAGCCCTCTGCCTGAGTCCCTGGTGAGGAACAGCAGGAACGGCGGCCACTGGCCAGCAGCCGTGTGGGTGAACGATCTTGGGAGCAGCCCCTCGGCCCAGTCAGACCCAAGATGGCAGGAGCCCAGGCTGACATCTTCACTGCAGCCTCACGGGGGACCATGAGCCAGAGCCACCCGGACTCCTGACTCTCAGAAGCGGTGTGAGATAATAAATGTTTCTTGTTTCAAGCTTCTCAGTTTTGAGGGAACTTGTTCTGCAGTGGCTGATAACATGATAAGTCACGTAGCCCTTCTGGGTCGCTTTTCTCATCCGGGACAAGAAACAGGGACGAAGCAGTGCCTTGGACAAGCTGATGACAATCTATTCGTACATAAAAGGCTGCGCGCAAAGCCAGCTGACCGTCTCTGCTGCCCCCACTCTGGCCTTGTTGCCCCCACACCTGGCAGCACACACTGACACCTGGCCCTGGCAAAAGCCAAGCCCAGTTGTTATTTTTTTCTTCTTGTTTTGAAACAGAGACAGATCATATTGGGAATATGATGGTGAATATTCTTTTAATCACTAAAGCTATATATACACTTAATTAATTTTCATAACTACTCAGTGAACCAACCTATTGGATTGACTATTTCTGAAAAGAAAGCCGTTTTATTAAAACTCGTTGCTCTTTTATCTTCTTGGAAACAGGATGAATTTTGGCTGTTGTACTCTCTAATTACGGTAGATAAATAGATATCACTCAGTCATTTATTTCCATCTGATCTGTCTCCCGGCCTGGTTTAATTCCATTTGTGCTCCAGGTAATAGACTGTTGCCGTTGTACACATTTGTAAGGACAATGTAGGTGAAGTGCATATCTAGAGCTTCTAAAGACTCTGTGGAAACTCACCCAATTCAAATACGAATAATAGCAGCTGCAAGCTAGGTCAGTTAGTAAGTAGGAGGACAGGAAATTGAGTTTGCATTATGTGGCTCAAACACTGTTTGACAGGGGCGGGACCGTCTTGTGCTATAGGCGGGGCTCTCCAGGTCTTTCCTGCAGTGTGGTCAAAATGGGAAAGTCAAGCTGGGCAACAGCATCCTCCCTGCTCCACGACTGGTGATGTGGTTGGCAGACCTCTGCTTAAACTTCCCTGACAGAGCTCAGTGTTGGGCCAGAACCACTGAGCCCGCCCTTGTCCACATTGGTCAGCAGCATGGGCTGTCTGCGGATTAGTCATTACGCCTCGGTGCCGACAGCCCTCCTTGGAGGGTGGAGGGCGGGAGAGACAACGCAGAGATGGGGCTGCAGCTTGGGGAAGAAAAGCAGGCTTATCAGATCACGGGCTTTGGATCCTCTACAACTTCTGACCCAGCATCAAACCATATCATTACTCCTCTAATCTCAGCAGTTTCTCCTTGTCACTAAAAAGAGGACCTGTCTGTCACTGCATCATTTTCTCTTAGCAGGGAGCAAACAGATCAGTTGGTAGCAATTCCTGGCTGTCAGTGGGTCCTGGGCACGAGCGGCTTCTCCACGTATTTACATTCCGCCCTTTTCCCCTGTGAAACGAGCCTCCACTGGTGTAAATAAGTCTCATAATGTATGTAGATGTATGGCGGGGGGTTGGTTGTAATGAAACGCTTCCGCTGCAGAGTGGGTGAAGCCAGTCAAATCAATCTGAGTAAGTAGTGTGGGGATTTTTTTTTTTCAACTCTATTTATTATTATGCAACCAACATACAACCAGCACCACACTTGGTGCCCCATGGGGATACGCACGAAATGTGACAAGGCTCTCCTGCCCTCCAAGGACCTCAAGTGCTTTTGGATACCAAACGTACATGAAATAGGTAGAAAGTATAAGAAAGTGCTAGGTCTATCTGGTCCCCAGGAATGCTCGGGACGCGCGACCTTCAGCCTAGTCGCCTAGTGGACAGGGGCTGGTGGCGTCCTCAGACCCCCATGGCTTGAACCCAAGGCTCCAGCTCCTGGGCCATAGCTCTTCCCAACGTGCCGTGTGTCCTGCCTGTCCCTAAAGTGTTGGCATCTCCCCCCGCCTCGGTACCCGTTCTCACTCAGCTCACACCCTCCCTGGATGCTCTCACATGCTCACCAGCAGCTTTGATTGTCTCCTGCCTTTCCAGAGCTACAGCCGTGTGTCTTCTGTGTTTGCCAGGTAACTTCTCTTGGTATCTCTCAATAACCCCAACATTTCCCAAACAGACTCGTCTCTATTTCCCGGCACCACTCCTTACCCCACCCACACCACTTTCTCGTGTTCCTGAGCGGTGAGTGCCTCTCCTGTCTGAAACGTCCAGGTAGGAAACCTGCAGCTCTGATTCCTTCCTTCCTTCTTGCTCTCCCCTTCTAATCACTGACCCACAGCTAATGCCGACCTCCTCTCTGCATCTCCAGGATCCGGATTTGAGCCAGCTCACCACGGTCCCTTGTTTCATTGCCCTCATGGCCCCCTGGCCTCTCTTCTGTCCCCTCCATCTGCTCCCTACACTACAGCCAAAGCGATGTTTCTGGAACACAAGTCTCAAGTCTCGGTATCTTGCCGCTTCCATGTCTGTTTTCTGTCTTTCGTGCTCTTCCCTCCATCACAGACTTCATCTCCCCACTCCCATCATTTCATCTTGCCAGGTCAATTTTTGACCCCCTCAGATCTCTGCCAAGGTGTCACTTGTGCACAGGCTTCTCAGAGCCTTCTCGACACTCCTGCCAGTGTGCCCTGCCCCCACAGTCTTCAGGGTATGTGACACTGTGCCATCATTGTTGGATGCTTGTCTGCACTCCATCGGGCACGCTCGGCCAAGGTGCAGCTGCCTGGTCCCCACCATGTCTCTGGGGACCTTTTTCAGTCCAGCAAAGGCCATGGGTCAGGGTTACGGGAAGAGAACATGACAACTGTCTGGAAGGGTGAGGGGTTGACAGGTGGCGGGTTGTACACGGGCAGTGGCTGTCTCAGCCGGTGAATCCAGTCAGTGATCCTGAACGATCAGGAATTTACAGTGATCAGACATATCCTGAGATGAATGGTTAATACATTATTTTGCTTCACTTGTGTTTATCTAGTTGGTAGAGGGTGAAGATATTTTATCTAAAGGCAGTACAGTAGAATGATTGAGACCACAGTAGAATGTTGTATCCTTTGTGCTATGTAAACTCTCAGTGCCTCAACTTCCTCATCTGTAAAATGGGGCTAATAAGAGCACCGTAAGGAAGATCAGTGTGTGTGCAGTGTCTAGGATGGGGCTCGGCACCTCCTAAGCACTCTTGAGTGTTAGCGGCCTCAGCGGTTCCTCCTTTTCTTCCTCCTGCACCTCACTGTACTCTAGGAGCAGGTAGTTACCATGGTAATTTGCAGTTTTTGACTTGGGAGTCCAGAATAAAAGAGTCCTTTGCAAATGACCTCTTAGAAACATATCCTTGGATTTTTACGATATTGTGAGACTCAGGCTCTTGTAACTTGGTTTAAACTACATCCTGATTGAGAAGAAGCCACCTTTAGCTTCTTACTCACTGTATGACCTGTGTGGGCAAACCTCTTAGGCTCGCTGATCTTCCACATCCCCATTGTGAAATAGGAATTATAAACGGCCAGGGTGGACGTGGCAGGGACGAGAACAGGTGGTGCAGAGCAGGCATTCGTAAATGGCACTTAACGTCATTTCACCTTCTTGGAACATAGCCATTCAGCACGGTCTGGGCTCCAGCGTTAGCTTTGTGGTGGGTGTGGTGGATTGGCAGGGGGTAGGGAGGTTCAGGAATGTTGCATATGGACTAGTCAGTCTTGCCTGTGGGAAGAAGGAAACATTTATTTTCCAAGAAAACATGGATGGCTGACCTGCCTCGGTGTTGATTCTGTCGACCGTACGGCTAATGCCTTGCTTCTTACACGTAGAAAGTAAGGCACCAGCTCCACCAGCAACTTTCACTTTTGATTTTGTTCAAGTACAAGGTTAAATGGTTTGATCCATTAGCCAGTGTAATGCCTGTGGGGGAAAAAGGTTATTAGCCACAAAATGCTACAAGCAAGCTGCAAACTAAGAATTAATAATGCTTAATTAAAAGTCTGCACAGCGTGATTGTGGTTACTTCATCACTTACTGAATTAGTATTCACACGTTTCCATATATTGTAAAGGCAGTAGGTTAGATTCTCTCTCTCCCATGCATTTGCCAAGCTTGCTGCAAAATCATTGCCAATAGTAAATTGAAGGTTTATTTTTAACCAAATAATCTCTGAAAAAAATTTTGCAGCAAAAAATACTTGAATTGGGACACAGATGCATTTTAATACATTTGTTAAAATGCAGGATAAAATCTTCAAAATCCCAGCACTTGAGGCACTTGAAGGACTGAGGCCTTGTGATAGTTGGGTGGGGCTAGGACTGCCAGGGCACAGGAGGGTTCCTCACCAGCCCACTCTTTCTGCAGTGGGGTCACCACCCATCATTTCCATGGTGACCAACCTAGCTGCATCACTGAGGAGGCAGCTAAAGGAAAAGCTGGCCTCAAGAGGGAGGAAGCTTAGGCATGGTTTCTCTTTAATTCCTGTACCGTTTGAGTAAAAATGCAGATATTGGCAAGGCAAGTTGCATTTGGGAAAAATGTCTGATTTGGCCCAGCTCCTGAGGATTGCCCTCCTTGCAGAGCTCACTTTACATTTTGAAGAGCCAAAATGTCTCCAGTGGTCAGCTTTTGCACAACACGCAGCCCATGCTGGTCCAGAGGAATGCTAGCTGGACAGACCTGTGCGGAACTGATCGGGTTGCCCCCAAGGGAGAGCTTAATGCTGCAGATCATCCCAACAGCATCTGCTCGGGAGAATGGCCAGTCGACGGTGCTTGGCTCACAGACGTCTGTGTAGGAAGATGACTAGCCATGGGACATTTCTGATCTGGGTTATATACAGAAGCCTTTCTTCCTTGATTCGCAGAAGTCAGATTCCAAGTGGTTGAAAAGTATATTTAGCTCTGTGGTCATGGAGATGTTTTTTAGTTTGATTTAATGTTGATGGATTAGAGTAAATTGTTTGTGCAGATGAGCTGAATAAATTCTGCCAGAGCTTATATCTTATTCTGGTTTCACATTAAACCCTTAATTTGCAGCTCTGTTCCATTGGCATTCTTAATAGAGTAAGCCCTAGGAAAAGCTTGGCTGGTCCTTTCTCCCTCCACTGTTATTCAGTGGAATTAAATCCTTTAGCAGCCTCAGAGGAGGGCTCCAACGGGCCTGAAGGGAGAATCGGGTCCTAGGGTGTTCTTAAACCATCTAAGATGTCTGGAGAGCTACCCTGATTTTAACGGCTTTAATTTAACCACTATTGAATTATTTTATTTAATCTACTTTCCCCACCTCCCTTCCCTACCTTCGAAGATCCACAGAGCCCTGGGAATTTCCGGAATATTTCCTTCCCATAGATATGCAGTGCAAATATAAAATGAAGAGGGAAGCGGAAATCTTCCTTCCCACTCCCACACTTTTCTCCCCTCACGTCTCCACTGTCTGAGAAGTCCCGGGATGCAGGTCCTGGAGATGGGAATTCTCTCTCTCATCATTTGCATCCCCGGGGCCCACTGGCATCATAACACTTAACTGTTTATTGAACTGGTGAATGCAGGTGTGCTTGAAAAACGGATCAACTCATTTGGTGTCTTTGTTCCCCTTAGGAGGACTGGAATGAAATTGACCCAATTAAAAAGAAAGACCTTCATCACAGCAACGGGGATGAGAAAGCACAAAGCATGGAGACCCTTCCTCCAGGTACTGCAGCAGCCCCTGGGGAGCCGTCCAGCCTTGGGCTGGTGGCTGGTGGCTAGTGGCTGGGAAGTCCTCTTGCTCAGACACTGAATGAGCTGAATGTGGCCTATGGAGCCTGCGGGATAGAGAATGGATTTCATAGGGCTGCTGGAGACAATGCCCTATAGCAATGTTTTGGGGACTTACTCAAGCCCATTAGTGGGTGGTGAAATAAATTTACTAGGAGATGACCAAAATTTGTTGAAAGAAAAAAAATAGAATAAAATAGAAAACACAAGATAGTATATCAGTTCACAAGTTTTTTTGAAAGACTAGTTTTTAGAGCAGTTTTAGGTTCACAGCAAAATTGTGTATAAAGGACAGAGATTCCCATATACCTCCTGCCCCTACACGTGCGCACCTCCCCCAGTGTCAACATATCCCACCAGAGTGGCCCATTGCTACAATCAGGGTACCAACATTGACACATCATAGCCACCCAGAGTCCATAGTTCATATTAGGATTCACTCTTGGTGGTGTACATTCGGTGGGTTTTAACAAATGTACAGGGACATGAATCCACCATTACAGTATACTACAGTGTAGTTTCACTGCCCTAAACATCCTCTGTGTTCCGACTCTTCATCCCTCCCTCCCCCCAATCCCTGACAACCACAGATCCTTTTCCTGTCTCCATAGTTTTGCCTTTTCCAGAATGTCATATAGTTAGAATCATACTACTGTATGTTGCCTTTTCAGATTGGCTTGTCTCACTTAGTAATGTGTAATGGAGGTTCCTCCATGTCTTTTCGTGGCTTGTTGGTGTATTTGTTCTTATCACTGAATAATATCCTGTTGTCTGAATGGACCACAGTTTATCCATTCACCTACTGAAGGACATCTTGGTTCCTTCTAAGCTGTGGCAGTTGTGAATAGAACTGCTATAAAGAACTGTGTGCAGGTTTTTGTGTAGGTGTACGTATTCAGTTCATTTGGGTAAGTACTGAGGAGTAAGACTGCTGGATCATATAGTAAGACTATGTGTAGTGTTGTGAGAAACTACCAAACTGTCTTCCAAAGTGACTGTACCATTTTGCATTCCCACCAGCAGTGAATGAGAGTTCCTCTTGCTCCACGTCTCCGGCAGCATTTGATGTTGTCAGTGTTTTTAATTTGAGCTATTATAACAGGTAGGAAGTAGAATCTCATTGTTTAAATTTGCATTTCCCTAGTGGTATATGATACTGAGTTCTTTTGATATACTCATTTACCCTCTGTTTATCTCCTTTGGGGAGGTATCTGTTCAGGTCTTTCACTCATTTGTTTAAGTGGATTGCTCATTTTCTTACTGAATTTTAAGCATTCTTTATATATTTTGGTTAACAGTCCTCCATCAGATATGTGGTCTGCAAATATTTTTTCTCAGTCTTTGGCTTGTCTTCTCATTTTCTTTACAGTGTCTCACTTTCTTTACAGTGTCTTTCCTAAAACAGAAATTTGAATGAGGTTTAGCTTTATCAATTCTTTCATGGATCACACCTTTGATGTTTTATCTAAAAAGTCATCGCCATACCAAAGATCATCTAGGTTTTTTCCCTATATTATGTTTCAGGAGCCTTATAATAATTTGGTTTTATATTCAGGTCTGTGATCCATTTTGAGTTAATTTTTGAGAAGGGCATAAGTTTTGTGTCTAGGTTTATTTATTTATTTATTTGTTTATTTATTTATTTATTTATTTATTTATTTATTTATTTATTGCTTGCTTGCATGTGGTTGTCCAGTTGTTCCAGCATCATTTGTTGGAAAGACTATCCTTTGTCAAGGATCAGTTGACTATATTTGTGTGGGTCCACTTCTGGGCTCCAACTTTGTTCTTTCTCTTTAATGTTGTGTTGGTTATTCTGTTTGTTTGTTTGTTGCCTTTCGTATACTTCAGAATCTGTTGATACCCACAGAATAACTTTCTGGGATTTTTGTTTAGATTGTGTCAAATTTATAGATCAAGTTGGTAAGAATGGACATCTTGACAGTATTGAGGCTTCCTACCCATGAACATGGAATATCTCTCCATTTATTTAAAGTTCTTTTTATTTTTATCATCAGTTTTAGAGTTTTGCTCGTATAAATTTTGTGCCTATTTTGTTAGATTTATACCACACTTGGGGCGCACTAAAGTAAATGGTATTGTGTTTTTAATTTCAAATTCCCCTTGTTCATTGTTCATATATAAGAAAGCAGTTGACTTTTGTATATTAACCCTGTATCCTGCAACCTTGTTGTAATTACTTATTAGTTCTAGGAGTTTTTGATTCTTTCAGGTTTTCTACATAGACAGTCACATCATCCACAAACATCTTCCTTCTTAATCTATATTATACTTTTTGTTTCCTTGTCTTATTGCATTAGCTGGGACTTCTAGTATGATGTTGGAAAGTGGTACACATCCTTGCCATATTTCTGATCTTAGGAGGAAAGCTTCTAGTTTCTCACCATTAAGTATGAAGTTAGCTTTAGGGTTTTTATAGATGTTCTTTATGAAGCTGAAGAAGTTTTCCTTCTGTTCCTAGTTTGCTGAGAGTTTTTATCATGAATGAGTTGGATTTTGTCAAGTGGATTACATTAATTGATTTTCACATGTTGAGCCAGCCTTGCATACCTAAGATAAATCCTACTTGGTCATGGTATATAATTCTTTTTATACATTGTTGGATTTAATTTGCTAATATTTTGTTGTTTTTTGCATCTATATTCATAAGAGATATTGGTTTGTTATTTTCTTGTAATGTCCTTGTCTGGTTTTGTTATTAGGGTAATGCTGGCTTCATAGAATGAGTTAGGAAATATTCCCTCTGTGTCTATATTTTGAAGGAGAGTAGAGAATTAGTATGGTTTGTTCCTTAAATGTTTGGTAGATTTCACCAGTGAACCCATCTGGGCTCAGTGCTTTCTGTTTTGGAAGTAGATTTCTTGTAGATAACATACAGTCAGTTGGGCCTTGTTTTTTTATCTATTCTGACAATCTCTGTCTTTTAATTGGTGTATTTAGACCATTGCCATTTAAAGTGGTTATTAATATAGCTGTATTGATATTTACCATATTTGTTACTCTTTTCTATTCCTTGCCCTTGTTCCTTTCTTATTTTTGTCTTCCACACTTTTTTCTGCTTTCCGTAGCTTTCATTGAGCATTTTACATGATTCCATTTTTCTCTCCTATTTTTTCTCTTAGTTTTAGTGATTGCCCTAGAGTTTGCAATATGTATTTACAACTAATCTAAGTCTAATTTCAAATAGCACTAGCCCTCTTCATGGTTAATGTATCTTATAACAAAATATTAAGAATTCTTCCCTCCTATTCCTTATATCATCACTGTCATTCATTTCACATATATGTGTGTACATAAACATATATATAAGCATACATAATCAAATATGTGGTTGCTATTATTATTTTGAACAAACTGTTATCTATTGGATGAATTAAGATAAGAAAACTAGAGTTGTCATTTTACCGTCACTTATGCCTTCTCTGATGTTCTTACTTTCACTCTGGAGATCTGAGTTTCTGCCCTGTATCATTTTCCTTTTCTCTGAAGAGCTTCTTTTAATAGATCTTGCAAGGCAGGTCTACCGGCAACATATTGCCTCAATTTTTGTTGTCTGGGAAAGTCTTTATTTCTCCTTCACTTCTGAAGATTATTTTCACAGAGTATAGAATTCTAGGTTGGTCTTTTTTTTTTTCCTTCTTAACACTTTAGAAATTTCATTCCACTCTCTTCTTGCTTGCATGGTTTATGAGAAGTTGGATAGAATTCTCATCTTTGTTTCTCTAAAGCTGTTTTCCCCCCTCTGTCTTCTTCCAAGAGTTTTTTAAAAAATCATTAATTTTCTCCAGTTTGAATGTGCCATGTCTAAGTATAGTTTCTGTTTTTATGTTTTCTGTTTGTTTGTTTATTTTTGTTATTTATCCTGCCTGATGTTCTCTGAGCTTCCTGGAGCTGTGTTTTGGTGTCTGACATTAATTTGAGGAAATTCTCAGTCATTATCACTTCAAATAATTCTTTCATTCCTGTCTCTCTTTCTTCTCATTCTGGTATTCCCATCACATGCATGTGTACACTTTTGGTAGTTGCCCAACATTTCTTGGATACTCTGTTCTGATTTTTTTTCAGGTTTTATTATCATTATTTTTTTAATCTTTGCTTTTCCATGTGGAGGTTTCTCCTGTCTTATCCTCAAGCTCAAAGATTCTTCCATCAGCTGTGCCCAGCCGTTAGCGCCATTCTTCATTTCTGTTAAGTGTTTTTGATCTCCAGTAATTCTTTATGATTTTTTTAATGAGAATTTTCATCTCTCTGTTTACATTATTCATTTGTCCTTCCATGTTGTCTATTTTTTCCATTAGAGCTTTTAACATATTAATTATAGTTGTTTTAAATTCCTGGTATGATAATTCCAACATCCCTGCCGTATCTGAGTCTGTTTTGACGCTTGCTTTTTCTCTTCAAACTATGTTTTAGCCTTTTAGTATGCCTTGTACGTTTTTCTTTGGCACTAGGTATGATGTGCTGGGTAAAAGGAACTCCAGTAAATAGGCCTTTAATAAGTTCTAGATGGGGAAGGGATTTTAAGACATATATGAAGGGGCGCCTGGGTGGCTCAGTTGGTTAAGCGACTGCCTTCGGCTCAGGTCATGATCCTGGAGTCCCGGGATCGAGTCCCACATCGGGCTCCCTGCTCAGCAGGGGGTCTGCTTCTCCCTCTGCCCTCTTCCCTCTCATGCTCTTTGTCTCTCATTCTCTCTCTGTCTCAAATAAATAAATAAAATCTTTAAAAAAAAAAAAAAAAGACATATATGAAGAGGGAGGGGGAAGCCATAGTCATATGATAGGTCTGTGCCCCTGGGCTGTCAACTTCACAAATGCTTCTCAGTTCCTCTCCCACAGAGGTAGGACAGGGTGGCCAGAGGCAATTAAAAAGGAGTATTTCCCTTCCTCCATGTAGAAGGCTAGGGGCAGGCTGGAGTTGAGTATTTTCCTTTCCCCAGGTTGCTTAGGCTCTGATAAACTCCCAAAAGGTTAGCTGTGGTAAATAATTTCTCTTGCAGGCAGGCCTTGTTAAGAACAGAATGCTCTGGCATATTTCAAAATGATTCTTTTTCTTCTCCCCCTGCTGGAAGCATGAAGGGATCTGTCTCCCAGTATTCATGATGAGAAACCGAGTTAAGCTCCTGGAGGTAAAACTCACAGAGGCCTGGGGGCCCACCTGTGGCTGATGCCCCTGGAGTTTTTAGTCTCTTGGGCTTGTCCACAGTGACCTCCTGCTGTTCATCCACTACAGTTCAGGTTTCGTTATCCAGACAAGGTTCCCCCAAAGGTTGCTGCTCCAGTAAGCTGTGATTCTCTATATTCACCTGTTGGTCTCTCCAGTTTTTAGAGTAGCAGGGTGCTCTATGATCTCACTTCTCTGAGCGAGCTAAGAAGAGTTGTTGGTTGATTTTTTTGCCTTGTTTAGCTTTTTGCTTATTATTAGGATGGAGTGATGACTTCCAAGCTCTTTACACACTGGACCAGAAACTGGAAGTTGGTTCATGGAATTTTTACTTTGATGGTGACCAAGAGTTTGTATATTCATGTTTCTTACTGAGGTTGGATAAGCATCACCCCGGGGAGTATAGGCTCTCCTTTGTCTACACCCTTCCCATTGTCCCAGATGCACTAGACGGGAATGTGTACATGCTCCCATTAGATGTATCTATTAGGGTGGCCCCCTCTCTTCTTCCCCAACTCCTGGATGAGTCATGTAGCCCGAGCCAGTTCCTTCCTATGTAAAATAGGCATTACCCACGCAGTGGGGAGCATCTGAATGGAATACTTAGCTAATAAGCTTTTCTTTATTATAATAATAGGATATGCTTCTACTGTGTGGATTAATGAGAGACTTCCTGTTAAACAAGTGTTCTAGTGGATTTTAAGACATATATGAAGAGGGAGGGGGAAGCCATCTTCACGGCATATACTAGAGTCATACTCTAGTTACAATCAGTTCAGTGTGGCATTGACCCTGGCTTTCATGTTTTCAGCTGTTATACAGTTGATTTTCTTCAGAGATAGGAATGTACTGATTTTCCTCTTTTTTGAGTTATTACTAATAACTTTTGATGAAGGCACCGTGTCCTTTTATTTTTCCAAAGGATTTTATCTGTTTTCGTTGTGACCTTTTTTTCTCACTAAATCAGCATACACATGAGTTTTTCCTTTAGAAGTTATTTTGCTATGATTAAGAAACATATTTTCCGCAAGAATGATGGGCACTGCCAGAATTTTTTGGTCTGCAAGGAACCACTGCTCATCGCACTTTCCACTGTGTAAAGTGGGTTGCTCAGAAACTCAGTAGCTTCCTGTGTTCTAGGTGTTGGATATCTAGCAGTTGTAGACAGATGGGTGGGAGGAGGCAGCATGAAGCTGAATATAGGAGCCTGGTGTTTTCCAGCATGGCCACAAAACCCACTGACAGATGTAAGAGCCAGATTAAAGATAGCAGTGATGCCCCCAGGCAACGGCACCAACTTCTTTGACCAAACACCCTATTAGCAAAAAATATTTTGAGTATATCTCACTCTCCCTCTATCTTAAAATACTCCTAGATTAAACACGTATTACCACACTAATTTATTGATGCATTCCAAAGCATATTTTAAATACGATATTATAAAGGATTAGGAAAAATACTTGAAAATCTCTACCATTTCTTTACCCCAGAAGGGTGTCTTACATGTCCCCACTCTGGACACCTCTGCTCATGGGTCAGCCATGGCCACAAAAGCCCAGGTTATTGTTTTAACTCAATTTCCTGTCCCAGCCCCGCCTACTTAGGGTAGAATCTGGAATTTCAATAAAACATGCCAGCCAAGTCGCCGTGGCTGAGGGGAGGCCTGGACACTAGGGTCCCGGCCTTCAGTTTCTGTTGGAAGCTCAGTCACACATGTTCCCATTCATGGGGCTTGAGGTGCACAGACCAAGCTGCACCCTGAGCCAGGGCATAGCTGAGAAGGGCTTTGTGAGCACTGTGCAGGAGCAGAACCACAAATGTGAGTGCCAGCAGCCGAATTTATAAACAACCGCATCCAACATTTGCCTTTTAGAGACCTGTGATTTCCTCACCAAGTTCTCCAGTCGAAACCTAGTCCATGAAGGAGGTCTGGGACTTGGGGTGAGAGATCTGGTCAACATCATCTTTCACTGCCTTTTATTTCTGCTGTCATCAGGGAGACCGAGTGCAGTTGGGAAGCGGGCTGCTCTTGACCTCACTCAGGTCATGCGGGCCAGGAGTCCTTCTGTGGAAGTTCCCTAAATTCAGCAGTCACTCCATGAATCCTCCATTTACACCCATAGAACTGCACCTTGTCTGGATCACGGGCAGCTTACAAGTCCGATGGTTCTCCGCCAGTTGGCTAAAGAAAGGAGGGAGTGCTTTGCTTTCTTTGCTCCCAAGGTGGGTGTCCTGGTGCCTTGCAGAGGAGGCCATGGTCATGCTCATGGGGAGAGTCCTGCTAACCCCCCCCCCCCATGCTGCCAAGGAGTCCACTGGCTTCAGAGAGGGAACACAGCCTTCTCAAGTGGACACATTCTTCTAGGACGACTGCTTTCTAGAAGTGGAGAGGGAGCTGCAAGATTCGTGAACCCCTGAGCACATTGGGCTGGCACTCCCCATGTCCTTTTTCCAGTGTTTTGCCATTTCTGAAATAGTGGTGCGTAGCAACTGGAACGTGAGAGCGGTCTTCGAGGAACATAGGGCTTGGGGACAAGGACAGGGCAGCACCCTGAGCAGGGCACTGGGGCTCAGGGCTCAGCACCGCTCCCAGGCATCGGGCCTTAGAAAAATAGTGACTGTTTTGTAGTTCCATTTTCCTCCTATGTAAAACAGAGACACTTTCTCGCTGAGATCCCTTGATTCTGTTGTTTTAACTCCATCTTTCTGTTGCCTTTCAATCTCTCTTCCCAGATTAGAATCACTAGTCACACTGCCTTGGAGATGGGGTAAGGATATGTCTTCATGTTCTTGCCTCTGTCCTTGCAGATTTCATGTCTGGACTGGAAGGCCTTTGGCCCTGAGGTTCCAGGACCAATTCCTTCCATTTCAGCCCCTGAAGTTTCTTTTTGGTGCTGATTTTCAAAGTGTTGTTTCAAACAGGGTGGTTATTTGTTGATTTTTTGTTTTTTGAAAATCTGATGGAGACGAATTTTCTTTTCTCCCCCTCTGGGTACAGAGAAAGCTTTCTGCTTTGAAAATTAGTCTGTCCCAGTAATTGTCCCTCCCATGTCCTCTCCTCTTGTGTCCTCAGCTTCTCTCGATCTGACTGATGATTAGCAGGCAGGATGGACGATGATCCAGGACGATGAAGAACAGAGGCCGGCCACGAGTGGAAAGGCCCAGGTCTGTCTTTGAGGCTGGCTGAGGATGAGGTCCTTCGTAGGGAGCTCTTGTCCTTCAGATGGTGACGTGTCCTTTAAGAGCAGATTCTCTTTTTGCCTTTCTGAAACCGTGGTGTCATTCTCATGTTCCATTATAACCTCCTGTAAGGGGGCAAGGCCTCGGAGAGACATGGATAGGGAGAAGGGAGAAGTCCTGATTACATTTTGGCTTGTCTGGGAGGTCCCCCCCATCTTTCACGGTGTCTTCTCCCACCCCAGCCCGGCCCACTGTTGCTTCATTACCCAAGTCAGTTGATTTCTCAAAACAGAAATTGCTCACGTTCACGCAAAGATGAATGACATGGGAATGGCAAAATGTGTAATAGAACCTCAATCCCGGTGTGAATTGCCGCGGATGCTAATGGAAACGTTTTAGTTTTTCTGCTTCCCACCTGCCCGAAGAAAGATGAGATGAACCACTTGTGTATTTATTCAGCATTGCTGCAGAGTCGGGACAAATGCTCCCCTGACCTTTTCTCCTTCTCAGGAATTTATTGGGCTCCAGCATTGTGTGTTTTGTTTTTTTTTTTTTTAATCGTGGTAAGATACACGTAACATAAAATTTACCATTTTAACCATTTCTAAGCATACGGTCGAGCAGCATTAAGCGCACTCACACTGTTGTGTGACCCTCATTCCATCCCTCTCTAGAACTTTCTCATTTTCCAGACTGGAACTCTGTCCCCATGAAACACTAACTCCCGTTCTCCCTCCCCCAGTCCCTGGCCGCCACCATTCTACTTCCTGTCTCTGTGAACTTCTCTCCTCTCGACACCTTATGAGATAAATGGAATCATACGGTACTTGTCCTTTCGTGACTGGCATATTTCACTCCGTGCAGTGTCCTCGGGTTCATCCATGTTGTAGCCTGGGTCAGAGTTTCCTTGCTTCTTAGGGCCAAACACTCGTCCCCTGTATCTCTCTGCACCACGTGCCCTGTGAGCCACACTGTCCGGGGAGCCCCGTGCGACAGCCCTGGGACAGCGAGTTCTGCATGCCTCCCTGTGACCCAGGCCCGAGGTCCAGGAGAAGAGAATACGTGGCTGATAATCCTTCGGGGAAGCATCTTTTTTAAAAACAAGCAATATGCTATTTGTGGAACATTTAAGAAATTCAGATAAGCAAAAATAAGATTATTCATACGTAATTCTACCACCCCAAAGTAACCCGTGTGACTCTGGCACGGCCCATTCCTCCACACTCGTCCTGGGCGTATAGCCAGGCGCCTGAATAAGGTGAGCCAGTGTCTGCATCCAGATGGGCCAGGCCCAGGTGCAGGAGGCCTGGGGCCCTAGACACAATGTCTGAGTCAGCTCTGGGGCTTTTCAGTGTTTTCGTGAGTTCTTATAAAACATATCGAATAGTCCACCAGGCGAGTAACACTGCTAAGGATTTGGGGGATTAGCTGGGAAGTCTACTCACACATGCTCCTCTCTCCCGGTAATAGCACCTCAGGGTTCTCCCCGAGTCTGTCATGGAGGACGCCTCCTGCCTCCCTCCTCCTCCCGGGATGGCTCAGGACAGGCCACAGGCAGCCCCTACCAGCCGGTTACATCGACATTTTTATACATGCAGCACCACACTGGACTTGTTTCTTCTGGATATTCTATCATAAACACCTCCTCATGTCCCGAAATACTTCCTGTACTGCATTTTTAATGACAGCAATGTACCCGTTACCTAGCTCCTTGAACTTATCCTGTTTTGTGGAACTTGTAGAGGGTTTCCAGCAAACATCCATTGAGGTGAATCTCTATATGCCCTCAATTACTTCCCTGAAATAAATCCCTAAAAGAGAAACTCCAGGGTCAGTGGCAAGGCATGTGTTTAAGGATTTTTTTATATCAATTGCCAAATTGTCTTCCAAAGAAGGGGGCCTGTTTCCTTGCACCCTAGCCAGCATGAAAAAACAAACCTTCTAATGTCCTTCCCCCCTCCTTCCAACAAGTAAGAAAAAAAAAAACGAGGACATCAATCAGGTCAGTAGCCAGAAGTGTGATAAAGCTATTAAAGTAAAATTGTCTGAAGCTTTCTTAGTGGAACTCAAGCGTCCAGAACAATTCAGATGGTGTCTAGAGCTCTCTGTGCTGGCATGCCACACCTGAACTCCTCTGTTCCGCTGCGGGCACAGGGTTTTCCGAGACGCTCATAAGCTGAAGTGGGTCCAGATGATGTGACTCAGATGTGAGGGGGCCGGAAACAGCATCTGATGAGGAGCACTTAAAATAACGGCATGTTTTTACAGAAGGGCTTAGAAGGGGAAAATGGAATCGTGATGTCCAAATAGTCGGAAGGCCGCCATAGAAAAGAGGCCGAAGTCTCATGTTTTTCTTTTTATTTGAGACTCCGGAGAGTGGAAGTCACAGGCAGGCAGTTTTTGTTAGTGGATAAGGAAGCCTGGGCCAGCAATTCTGGCTCCTCTTGAAACGATGACTTCTCCATCACTAGAAACTCCTAAGCAGTGGCTGCATGCTAGGGGTTGTGATGAAGAGATGTTCCCACACTTGCAGAGAAATACCTTCCCTGGTTCCTTCGGACTCCGATCACAGAGGATGTCAGCATTCAAGAGATGGGCACGTGACTGCCACTCAGAGACTCCATCGCACCAGCCACCGGGTCAGGGGCGGGGCGGGGGAAGTGAGAGGGTGCTTGCCAGCGGAAGTGGGACCTGCCCAGACCTGTTGGGTGCCTTTGGTGCTGCGCCAGAATTTCTTTAAAGTGAGTTGTTGGCCAGTTAGGAAGAGAGAGACCTGGGTTTACGTCATGGTACCATCATTTTGCACGTTAACCTCTAAGTCTCAGTTCCCCAATCTGTAAAATGGGCACAGTAAAATACATATTTTCCAGGGTGATTGTGTGGTGTGGATTGAGTCTGGGTGAAGTGTCTGTCCTGTGGTACTGGTTAATAGGCTCCCTCTTTCTCCACCTGTACCTTCCTTGCATCAGCTTCCATTCTGTTCGCTTTGATACTTCTACTAATAGTTGGAATAAAATAGGTGATCAGTAGAGACCAAGTACAACAAACTAGATTAATTATAAATTAGACCACTGTCCCTTAGGGGAAACATGAAAAGTTTCCATTTAAAATTTGGAAAAGAAATACATGAATTCAAGCCAGGGGTAGACCTCACAATGCAAAGCAGAACTGCTTCGTGGTGTTTTTATAGTTATTTTGATGGCACCAGTCATTTTAAATAAATTAAGGGTACTTACCCTATATCATCCCATTTTTTTCCTTTTATTTTCATTAAGTGATTAAAGAACTTTTAATCTCTTCTTTGAATTTCCTCTTCTTTCGTCCTTAAAAATGAGTTGTGTAGGATTTCTTATTCCAGGAGACAGTTTCTCATGGGTGAGCAAAATTTCCTGCCATACCAGCTATCCAGGGACAAAAAATAATAAAGTATTATTTACATGTCTTTGTCATTTAGTTGGATGTATTTGTTTGCAGTCCCCACCTTGCCCTGGTCTCCTCTTTCATGTTGTAGCATTATGACCTTCTAGAGGAACAATATTAGGGATTTTTCTCTCTCTCTCTCTTAAGCATAGTAAAATTACATTCCATTTGAGGTCAACCAGGAGGTTAAAATAAATCTGAGGGCTTTGTCCTTTGATTTAAAATACATTCTATTTCCCTTCTTGGCTGCTTTCCCGGAAGAGGCTACTCTGTTTTGTACAGACTAGCTTTCAGTTTGTCGAAGCCATCCTTCCCGGGGAGGACTTGAGGGCAACACTACAATATGGCACAGCCGTGGTCGCCCCCCAGGATCCAGAAGCCTCCTGCCCCCGCCCGCACCCCCCCAGTGCTGGCCCAGTGGGACCCACGCCGGCCCAGGCACTTTCCTTCCCCTCGTACACCTGTCCTCGGGGACACACGGCAGCACAGTCAGGATCTGCCAAAGGACCATCCCACCTGAGGTCGCTGATGTGGAGACCCCGTGGGTATGTCCCCGAGCACTCGGGTTTTCATGTGTTTTGTGGTATTAACCCTTTGAAGGTTCGTTTCCATAGATGGACGTCATTGTTGCCTTAAAGATGAGGCTTAGTGAACAGGAAGTTTTTAAGAAAGAAATGACGTTGTTTGGAAATGTGGCATTCTTTTAAATTAAATTTAACCGAAGCGAGTCCTCCAAATGCAAGCAGTTCCCTGGTTAGGAAAGTGTCTTTTCCAAAAGATCAGTTCTGGGTTGGGTATTAGGAGCCTAGACCGAGCTTTTCTGTGGAAGTGCCGTCCCGGGTGGCACTTCGGACCCCCGCGGTAGCTGGAACGGGCCCCGACCTCGGGCCACAGAGCAGGGCCTCCCGTGGGCCTCAGCACCTGTGCGGCCCACAGCCTCCGTCTGGGCCCCGTGGACCTCGTGTGCTTCTGATCGCCAGCTGGCCTCTCTGCCCGAGGGCTGCTGTGTCGTTCTGCAGTGTGGACGAGATCAGGGTGGGGAGGGGGGTGGGTGGGAGTTAAAGACGGGAAAAGAAAACAGGAAGAAGTTGTTGGGCCTGAGGTCAGTGTGGCCGGGGAGCAGGTGATAATGGCTGCAGGGTGGGCAGGGGCGCGTCTGTGGCGTGGACCAGCAGGGGCGAGTGGCAGGAACTTGTCTTGTCACTACCAACCTTGGGACGCCTTTCCCACAGGGGCCGCGAGTGGAGACTCGTGGGGCCCAGGTGGGCAGTCTGGTCCGTCCCTTCAGGTCCGGGCTCTTCTCCCCCAAGGCGGTTGCCCTGGGTCTCACCCTCCCCCATCTCTGGACCTTGTTTCTTGTGGTTGGAAGGGTAGAAGGGGACTGGCTCCCACTGGGAGGCCTCGGGGTGTTGATCCGAGGGCGCTGGGTGGGGAGTACTCTCGCTCCCTCTGGCCGGTAGCCGGCCCCTCCCTGGACTGGCCTCCGCTCCCCGCAGAGACCAGATCGGGCAGGAGAGGAGGGCCAGAGTTCCAGCACCCCCGTGGATCTGTGGGAGTGGCCACAGAACGAGCTGAGGCTGTGTGCAATGCCCCGGTTGCAGAAGGCTCCTTTTGTGGGATACTTCTTTGCATTATTAAACATGCACTATGTGGCAGGTTCATGGCTGGGCCCCTGCCTGGAAGCAAAAAGAGCAAACAAACAAGCAAACAAGCCAACAAACCAGGCAGCAGAGCTGCAGGCAGGCGATGTGAGTGAGTGTGCAAGGCACACCCGAGGTGTGCCCGGGCCTGCGCAGGGGGCTGGGGGGCGGCCGCAGAGGGAGGCAAGCCCTGCCCCTGTGCTCAGAGCTAGGGCGCCAATGGGAGAACGCGGAGCTCATCCCTTTCTATTTGGTTTCAGTCGCCTCTTTCTAGACCTTGATGTCCACACCGAAAAGGGTGCACCCGACGCGGTGAGGAGGGATACTGCAGGCGGAGCTGGGTGAAGAGGTGCTGAGCACTCCTGTCAGACCACTTTAATGAGTGCGTCCCCAAGGGCAGACCAACACAGAGACAGGCACTGCGAGGACCCATGGGCGTCTGCAGATCCCGCTCTGCAATTCCTGGGGAAGGGCAGGGCACACACGGTCATCTCTATTTTCAAGGGTGGACTTAGCTCCTTCCTTGGCAGAATTTTGAGTTCAGTTATTAGAGGGGAGGAGGTTTGTGGCAAAGCAGTGGTTGGAATGGAGCTGTGATTGAGGAAGAGGGAAGAGGAATGCTGTAGCGAGAGGCCATAGCTGGGGACACCGGGAGGGCCTCTTGGAGGAGGTGGCCACGTTGAGAAGCAGCCCCGCCTTGCAGTGTTATGACACCTCATTTGTTCGTACACACAGCACAGGCTGTGCGCAGATGGGTGGGAGGCACGGTTTAGTAAGGGTTCACAGGTAGACTGTAGAGGTACAGAGACGAGGCTGACAAGAATGGGAATGGGATCTCAGCCATAAACAAGAGGTGCCACACTGGGGGCCTGGGTTCTGCTGTGGCTCCTCATTGAGGAGCAGGACAGGCTGGGGGCGGACAGCAAGGCCGTGCGCACTGGAGGAGAGCAGAGACCGCCTCACAGGTTCAGGGCCCACGGGCACTGGGCTTAGAGAAGAAAAGATGCGCTTCTGGGGACCTGGGACTCATCCTCAGGTGCAGGCAGGGTCTTCCTGAGCAGGGAGTTGAGGGGGCAGGTGTTTGGGGGATCATTTACCCCCCTCTGAGCATCCATCCTTCCCACAGCCAGAATCACTTCCGGGAGTGCAAATTTGGTCAGCACTCACCTGCTCAAAGATTCTGTGCTCCCCGGAATGTGGAGAATACTGTTTGAGCACTTGAGCCAGGGCTGAGACTCAGGGCTGGGCACAGACTGGCCTTCTCCTCTCCTGTCATCCCCTGTCTTCACACCCCCTCCCCTTCATCCTGTTGCATCTTCCAGTACAGCCCTCCCAGGGCCTGGCCGGCTCCTACTCATGCCTCAAGACACAGCCCAAATGCCCCTTCTTCGGGGCTTTTTCTGCCCTTGGGTTACAGGCTCATCTCATCTTGGCCACATGGCTCGTTGGCACTCCTTTCCCACAAGGTACGTGTGTGTAGCTCAAGGGCAGAGGCTGCATTCCTTCTTGTGTGCTTGCTCAGGGTTGGCATTTTCTCCGTACTGGCCCGTTCCACACAACCTGGGGAAAACAGAAGGCAGTAAATGTTTTCTCCAAAATTGAGAACTTCCTTACAGTAAGTTTGCCCAAAATAGAATGGCTGTCTTATGCAGTGAGCAGTTCCCCGGGACTGCATATGTGAACAGGAACAAGATGCTGAGCTGGCCCTTAAAAGAGAGTCTTCCAACTGTCAGATGTGACAGGGTGGGTTCTGGGCCTCACCAGGAAATGGGAAGGTAGAAATGGGACCAGAAACCCATTCCCACCCTGTCCCGCACACACATGGCCTTCCCAGGTGGCCCAGTCCCTCTCTCCGCATCCCCCTCTGAGCAGAAGGAGGGCGTCTGTGTCTGCGGCTGGCCCCCGCCGGCCCTCAGGGTGGGGTGGGGGCAGGACAGAAAGGTGAAGGGAGGCACCCCCTGGCATGCAGGGTAGGCTGCTGGGCGCTGTGCTTCCTGCCCACAGTCCTGGGGTATCTGTCATGTAAGAAATTTGAAAATAATTTAAGTGAGAAACTGAGGGGCCTCGCTGATCATGTTATAACTGACAGTAAAACTACTATTATCTGAAAATAGGCCACTCAGACTCCCGTGTTCCAGCCTGGGCTCCATCCTGACCGTTCTCTTCCGGGCAGTAACACCCACGCTTCCGAGCCAACCTTCCCTCCCCTCTCCCCTGCCCCACCTTTGAAATGTGATGGCATCACATTGTCCCCCTCCCTGAAGCAAGCAGAGACTGACATTGTGTTGATTATTTTTTCCAAGTGTTCCCTGGGCACTGCAGGTGGGGATGGAGGAATAGAGGTGTGGACACAGGTTAACTTACCGGTGGCCCCCCTTTTCTCTTTTCATGGGTACCAGCGGTTAGAGGCAGAAGGTGGGCTGCAGGGAAGGGTGAACTGCCTTCTCCTGCATGTTCTGGCCTCTGCTCACCTGGGCAGGTGTCATGCTCACTTGGGCAGGTGCTCACAGGAACCTTGGAAGGCAGATGAGGCTCCCCCATCCAGTGCTTCCCACTCATTCCCCAGGGTCGGCTGCAGAGGTGGGACACCCAAGGGAAGCCGTGGAGGGGCCTGGTGGGCCCGGCAGCTCCCAGCGACCCTCCCCAGTGAGGAGCCAAGGCAGGGGTTACATCAGCAAAGTGGGAGTAATTGTGTTCGTGTTTGGCCAGTTCTGCCTGCGAAGTCAGTTAATGTTGGACGGTAGTCAGTGGCTTAGGAACTATTACTGCTGTCATGGCTTCATTTATATTTCATCACAACTTCAGAGGTGGAATGTCGTTCTGCTTGCATACAGTCCTGAGGGTCAGGAGGGGTGGGGAGACTGAGCTCACGCCGGGGTCTCGGGCCCGGGGCCTTGCCCCTCCGGGCTGCTCCTCTGCTCAGGTTCCATGAACGCCAGCTGTGGACCTCCAAGCCCCATCCATGAACCCAGCATTGGTGCGGGACCACCGTTGACGCCGCGTCCTCAGTTTCTCTGTGCGGCGAGCGACGATCCGCCCGGCGGGCTCACCGGGACAGCAGTGTCCGCAGACGAAGGGAAGGAGCCGCCGTCCGGCCCGGGTGGAGGGCGCTTCTCAGACATGAGTGTCAGCTGCCCGAGGATGCCACTCCTTAGAGCCAGTCTGAAGTTGTGTTCTTCCGGCCAGTGTGCAGGATTTGGGTTGCTTTTTCAGGATCAGCCTTGGGTACCTTAGACCCAGGTGGAGACCATCCATAGTAGATGGGTCAACAAGTGTGTGCGTGCAGTGCGCATGGGCTGCTGGGGTCCGTGGGTGAGAAATAGCAACAAAACAGGAGATTCGGCTCTGGGGTGAGGAGCTCCTTCCCAGTCCAGCTGGGAGGGACAGGCGTGTGCCCGGGGTGATGGGAGGCATGTGGGGCAGCATTGGAAGCTGCCTGCTTCTCCGAGGAGCTTGACCTTGAAGGGCAAGCTTGACCTTGAAAGGCAAGGTGAGCTTGGGCTGGCTGTATGTGTTCACACGGAGTGGGGATCCTCCCCCAGACGCATCAGGCACAGACAGGTGCCTCGTCCTACCCGCACAGTGACCATCAGGAAGAGTCTCAGGTTTACAGAATCATAGGTTTCGACACTCCCAAGGCCACATAGTCCCTCCTTCCCAGAGAAGTCCATCTTCTGGAAATCAGTTTCTTCATCAATATTTTCTTAACCTCATTTAATAAAAGAGCTGTTTTCACCGGCCTTCTTAGGGTAATATCTGCTTTCTGCTGTCGTGTTCTTTAACTGCAGGCTGTTTTCCCATCGTCTTTGGGGATGAAGCTGGTTTCTGGCTTCTCCTCTAACATTTTCTATCTCTGGGGTATTTCCTGTCCACTGCTCTGCCTAGCCAAGTGCACGGTCACTAGATTTGCATGTATTTCTGTGTGTTTGTTTTCTAAAGCTCTGAATTTGCAAGGCTCTTTTCTACAAATTTTAAAGAGGCAATAGAAGTGCAAGATGATATATGAATGGCATTTTTTAGAAGTCAGGATATTCAGACATTATATCTACTGTTTGGACTATTTCTCTCCAACCTGTAACTTATGCCCCTCCTGTTCTGGGGTCTTCCCTTGCTGCCCGGAATCGGACTGGGGCATACGTCCCCTCTGGGAACCCTGCTCTCTTTCCTGCCTCTGCCTCTTCGGGCAGCTCCAACCTGAGGAATTCTATATAATACAGAAATAACACCTTTCTATAATGGTTCTTTAGCTCTGCGTTTTTCAAATTACGGGTTGTGACCCTTTATTAGAGGATCTGTCACACCCACGTAAGAAAAACAGAACAGACTAGATTTTCATTGCATTTGTGTGTGTACATGCATGTCATGACATCTGGGACAGGAGAGAAAAATGTGCGTCCTTTAGTCAAACATATTCGAACGTCCCTGCTGGGTTCCAACATACTGCTAAACTTTTATGGAAGAGAAACCAGTTACAATCTGTCTCCAGGAAATGGTCTTATGCCGTGGGAAATTTAATTGTCACAAGTCAAGGCAGAGCCGCCAGGAGTCCTGGTGAAGATGTTCCCGAGTCGGCAGCAGTCACGGTGGGCTGCCTCTGAGTGGGTTCCTACCGTCTCTGGAGGATGGCTTCTCCTCTGTCACTCCTACTCATTGTTCAGGTCTCAGCCCAGGTGGGCCTTCCCCGGGGAAGCCTTCCCTGCTCCCCCTGTCTGCATCAGTTTCCTCTGTTAGATGCCTCCATAGAACTACAATTCTTGCCATCAGGACACCTGGCTCAGTTTTTAATGATACATTGATTAGGATGGTCATTTTATTGATTGTCTCCCTCCATCTTCTAGAACATGACCTCCACAAGACAAGTCTGGTTTTGTTCATTCAGGAGCCACTGCGATGCCTAGCATATAATCCACACCTAGTATAAACCAGTGGCTTGGGGCCAAGTCCCCACAGTCGACTGACATCAGGCATCCCATAAAACCCTCTGCTGTGCTCAGGTCTTCTCCAGAAAGGGGGCAGGGGTCTGATAGCACAAGATGCACAGGTGGGATCGAAGCCCCAGGAGCTCAGCAGAGGCCTTGGCCTTTAGCCACTGCTCTTTCCACACATAGACCCACACCGACCGAGAGTGAGCGGACCTCCTTCTTCCTGTCCCCAGTGCTCCCAGTGAGGCTCACGTAGAGCATAAGCAGAATTAGTGATGGAACATCCACATGGCTGTGGATGGGGCTCGACAGTTCCCGGTTCCATCGTTACAAGCTACTAATTGCAGTAAAGAACATTCAGGCCATTAAGCATTAGTGGGAACCAGCTCATTTAGATTCCATAGTAAGTGTTGCACGTATAGATTTTAGCTGAGGCTCTGATTTGTGTTAGTCTGAGCACAGGTGGGTGGTTTTTCCTCCTCTGTCCTCAAGAGTCTGTGAGGGGGAAGGCAGAAAGGTGGGGAGAGAGGAGGATCGATTAAGTATTTCTAGGGTTGCCTTCCTATGAAAAACATGTTTCCAAAAAAAATGTTTTGGAAACATTTTATTTTAGGTGGCAGAAAATGCTAACCCTCTGGCTGGCTCCCATGACCAGACATTTATCGGGGGACAGCATAGTCACAGCCAGAGAGCTCGTGAGTTTTGAAACTGCTTTTCCATTTGAGAGACTGGACCTTTGTGACCCCAAGTATCATTTCCATGGCAACCAGCTGCGATGAGATGGGGGGTTTTGACCTCGCAGGACATTTGCAACAAGAAGCAGATGAGCTTTTAGATGGAAAATTTACTGTATGGCCTTGAACAGATCTCCTATAAGTGAATCTCAGTTTCCTCATCTCTGAAATAGAGAAAGGAACCGGACATTCTTTTGATCCATGTTGGAAAAGCATGTATGTAGGTATTGTTGATCTTTACTTAACCAACCCAACCAACGTTTGACGTGAGGCAGAAGAGCTATGGCCCGCACACATTGGTCTGTTCTGGGTAGCAGTCAACAGGCCTGCTTTCACCTCTCTGACCAGCACCTCAGTCTTTGTTAAACTGGCTTCCTGGCTGGTCCTGGACAGGCGAGCTCACTGCCACCCCAGGGCCTTTGCACTGCGGTTCCCTGAGTATTTTCTTATGTTCTTCCCGGAGGGCTGTGTGGCCCACTCCCTCCCTTTGTCTGGGTGTTTGCTCCAGGTCACCCTCTTAGAGGGCCCCATCAGACACCCCATATGAAACAGCAGCCCCCGAACGGTCTGCCCCTTCGTGCCTTTTCTTCACAGCACTGTGACCACCTGGAACTTCATGAGCTTCATGGGGCAAGGCTGTTATCATGGTTTTCTTTTTGAGTTTGGCTTGAATTTGCTACACCTACCAAACTGGCACATAATAGGCCATTAAATCCTCATGAAGAGCCTTTTTTCATTGTTTTAAATTTATTTATCTTTAGGAAACTGTTTCAAGTTTCAAAACTTGACCACGATCATGAACGTAGTGAGTGGCAAGCAGCCGTCTAAAGCCAGGGTGGCCCTCAAGTCCTGAACTTTCTCTTTGCTTTCCGCCTCTTTCCCTCTGCGAGCTGATGCCTTCGCATGCTTCCCCAGGTTCTGCCCTCATTACGCCCAGGCTTGTCCAGGCTCGCCCCACGCCACAGCGCTCTCTTTCTTCTAGATCCCAGGCTGCTGCCAGCAGGCACTGGCACCAGATCCTAGTAAGTGCTCCCCACTCCACTGCCGTGTTCCTGGAGAACCCCGTGCTTGGCCTTCTAGAGCGGCGGCTGCATATCCGATCATGAGTCAGGGCGCCGCACGCGTGGACCGGCCACCATGCCTCCGTTCCCTCTGGACGCGTGTGCTAGGAGGTGTGTGTGGTAGGAATATCTTCGCTCACCCCCTCGTGGGGACACACATGACAGCCACTCCAAGAAGAATCCCTGAGGGAGTCTCACCAAGGGGTGTTCTTGGGGGTATTATTCCTTGTTGAAACATTTATTTCTGTGGGGCACCTGGGTGGTCCCGTTGGTGAAAGCATCTGACTCTTGGTTTCGGCCCAGGTCCTGATCTCGGGGCCGTGAGTTTGGGCCCCGCACTGGGCTGCACACTGAGCACGGAGTCTGGCTGGAGAGTCTCCCTCTCCCTCTGCCCCTCCCACTCGTGTGCACGCACTCTCTCTCAAAATAAATAAATAAACATTTTTAAAAAGACATTTATTTTTGAGTTACCTGACGTAACACGATGGGATGCCTTATGTTGAATTTGGACATTATCTTTTTCACCATATCT
Organism: Mirounga leonina; assembly: GCF_011800145.1. Classification (NCBI taxonomy): domain Eukaryota; kingdom Metazoa; phylum Chordata; class Mammalia; order Carnivora; family Phocidae; genus Mirounga; species Mirounga leonina. The sequence continues at coordinate 1,372,542 of NW_023270380.1, forward strand.
GAGGTGCTTTGGGGCATCACCATAATCCCTGGGCAGGTGGGACAAGCAGATGAAAATCTCCCCTCTTACCGTGCTTACGTATACTTCGGTGGACAGAGACTGTTATTCACTAGACAACACCTGAGGTCCAAGTCTTTAACTTCCCTGTTGCAAACTGTCCAACATATGGACATGATGGTGCTTGCTCGGGCTGTTCCCGGCTAGTTTGTCGATGACGGTTGCTGGGAGAGGAAAACCTGGGCACTTATCCCTAAGGTAGCACAGTTCCTGTGGTGTGTGCTGGCCGTGCTGGGCTCATTTCCCGGTCCCACACCCTCTGCTCTGCTTCTTGCAGGAAAAGTGCGGTGGCGGGACTTTAACCAGGAAGCTTACGTCGGAGGGACGATGGTCCGCTCTGGGCAGGACCCCTACGCCCGCAACAAATTCAACCAGGTGGAAAGTGATAAGCTGCGGATGGACAGAGCCATTCCTGACACCAGACACGACCAGTAAGTACGGAGCTGGGTGTGGGCCCGGGGCTTCACTTGCTTCCCCACAGCCCAGTAAGTAGCTTTTACTGTGCCACTAACATTTTTCTGTTCCTCCGGGCAGCTGACCGTGTGTTGTGTCTTTTACGGGGTGGCAAAGCTAGGAAAAATTCTGAGGCACACGGCAACAGGACCTCACCCACAGAAAGCGACAAGCCCATTTGGGATGGGATTCCAGCGTTGCGGATGCCCCGAGGCAGGATCTGGAGGCTGTGGGTTGCTGGCCAGAGCGTGGGAGTCAGCAGGAGAAAGTTGTGTTACTGGCCTCATGTTCACTCATCACTTGTCATTTCTAAAATCCATCCACATGCACAAGGATCGGTTCCCATTTTTCACAACCTCGTTGGAAGGAAGAAAATGGGAATGCTTGCTTATTAGGACAGTGTTAAGTCGGAAATGCTGTAGGGAGTAGAAAGGGGAAAGAGATGGCCTAGCAGGGTAGGTGTGAAATTGAGACAAGAGGCACAGGGTGACCTCTGACCACAGTAGGAGCTCTTGTCTGCGTCCCTCTATTGATTCTTCAGGGCTCTGGGACCTAAGGGTGGAGGGCACCCTGGGGTTTACCAGGCTCGGCCAGCGAGGTCTCTGGCCATACGGACATGTGCTCGCCACCACTTACGAGGGGAGTGATATCCCTAACCCTACTCTTACCTCTAAGCCTTGCTGGTAAGAACCTCTGATTGGGAGGCTGTTCCCACAGGCTTCGCTCGGGACTCGTCTTGTTTCGGATTGTTAAAAAAACAAGCAGCTGCATTTGGAGGCCAGCTGCTTTCCTGGGTGCTGGGTGGGCGTTCCTGCTCACTGAGTAACTTAGGGAGTCAGTCCTCTGTCAGGGCTGGCACATCGTGGATGCACATCTACTGCAACTCAGACGCTGTGTTCGGGACCTGGGATTCCAGTCGGAAAAGTCTTGGCCTGTCCTGGCGGGTGGGGGATGACAGGTGCACCAGGAAGCAAAGGGATGCAGTACCCTGAGGCTTGGACAGTCTGTTCCAAATCAATGCATTCAGGGCCCCCAGGAGGTGGGAAGGCCAGGAAGGGCCCCAAGGAGGGGTGGGTCCCGAGCTGGAGGCCTCCAGAAAGAGGGTCAGGGACACGGCTGTGACAGGTTGCACTGGGCTTCCCAGGAGCCAGCCAGGGATCCGATTGCTCTGGGTGTGTGTCCAGGGATTGACAGGAGGGTAAGCTGATGAGCGACGAAAGTCAACGAAATTACACACAAACACATCTTAAAGTTTGCCCTTATTTTGTGAGGTAGTAGCGTATGTGGAAAGTATTTTTCTTCTCTCCTCCTGAATTTCAGGGGAACTTGACTTAACTGTGTAGGTACTGGTTAACGGCCAGTGCTCACTCCCTTAACAGGTCTCTTTGCATTCTAGATAGCTCTGTTCACCCATAGCAGCACATAAGGATGTAGATTTACAAGTCTTTGGACTGGGGAAGTAAGCATGCAGTGTGTGTGTGATATATTTAGTATACGAAACATATGATCGATATGTAAATGTATGTGATATTAAAATCCTACCATTTTTCTAAATCCAGTCCAGGAGACTGCTTAATATCTCCTGTGATCCATTCATTCTTCTTCAAGGGCAGTCCTGATGCTGCGCTCCTGGTTAAAGTCAGCATGGTTAACTGTTTAACACCCTCTCTAAAATAGGGTTTGCTGACCTGTGGATCCAAGGACCCCGGGGAGGCCACATGGAGGCTTTGGGACCCTGAAAGTCCCGAAGCTGTGTGTACCGTCCCAAGGTGTGGACATGCCTGCCTATCTGGGGAGAGGTCCCGGGTGCCTGCGTCCCCACCACCATCCATCCCCAGGCTAAATGTGCCAAACGCTCTTTGGGGTGCCCTCACGCCATCCTCCGGACTCATGGCGCTGGACACAAAGGTTGTCCTCATTGCACGGAGAGGAAACTGAGGCTCCTGCTGTGTTAAAACTTGCCCAGTGATTAGGAGCAGCCGACTTAAGGCCAGAAAGGGGCAGTGTGGCTTTTCAGAGGGGCTTGGCCTAAACCCGAGAGAGCGGTTAAAGTTCTAGCAGAATCTAGCTCCGAAACCCTACCTGGTGGCTGGAATCGACTGTTTGGAATCCTGTCTCCGTGAGATGGTGCTCACGTCACTGCACCATTTGGGTATGAGTGGTTTTTCTGCTGTGGCTCTTCCTCCACAGACGTTTCCTTCGAGCTGCGAGAAAGTTTGTCTTTGGTGACGACCCATCAGTGTGTGGGCTATGGTTCTGCCAACATTACCAGCCCCTTGAAAGTCCCCCAAACTATACATAGACAGACATGGCTTCTTTTCAGTTTTTGAGATAGGAGTTTGTCCAAACGGTTGTTTGACTATTCATCTCATGGTGGGATGTGTTATAGGTGGGGCTAATTTGAGTTCCAGCTACTGTGTCACGTTCATTTGCATGTGTTAAAGGAACAGCTGGGATGCCTTCCATGTTTGTTTGACTTCGGCTAAATTAAAGTCTGCCCAAGTCCGTCAGATGCCTGGAATCGAGCCAGTGTGCTATCCTCAAAGTGTGAGCTCGAGGAGAACTGCTCGGATTAAATGTCAGGTTAAGGAGATCAAGTTACCTCTGTGAATCCCCCCACCCCCCACCCCACCGTTTCTCTAATAAAGAGCGATTAAGGCATTTGACCTTCCACACAGATGTCACTTTTTTGTTTGTCTCTGCAGTATCCGCCTTGGTCTAGGATTATGGAAACGTTTGGATTCAGTCTTCACTTGGAATAAATCTGAAAGCAATGCACGTGGTTAATTAAGGACAAGGTTTTTGGAGTCACGCAGATCTTGGTCACAATCCCAGACTCTCCAGTTCTTAATTCTGTGGCCTTTATCATTTATAAGATGACGTCACACGATCACCTCTGGTTACTGTGAGGATTAAGCAGAATGTTCACAAGGGCTGGTTCCTCCTCCCGCGAGATTTTGTGCGAGAGCCACATCAGTGAGGCGGCCCTTGACCTTGACTGCCTCCCCTAGGAATGCAGCCTCCTGGCCCCCATGCCAGCATTCCTAATCCCCCACGCACTTGATTTCTCCATAATTCATATCACCACCTACACACCATGCGTTTGACTTATTTACACGTTCGTCTGTCTTTACGCATAAGAATAGTGAGATAGCATGTCCAGGGCTGTTATTGAACAACTCATGGCACTCCATAAACTCGGTACATATTTGTTGAGTGAGTGTATTGCTTAGCACAAAGCTTGACATATGGTGAGTGCCCACTGAGTCATTAGTGATGTTAACAGTCATAAAAAAAAATAAAGGAGAGTGAGTGAAAGGGAGATTGTTAAGCAGTGGAGATCAGATGAGCCCCAAGATGAACCCCAAATAACTCTACCATGTTTATGTTCTTCAGGACTGGAAGGCACTGCAATTATACTCTACTCCTTATTGTTTGTCGTTTGGGATAGATACAAGGAATCAGGGATTCAGAGCCTTGCAAAAGCAAAAACAAAAGAAAACAAAAACTCCACACATTTGGGCTATGTTTTATTTACCTTTTTAAGTGTATAAAAAAATACTGTGCCAAAAAAAAATCCACACATAGAAGCAGGAAGCCTAGAAAAGCTTGTGGGAGTGAAATCCTAGATCTGACATACAGGAAACCCTTAGAAATTAGAAAGTGGAAGCCCATGCTATTCTTGAAAGTACAGTTTCTCCACTCCAAAAAAATTTCTTCTCTACCTCATTTAATCTTATTTGAAATCTCAAATAAGCTATCACAACGAAAAGCAAATTAAAAACCAATGGGAATTTCGAAAGTGCTTTTTCAGACTATTTGTTTCTACCCCATCCCACCTCTGGGAAGCTGTTGTTACGGGCCTGGCAAAAGATCATGCAAAGCAGCATCAGACAGATCCACATACATACGTACTGAAGGGGGAAGCCAACAGGACGCACTAATGGATTTGATGAGGGGTAGAGCTCCAAGGTTTATGGCTAGAACAAGGGAAGAGACAGGTTGCCTTTAAGTGAGATGGGGGAGGCTGAGTGGAGCAGGTGTGGGGGACACATCCGGAGTTAACATTTGGACGTGTTAAGTTCCAGATGCGTTGTGTGTGATTGGATGTGTGTCTGGTGTTCAGGAGAAAGGTCTTGGTGGCAGTGTGAATTTGGGAATGGTCTGTATGCAGATGGTACTTAAAATCATGCGATGGATGTCATATCCAAGGCAGGGAACATAGAAATAAGGAGAGGCCCAAAGACCAAGCTCTGGATGACTCCACCATTGAAATTTTCAGCTGCAAATGTGAAGCCAAGGCTAACACTTGGAGTATGGACCAACATGGTAGACCGCTTACTATTTCCTATGGGTGATGAGAAGTGTTGCCTTCTTAGAGTAGGGGTAAGAGAAAGCCTCTCCAGCATCCAACTCAGAAGGGTTTGTGTTGTTTGGCTTTTATTTGCATTTGAGCGTGTGTTGTTTTGTTTGCCCGGAAATGTGTCTGATGGGAAAGTCAAGTCCGGAAATCAAGTGCAACCCAAGAAGTTTGTAGAATATGGTTCTGTCCTTCTTCTTTTCCCTGTCAGCCAAACACCATTCCTTTTCATTTATGTATTCAAGTCGCTAAAATGAGAACTGCTTGGTAAAAGAACAGGTTTTGCTCAGGTTGCAAAAGTTAAATGATTAGAAAGTTTCTCTCTGTGTCCCCACCCTTTCCTTTGATCACTAAATTAAAAATGAAGGGTTTTGAAGCTTTTTTGAATTGAAAACTAAAATACTGCTCCTGAGAACAGGCCTATCTCAACTGCATCCCACAAAGGATCCTTCTCTCAGAAAGAAGTGTATCCAAATTGCCCACCTAATGGATTCATCTGGCAGGCTCGAAATTGAGAAAACGCTGTTTTTACTCTGTCTATAAATTAGAGTTGTAAGGTTTGGTTTGGTTTTGTTCAGGATCATCACTGAAGAGCTGTGTCTTGAACCAGTGTTTTTAAATGTCTGGCCGTAATGCTGCCCAAACACAGAGATCAGGACTCGTGAGGGGGCCATTCTCCCTTTCTTTCTTTTATTTTTTGGAAAATTTCAACAACAGAGCAGGCATGTAAGTAATGGGCTGTGCTGTTTATTCTGGCTGGAATGTCAGCATTGATGTCAGTTGTTTTAAGAGTGGCCGATCAGGATTAAAGGTTGTGGGGAAAAATATAATCTAAACTTCTCATTGCTACTGTGGAAGCCAAGAAAAAGTTTTCTACGTAAACTCAGCTGCTTGGAGGGACACTGGCATAAGCAATCATTTTGGACTCAAGAGTTTGATTTTTAGGAGAGCAGAGGACCTGGGGAAACAAGAGAAGTGCATCTCTGATGGGAATCTGGCTCCTCGTGAGTGGGTGCACGAAACGGGGGGCTCTTAAGGGGGCCCAAGGCTTTGTTTTCATTGCACATTTTTTCTTATAAAAGTGGTGTCTTATGAACACGCACAGCCAACCTCCTGACGTGGCACCTGCTTTGGAGCAGACTGTTCAGAGCACCTGCTCCCTCTGCAGCTCGGTAGGGCTCAGACCCGTGAATGCCCAGCCACCCGCTTTGCAGACCGAACTGCACTTCCTCTGTCCCGCCAGGCAGGGTCCTGGTGGAGGAGGCAGGCGCTGCACGAGGTATGCTCTACGTTCAAGTGGCCTTGTGGGCATTTGTGGCCAGTGGGGCAGAGGGAGTTTGGCTGTAGTATAACAGCAAGCCTTTAGAGTCTGTTCGATAATAACAATAACAGAATCTTTATTGGACATTTTATCAGTCATGGCCTATGCTCAGCCTTTCATGCGCATTGATTGTATTTAATCTGCTAGCATTCCTGCCAAGTAGGTAGGGAGATTATTCTTCTGATGGCATCATCCGCCGGTCTCCAGAAGCCCGTGAATTGAGAGCCCGCCTCGAGAAACTGCAGGAGCCTCACCCAGGAGGCAGAGTTGCTGACCGCGTGCTGGACGGACGTGGTTTCCCCCTTTGTTGTGTTGTCAGCAGCAGCACATATAGGGCATGGCAGGCACTTGGGATATCCCAGCCCCCACTAAGGCACCACCTATATCTAGAGCTCCGAGCCCCTGGGAAGTCCGTGCCATTGATGGCTTGTCTGCGGGGTGGATGGGGAGCCTCGGAAGCTGGGCCACTTGCCTGTGGCTGAGCACGGCGGTCAGTGGAGGAACCCGAGCAGCAGACACCTGACCGCCCACTCGGAGTTCCGTCTCCAGTGTGGCTGCTTTGCCATCATTCTTCACGGGTGTCTTTCCCACTCCTGGTTTTCAGGCATGAGTCCTGGCATGAGACCTAAATGCACCTAAAAAGCAGCAAGAGTTGGTGACTTAGAGCCAAACGCCTAAGACACATCAGCTCTCTGCCAGCCACATGCTGATGGAATCCTGAGAAATTGAGAAGAAGCAAGGTTTTTGTTTCTCTCCTTCCAGTCTCAGGTTCTCCAGGGAACGTAATGGAAGAGTGTGCTCTGTTTCCGTTCCCATGGGAAAGGTTGTCTATCTTTTCCCACGCTTTCATTTCCAACCTTTTTGTTCTTATATTTAAAGCATATCTCCTGTGAGTAGCAGCTAATTGGGTTTTGGATTTTTATCCACTGTGACAATCTTGTCTTTTTAATTACAGTATTTAGTCCTTTTACATTTAGTACAAGTTCTGATGTATTTGGATTTAACGCTAGCATCCCTCTGTTGGTGTCCTATTCCCACCACCTGCTTTGTGTTCCTTTTCCTCCTCTTTTCTGCTTCTTTTGGTTTAAGTATTTCCCCCTCTATTAGCTTGTTGCATTTTTTACTTAATGGGACTCTAATATAAATGAATAATTTTATTATTTCCCAAACAATGCACAGACCTTATAGCTCTTTATCCCATTAGCTTTCCTCTCCCCTTTGACACTCTTTGTTGTCATATGGTTTAATTCTCTCTTTATGTGTAAACTCCACAGGACATCTTCTGTTGTTTTATGCAGTAAATATCCTTTCAATTTATTCATATATTTATGTTTCCATTTTTCCTCATTTCCTATAATTTTCACTTTTGCACCTGACCATTTTTCATCTGTCTGAGAACTTCTGTTTGTACCACTTTTCTGGCAATGAATGCTATCCTTTTATTTGTCTGAAAACACCTTTATTTCACTTTTAGTTTGGGGAAAAGTATTTTCACTGAATTTAGAATTCTAGGTTGACAGTACTTTGGGCACATTTATGTAGTCGTTCTGTTGTCTTTGGGCTTCCATTGTTTCTGGTAAAATATCAACCGTTAATCTTACTGTAGTGGTTTTTTTTCCAGGCATTTTAACTTTTTCCTCTAGCTGCCTTAAGAAATTCTCCTTTGTCTTCGGTTTTCAGAAATTTCACTGAAATGTGCCTAAGTGTTTTCTTTGTATTGAACCTGTTTGTGTTTGTAGATTTCCTGAATCTGTAGCTTCATGTCTTTGGTAAAGTTTTGCTTGTGCCCCATTTTCTCTCCCCACTTCCTCTGGGCCTTAATTACATCTTTGTTAGATATTTCTAAATGTCCTGTGCCCCTCTTGTGCTCTTTTTCTTTTATTTATTCTTTTTTATTCCCTGTGCTTTAATCTAGATATAATTCTATTGGCCTTCCTTCTGGTTCACTGATTCTTTCCTCTGCTATATCTGTTTTGCTTTTAAGTCCATCTACTGCATTCTTAATTTTAGTGGTTGTGTTTTGTTGGGTATGAACAAATATAGAGATATTTAAAGGCCCTAGCTGGTGTTTTCATCCTCCAAAGAGGATTTAGTTTTGCTCCCTGGCAGACAGTTAAAATAGGGTAGATCACCTGGGTCAGGTCTGGAATTGAGCTGCCATAAAGCTGGATTTCAGTCTTTTGTAGAGTGCTGGTGAATTTCCAGTTCTCTTTTGCTACTAGGAAGTAGCCCTTTGGGATTCCACCTGGAAGTCCGGGATGTTTATTAGGGCCTCTTTTCCTTGGCAAGACCTGAACTCCAGTTCTGGCCTCCCCAGCTCCATGCCACCTGCAGAACCTTGGCTTGCCTCCCTACCTGCAAAGTCCTCACTTCTGCTTGGCTTATCCAGTCTCTTGGCTTCACACTGCTTGAGGGGAAGAGGATCAGAGAACATTGGCCTTACTCTGGGGGCCTCTCCTCTTTCTGAAAACCTGGCCCCGTAACATCCAGCTGCCTCGTGAAACTCTCCAGTGCCTTCAAACAGATTTTTTTTGGTGTGTTTCATCCAAAATTTCTAGTTGCTTTTAGTGGGTAGATTGGTCTATACCAAGAACTTTACTGTCACTGAAAGCAGGGAAAAAAAACCTGAGTGTTCTCTTTGGAATCCAAATTCAGTCTGAATCTTGAGAGTTGATAGATTTTGCCCTGAGCAGCACTGTCTGTCACAAATGAAAATAAATAGAAATAGCTGTGGACTTCAGTGGTTAATGGCTCTGTCACTTAACTCCCAAACTAGGGTTGAAATAATCTCTGTAAACTCTGGGTTTCTCACCTGCAAAACCATGATAATGCATGCCCTCTCCATCTTACACATTGTTATTAGGTTCAGACATCTGTGAAAGAACTTCATAAGCTGCAAACAACTACACAAATACAGGATATTATTGTATTGTTATTCTGAGTGACTAGCAGCTTATGTACATGAGAAATCAGCTTTGAGCAAAGACTGAGTTGTTACTCTGTTAAGCTTTGCTCTCGATACGTGCATCCCATTGAGGGCAGACGTTCCACCTTCTCTGTATGAATGCCTCCATTGTGCTGAGGGGTAAGTGGGTCTTCTCGTGCAAGCGTGACATTGGAGAGTGTCGTTATCGACCAAAAACAGTTGAGGCAATAACTTTGAAACAGCGATTCCACCTATTTTAGAAAGAAATTAGAGCAAGAAAAATGGGGGTCATCAGCATGCTGTTGGTAAATGAGATGAATCTCTGGGTCCAAACAAACCCTCCTCTGTTAGCCACCCACTTGAACGCATTTCTTCACCATCACCATGTAACTGTTAAAAATTTTTCTTTTCGGGCGCCTGGGTGGCTCAGTTGGTTAAGCCTCTGCCTTCAGCTCAGGTCATGATCCTAAGGTTCTGGGATCGAGTCCCGCATCAGACTCCCTGCTCAGCGGGGAGCCTGCTTCTCCCTCTCCCACTCCCCCTGCTTGTGTTCCCTCTCTCGCTGTGTCTCTCGCTGTCAAATAAATAAATAAAATATTAAAAAAAAAAAAAGACAAGAAATAAGAAATGTTGGCCAGGATGTGGAGAAAAGGGAACTCTTGTGCACTGTTGGTGGGAGTATAATTGATGTAGCCTCTATAGAAGACGGTATGGAGGTTCCTCAAAAATAAAAACATAGAGGGGCACCTGGGTGGCTCAGTTGATGAAGCGTCTGCCTTCTGCTCAGGTCATGATCTCAGGGTCCTGGGATCGAGCCCTGCATCGGGGCTCCCTGCTCAGTGGGAAGCCTGCTTCTCCCTCTGCCCCTCCCCCTGCTCATGTTCCCTCTCCTTCTCTCTCTCTCTCAAATAAATAAAATCTAAAAAAAATAAAAGATAAAAAATAGAGCTACCCTATGATCCAATAGTTCTACTTCTGGGTATTTATCCAAAGGAAACAAAATCACTATCTTAGAAATATAGCTACACCCCCATGTTTATAGCAACGTTATTTATAGTAGCCAATACCTGGAGCAACCTAAGTGCACATTGATGGATGAATAAAGAAAGAAACTGTGATACACGCACACATGCGCGCATGCGCACACACACACACTGAAATATTACTCAGCCATAAAAAAGAAGGAAATCTTGTCATTTGTGACAACATGATGGACCTTGAAGGCATTATGCTAAGTGACATAAGTCAGACAGAGAAAGGCAAATATTATGTGATCTCACATATAGGTGGAATCCCCCCCCCAAAAAAAAAAACGAAAGGAAAAAGAAGAACAAATTGATAGAAAAAGAGATCAGATTTGTGATTATCGGGTGGGGGTGGGGGGAGAATTGAAGGCAGTTGATCAAAAGATACAACACCCAATTAGAAATAAGTACTAGGGATGTAATGTACAGCATAGTGACTTTAGTCAACACTGGAGTATGCTGTGTTGGAAAGGTGCTAAGAGAGTAGGTCCTAGGAGTTGTCATCACAAGGAAAACTACTTGTCTTCCTTCCTTCCTTTGTATCTGTATGAGATGATGGCTGTCAACTAAACTTATTGTGGTAATTACTTCACAGTATACATTAAGTCGAGTCATTGTGCTATGCACCAATTATATCTCTGTAAAACGGGGAAAAAATAAACAGGTCATTAGGGAAGGTACTCACAGACAGGAAGGCATTTAGGCAAAGATCTGAGGGAGGGACAAGGGAGTGCCATCTGGATAGTGGGAAGGGGTTCCCTTCAGGGGATGTGGCAAGGGAAAGTTCCCTGAAGAGGGAGTGTGCCAGGCACATCAGGGCGGCCGGGAAGCTGGCGTGGCTGGGCAAGGGGAGCAGGAGATGTGACAGGAGTCAGGGCATCTGGGAAGCCTGGAGGCTTATTATAAGGACACTGGGTTTTCCCCCGAGAGAGATGGGAGCCACTGCACGTTATAGAGCAGAGGAGCATCATCTGAATTAGGTGTGTAAAGGATGCTTCTTCTAAAGGCGGCTGTGTTAAGACCAGGCTTATTGGGGCTGGAGTGGGAGATGCAAGGACAGAATCCGGGAAACCCGTGGAAGTGACCCATCCCTGAGCCCCTTGAGCCACTTCCGTCCCATGTGAGTTGGGGCGATAGCAGCAGGCATCTCACGGAGCTGTGGTGAGGGGTGAATGAGTTAACACTTGTAAGTTCCTCAGCATACTGGTAGGTGCTGCATGAACATCAGCTGTGGTTAGGGGAGCCTTGCTGCAAGGACTAGAGGGGAAACTTTGATCCAAGTGGAAAGGTCAAGTGGGCAGTGGAGATATGCGAAAATCTGGAATTCGGGGCACAAGACTGGATAGAAGTTACAAGTTTGGGACTTCGAAACAGTTCTACGTGGTATTTAAAACCATCCCGCTATCCATCCCTGAATTTGTGTTATTAAGCACAGAGGTATTTCTGATCACCAGAATGGCTTCAGTGTTAATAGGTTTGTTCTCCATGGAATTTTTCTCCTTTATGGTGATTGTTGAATTTCCTTTGGTACTTACGCTGTGACCCTTGAAACCAACACCTTTTTATGGTTGATAATACGTTTTTATATTCTCTTCTATTAAGTGCAAAGGCCAAGGTAATTCTTGTTCTTGATACTCACATGCAAGTGCTATGTTTGGACACTGGAAAAGTCCCCGGTTGTTGTTCTGAGCTAGAATGCCTGTCTGGTTCGGGTTGTCTGATCCGTACAGGCCCATGGGACTGTGAGTGGCCCACGTGGCGTGGAGTGCCCTTCTCTTCTTCTGGCCTCCCTTTCAAATGAACTCCTTCCTTTCCTTGCCACTCTTGGTCCAGTCCCTGGCTCCTCCCCTCGGAATTGCTGCAAGCACCTACCTCAGGTGACTCTGTGCATCTCCAGACCCCCCTCCCCAGGCGCCACTCCTACCTGCTCCTTCCCATGCAAGAAATCACAGAAGACCACAGCAAGCGTAATCCACCCTCCTGGCCTTGCATCAGCATCCCACAGCAGCTGGCCCAGCTTCCTCCCCCGGCTCATCCTTCAAGACACAGCTCACCTTGCTTCTTCCAAAGGGTCGCCTCCGACCGGCCCCATGCCAGGGGCTCCCAGCCCTCAGCTGACATCCCCCGCAGCCCATCCCCTCTGTGTGAGGGAGGGGCTCCCTTGTTTCTGGGCTCACATGTTCTTCCTCCAGGTATTTAGTAAGCTTCTTGGGGATAGAGACTGTCTGTACTTATGTAGCTTCCCAGTCCCTCACTTAAACTCCTGAGGAATTCAGAGGTTTTTTTTCACTCCAGATAGATACATGGATAGATTTATTATATAATATCCTTAATTCTGGAACAATACCTTATAATTAAATGCTAATATTTTTTGCGGGAAAACTTAATGGACATTCACACGAAGCGAGATGAATAAAGCTGATAGACCTCAGTCTGGCTCACGTTTTGCTGCCAAATGAATTCAGGTGGGCTCAGGTTTTGCCACAAAATAGGATAGGAGTTTTTTTGTTTTGTTTTGTTTTTTTAAGAGTTTCAAATTTCAGAAGTGTAGATCAGGAATTATGGACTCCTGGTAGGTAAATAAAGAAGCGTAGCAAAGCAAATATACTTCTGCTGCCACATGATGAATAGCAGCTAGACCTCGAGGGGCCAGAGCCTACTCGTCCTGCACTGCATAGTGGGAGATTAAGACAACCCAAGTGATCAGATGTGTTCGCTCTCAGGTATATTAGATGGTGGAGGAGAGGTCGTAGAGGGGAATAGAGACCCCAGGAATAGTCTTCAGGCAGCTCGATCTCCTGGAAGGCTTCTGGAGTTACCTGGGGAGGTTTACCCTGGAGATTAACACCTAATGCAGCTCCTCGCGTACTTTGTAACTCACTCACCCTCCACCACTTGCCCCGGATCTCACTTGGTGGCTTCTCATACAATGACTCCGTTGGCACTGTTGACTCCAGAAGCCCGTTTGGAAAGAGGTGCCCAGCAGCACACAGCCGTGTCATATTTCTGAACACGCTTTTGTCACGGCCTCCAGGATGAGGGGAAGAGGGTCCTAGGATTTGTCTATTCCAGGGTGTAAGCAGTTCCAGCGCCGAGGGGCTCAGGGTAAGACACGGATGACAGGGCTGCTGGCGGTGGCGATGACGACACCCTCTCCCATGGTTGGCAAACTGTATCTTAAGCAACTGTCCCCGTTTCATCTGCACAGTAGTGAGCCACCCAGAAGGACCTGTCCTACCTTGCATAAGAGAGCTTGTATCAGACCTCTTCAAAAGACATCTAATTTCTTAAACAGTTTCTTTTTCTTTTGACAGTAGCTTTTAAAAAGTAGATACATGTTTGCTGTATATCACCCCCTCCCCCCAAAAAGGAAACCATACCAAAGAGTTAAAAGGAATGTCACCTGATGTAAAAATCTCAGTAGGCAGGGATAAGCATTAGCATTCTTGTGAATGTCCTTCCCGATCTGTCTCTTACATTATCCTCTGATAGTTAGATGCATGTAATTATATAAAAATATGTTACTATATTTGCTCTTTGGCATTCTCCTTTTTTTCACTCATTGATCCATAGGAAACATTTTAAATATAGCTTTCCTTTTTAATGGCTTTATATATTCCATTTTATGTTTATTTAGCTAGTTCTCTGGTGACGGAAGTAGGGATTGTTTCTTTTCAGTTTTAATGCTAACAGTGTTGGGGTGATTATTTTTTTTTTAACCTTTTTTGCCCACTTATTCGAAAGGAAGTCCTGTTTTAAATGTCACTGTATTACTTGGTTCTGAGAATCTAGCAGAATGTATTCCGTGTATTGCTGAGTTTGGCTACTATTTTATTTTGGGTTTTAGATTAAGATTGATAATTGAAATGATCTGTGGTTTCCTTCTCTCCCTGCCTCCCTTCCTCCCTTCCCTTCATCTGGCTTTGGCTTCATGTTTATGCTAACTTTGTAAAATGAATGTTAGAACAATCATCTTTAAAAAAAAAAAAGATGCTTAAGAAAAACTTATTTACAAAGGAATTGTTTCCTGAAATTCACCTATAAAAGCCATCTGAACCTAGAGCCGTTTTTGTTTTACTCAAAGCAGTCTTTTGATGACTTTTAAAAATTCTCTCATGGATGTTGACATATGGTAGGTTTGTCTATCTTGTATTTGAATTAATTTTGATAGTTTATATCTTCCCAGAAGATAAGTTTCGCTCGCTTTTCAAAATTTATTGGCGTGTGTTGTGTGCATATGCACTTAAATCTCTTTTCTCTTTAGAAATGCCAGGGGTTTGTCTCTCTGGGTTTTTTTCCTTCCTCTACTTCTTTGTCTTTTTACCCTTTCTTGCTTTCATCCTTAGGAACCAAGTGCTGGGATTATACGGACATTCTAAGATTTATCTGTTTTCCAGCATATTCATGTCAGCCTGTGTTATTTTATATTTTCTTCCCTCTGCTTTCCTTCCCCCCACCCCCCAGAACTGAATGTTTACTTTATATCTGGTACATTTGTTTCTGAGGGCTGCTTTGGCTGAATTTCCCCTATTATGAAATGTAGCATTATAATTTTTGTTGTTGTTTAAGCCTCCTTTTAAATGACCTTTTATTTCTCACTCATCTGGAATTCTACTTGTGGATTCTTTTTTAATACCATGCTTATTTCGGAGAGAGTTTCAAAACTGTAAGAAATTGATTTTTTTTTTTTTTTTAATGTTTAAACAAGTCGTTTTCTTTCTTTTTTTTTTTTCTCTCTCACTGTATTGTGGTGTAGTCAGACATCGCAACATGATGATTTGACTTGGAGGACACGGAGGGCTTTATTTGTGGTGTGAGATGAGTGATGGCCCTGGTAGCCCCCTGCAGTCAAGTTTTTTGGTCCCTGATGCTATGCTAAGCACTTCGCAAGCGTTACTCATGTCATTCCCGCAACAACTCTGAGGTAGATGCTCCTCCTGGTACTATGGTTTTATACTTGAGGAAACAGAATCCCCAGGTTGCGTAACTCTAAGCAACAGCCGTCTGATCCCAGAGGCTACAATCTTTCCTTCTCATTTCTAGAAATATCTGATGGTTTTTTTTTTTTTTTTTTTTAAGGCCGGTAGTATCTATCATTGTTTCAAAGTTCAAAATTTACCTGTTAAGCCAGCTTGATTAATTACATTCCAAACCTCTTGATCCTTATTATTATCCACTTGATAGAAGAATTTGAAGCCCCTACTACAGTTTGCTGAGTTTTTGTTTATTTCTAAGAGTATTTGCTTGATATGTTAGACTGCTGCGATTCGGGACCTAGAAATGATATATTCATGATGAAGTATACCTTTATTAACATAAAATTACCCTCTGGCATTGCATCTGATGTTTTTCTGGTTTGCCATGCGTTTTACTTTTTATTGTGTTAATTTCCTACTTGATTCTGCTTATTCTTTTTTTAAAAAAAATATTTTATTTATTTATTTGAGAGAGAGAGAATGAGAGAGAGCACATGAGAGGGGGGAGGGTCAGAGGGAGAAGCAGACTCCCTGCGAGCAGGGAGCCCGATGCGGGACTCGATCCCGGGACTCCAGGATCATGACCTGAGCCGAAGGCAGTCGCTTAACCGACTGAGCCACCCAGGCATCCCAAAGGTGTTTAATTTTATTTATTTATTTATTTATTTATTAAGATTTTATTTATTTGCGAGAGAGAGAATGAGAGACAGGGAGCATGAGAGGGGGGAGGGTCAGAGGGAGAAGCAGGCTCCCTGCCGAGCAGGGAGCCCGATGTGGGACTCGATCCCGGGACTCCAGGATCATGACCTGAGCCGAAGGCAGTCGCTTAACCAACTGAGCCACCCAGGCGCCCGAAAATATATATATATATTTTTTAGATTTTATTTATTTATTTGAGAGAGAGAATGAGATAGAGCAAGCACATGAGAGGGGGGAGGGTCAGAGGGAGAAGCAGACTCCCCGCCGAGCAGGGAGCCGGATGCGGGACTCGATCCCGGGACTCCAGGATCATGACCTCAGCCAAAGGCAGTCGCTTAACCAACTGAGCCACCCAGGCGCCCGATTCTGCTTATTCTTGATATATTGTTGTCTTCAATTAGTTTTCTTTTTGCATTGTTGGTGTCATTTTGATTAAGGTTTGTCTTTTGTAAGCAACCAGTACTGTATTATTTTTAGGCCCGCCTGATGGTCTGAAGTGTAATAGAACGCTATGCCATTTTCATGGTGGATCTGTTCTCTGGTTTTTTATGTCATCCTGTTTTTTTTCATGCCTGCTTTTCTCACCATTTTCTTTCCTCTCTCACGTGGAAAACATGTTGTGTTTTACTTTGCTGGTCTTCTGTTTTGTCAGTTGTTTTTCCCTCCCGTGGCTAAGAAAGTTTGTTTCCTATACGGGAGTCAACTAGTTGCACCTTTCCATGTTTATAAAAGTTCAACAAAAACACTGAAATTAAAGGAGTGTTGGTTTAATGCCAAGAATAAAACTGTATATATTTCCACATGACGAATTAATATGCTTTTACTTTCTCCCACTCACTTTCTGGTTTTGTTGATTTACCTGGAATTCGACACAGATCATTGTTGAAGTTATTTTATATAATCATTTTATTATATTTTATATAATGATTTTTTAAGTGGTGTTTCATTTGCACCACCATATATTACACAAGCCTGTTTCTGTTACTGAAGTAGTTTTCATGCATCCTACCATATCATGCCGTAAGTTGAGTCTTGGTTGTATTATTTTTTTTAATTTATTTATCTTAGAGGACCTTCAAATGTATTTTCAGGCAGCTCAGATAACTGAAATGCTCTGTGAGCTTGCTCACCCTAAGAATTACTTTCCACTCCCTACGGACATGAATGGTAAATTCACAATGCACAGAATTCCTGTGGCGTGTCTTTTCTTGAAACTCCTATATGTTGTTTCATGGTTTTCTGTTTAGTATTCTGATCGGGTTCATTTACTGTGTTGTGTCGGTTAGGATACTTTAAGCAAAAAAGACACTTTATTAAATTATTTAACAGGAAGTCTGGAGGCGACCCCTAAGGCTGCTTCAGCTGGCTGAGAACTGATGTCCTCGCCACTGTAGTCAGCATTTTTTTTTTCCCTTCTGGTTGTAAAAAGGCTGCCATAGCTCCATGCATCACGATCACTTTGAAGACAGGAAGTAAAGGGGTCAGAAATGCTCTTTTCTTCAGTGGCTTTTCTGGAAGTCTGCCCAGCAGACTTTCTGTTATAATCCCTGGGCCAGAACGAAGTCATGGCTCTTTGTGGCCGTGACCGAGGCTGGGAAAATGAGTTTCTCTTGGGGCAGTCAGAACTTACCTCAGAGGTTTGGCAGTTCACCCAAAACAAAATCTGTCAGAAAGGAGCAAGAGAGGGTGATTTTTGCAATACCAAGAAGGACATACCCTCCTTGAGGTGTGCCTAGAGGCATCCCACAGAATCGTAGAGTCAGAAGGACTGAACGTAAAACGTAATAACTGTCAGTGTCCAGATATGTCAGACAACCTTATCATTCTTTACCATAACACGCCATTCTGTCATCAACTAGAAGTTGATGTGTTTTCCCAAGATTCCAGACATTGCTGTTACATTTGACATGAGCAAGGATTAGGGAACCAAACAAATTACCCTGACATTGGTTGGAAAAAATGTGCACACGCCATGCCAAGACAAACACAGGGTGTTTGGTTCTCTGTACGGAATAGTGATAGGCTGGGGCCACAGGGGCAGTTAAAATAGTGAATCTTCTACTTCAGGGTTACATTCTTACACTTTTTTTTTTAAGATTTTATTTATTTGAGAGTGAGAGAGAGCAGGCCTGCACAAGCAGGAGGAGGGGCAGAGGGAGAAGCAGACTCCCTGCTGAGCAGGGAGCCCTACAGGGGGCTCGATCCCAGAACTCCAGGATCATGACCTGAGCCGAAGGCAGACGCTTCACCAGCTGAGCCACCCAGGCGCCCCTGTTACACTTGTCCAGGGACATAACGAGCTGTTTGCCGTCATCTGTGTGAGGGAATGGATCCGCTGCAACCTTCGATGACTAGTCATCGTATCGTTATATGGAAAGTTGATCTGTGTCCAACAGTTAACAACACAGAGCAACTAACTGTATCTTTGAAAAGAGTGGTCCCTCCAAACATCATCCTTGATGGCACATAGCTTCCTTCTACCAAGTTTAAAAAGTCAGAACTACTGCTCAGTGGCCACCCAGACTCCATTATTTTGAGGCCACGGCTGAAAGAGAAAGATACAGAGCAGAAAAGAAAGCTCACTGCCTGAGTAATCCCTAAGAGAGATACTCTTAAAGATTAGCCACTTCGGGACAGCAGGGAGCAGATAAAATAGAAGCACATCTCTGCGCAGAGCAGTGAAAGTAAAAACTCAGTCCTTGGCAACTTGGAAGCAGAGTTGGTGTCGCTGAGCGGGACAGTTGGTGCCTCATGTCCCAGGGGGACAGGCAAGGGGCAAGAAACGGGACATACGGTTCTTATTGTCTGATGCGCAGCGTGGGCTTCCCTCCAGAGAGGACAGCTTTTTCCCCTGGCATCGGGAGGAAGGAAAGTGGGCAGTCCTGTGCTCTCCGTCTCTGCATGGACTCCACGCGAACGGCGAGCAGGAGCGGATGACAGAAGCTCAGATGGTTTCATCCAGGGCTGTAGTTTTCACAACTTTGAATAGCTCTTGACTCCTGAAAAAGTTTTCAGTTAAAATTTAGTGTGTGTAAAGCTAGAGGCAGTAAAGGGCAATTGATGGCCTTTGAATGAAAGAACAGTTTTACCCCATCAGACGGTGCTTGCTGCGGGCAGCACAGGGAAGCCTAATGCTTTCCCGCCTTAGGAGGAGGACACTGTGGATCCTGGGCCTGGGGTGTTCGGTGAGTGAAGAGTGTGTGTTCATGCATCACCATCCCCCCACCCAGGGCATGTGTGTGCTTTCTCCTCTGGGACCGCTGGCTTTCCAGGGACATCAGAGGACTTCCCAGGGAGTGTGGTGAATCAGGCCAGCTCGAGTTCCTCGTGTCACAGCGAGGATAAGTATGTTGTTTTAGGTCATGCCCCTGATCCGTATGCATTCAGGATACAAGAACTGGCAGTATTTGAGAGAGCTGTTTTAGACTAATGATTTCAAAGCGAGACAAACCCATGGTGATTAATGGGGCTTATTCCCATCTCCTGCCAACTAGATTTTTAAGAAGCTTAATTTCAGATGGGTCCTGTAGAGGTTTTGGAATGTCTGAGGATTTGGTTCTCTTCTGCCTTAAGAGACCTCTGTGGGAATAAGCTCTCTAGCCATTAGGACTGATCAGAAATTAGTTGATTAGGTGGAATATAGTGCCATGATCGCTGTTGGGAGGATTATTCAGAGCATGTTTTAATTAAATGAACACGATACAACAACTAGGTAGCTTGCTTCTTTTTTTTTCTTCTTTCCTTTCAATTTTGCCTTCTATCCCATATCCAACACCCATTCTACGCCAGGGTCTGTCCAGCCTTCCTAGAACTCCGCAGCAAAATGCACGGTGAACTTGGCCATGGGAAGCTGATTATCTGTGGGTGGCCCGAGAGGAAGTGCCCGAGAGGCATCCCACCCAGTCTGGCCTATAAATGCTTTTCATGCTCTGAAGGTAAAGGGCCAGCCTGTTTCAAGTACCTCCCACCCCCTGTAGTGAGTCCAGACTCCACGGGTGGGCTAGGTCTTCTTCCACGGGGCCCTGGGTGTTGGGGCCTTATTCCAGAGGCCTCAGACTTGACTCGAGGTATCGGGCTTCACAGCCATGGGAGAGTGTGAGGAATATAGCAGAGGCAGGGTCCTTACGTGATGGACACTGGGACTCAGCTTGAGGTGGATGGGGAGTGGGAAACCAAAATCTTCTAGAGAAGTGGTTTTTAACCTCTGTGCTCTGTGGTCCATTATCAGAATTGGGTGTATAAATCCAGAGCTCCTCGGATGAGTCTAATTACAGCTCCCTAAGTCCGTCAGTCTTCTGCCAAGTTTCTTAAAATGAGAGATGACTTAAAAATAAAAAATAAATAAAAATAAAATAAAAAATGAGGCCTAAGAACAACCTGCTTCAGCTTCACCTGGGGAAAAGGGGAGCTTCTAAAACCAGATTCTCAGGCATCACTCTAGACCTACCCCAGGGGACGGGCCAAGGCATCTTCATTTTCATAGCCCTTCTGAGAGTCTGACACTAACTGTCCAGACTTCCTGGCGATCAGGAGTCCAGGCCCTGCCCCCAAAGGACATCGGCATCCTGAATGAAGAGTATGTGCCTGGCGGGTGCCCCAACCGGACAGCTTATGTGGGAATCGGCAGCTCCCATGGGGACAGCTGTGTCAGGCTGCCGGGACACACACAAACAACACACCCGCTCTTTTTTCTCCATTGAAATGGAAACCACGGAAGTGGTCTCTGTGGGGGAGCGCAAGGGGACAAATGTGCATTCAGGGCCTCTTTGGGGTCACCTGCTGTTCAGAGCCTTCCTCTGAACAGGCAGCGAGCAAACGGGCTGGGAGGTGAGAGAATCCACTTGAATCTATTTCGAGGTTTTGAAACGTCCCGGCCTCACCGTCCGAGCTTGACCCTCACGCAGCTTCTCCCGGTTGGTCTCACCTGGCCGGCAGGTGTGTGTGGAGGCTGGCACACTGTCAGGTGCTGGGTGTGCTAGAGACGGCAGGGGGCGCAGCCCCAGGGCTCCCTCGGCAGCTCTGTCTCCCCGGGGCCCGGCCTGCGGTGTGTACTTTGGCATAGGATGGAGACATGCCACGTTGCTCTTTCCTGGAGTTAAAAAGTGAATCATTACACCTCAGGCCATTTCTCCCCATTTCACCGCACCCTCCTCCTGGTTGAGGACAGAACTGCTTTTGTTGCTCCGTCCTATAGAATTTGATTGGGTTTGAAGTCACCTGTTTGTTCCGTAGGGTAACCCAGGCCCACTCTGTGACTCAAGAAGGTGGGAAAATACAACAGGGTAAAACCTCAACAGCAGCAGGAAGGACATCATTCAGGAAAAAGAAAAATTTAATGAACTAGGAAAACACAAAGTAGAGAGGATTATATAAAGCTTGAAAAAAGAAATAGAAATCTCCAAGAATACTGATTAACCAAAATAAAGAAAAACCATGATTAAGTAGTATTAGGAAGAAAAGCACAGACATTCCTATAGATACAGTAGAGCTTATGAAGACCGTAAGAAAATTGTAAGTACACTTACATGCAAATAGAGGTGACAGAATTATAGAGAATAGATAGTTTTTTAGGAACGTGGAGATTACCAGAATCACTCAAGAAATAAAAAATATGAATAAATACAAGCCACGAAAGAAAGTTACAGCAATAAAAAGTTTGCCTTCCCCAAATGGACAAGGCTCAAGTGGGTTTACATAAAACATGGGCTAGTATAAAGAACAGAAAAAGAGGGAGCTACCCCGTTTGCTTCATGAGGGCAGGAGTACCTTACTATGAAATTGGAAAAGGAAAGCATAAGAATAGAAACTTGTAGACCAGTCACGGTTATGGTTATAGAGTCAAAAGATCTCAACCAAATCCTCACAAATCTAATACAGCTCTATTTAAAAAAAAATCATAGCCAGTTAGAGTTTAGTTTAGGACTACAACAATGACTGAGCAAAGAAACTATATTAATACAATTTACCTTCTCAATGGATTAAAGAAGAAAAGCTAGGGTCTCCTGGGTGATTCTGTTGGTTAAGCATCCAACTCTTGGTTTCAGCTCAGGTCATGATCTTAGGGTCATGAGATCGAGTCCATGTTGGACTCCATGCTCAGTGTGGAGCCTGCTTGGGATTCTCTCTCTCCCTCTGCCTCTCCCCGCAATTGCACACATGCACTCGTTCTCTCTCTCTCTCTCAAATAATTAAATAAAACCTTTTAAAAAATAAAGAAGAAAAGCTTAAGAAAACCTTAATAAATGGGGGCGCCTGGGTGGCTCAGTTGGTTAAGCGACTGCCTTCGGCTCAGGTCATGATCCTGGAGTCCCGGGATCGAGTCCCACATTGGGCTCCCTGCTCAGCGGGGAGTCTGCTTCTCCCTCTGACCCTTCCCCCTCTCATGTGCTCTCTCTCTCATTCTCTCTCTCTCAAATAAATAAATAAATAATCTTAAAAAAAAAAATAAATGGAAAGGGAAAAAAATCAGTAAAATTTAGCACTTACAAGGGAATTTCCTTAACCCAATTAAAGGTATCAATAAAACATCCACTGCAAACATTATGCTTAATGATGAAAATCTAATCACATGGACATCAAAGATGGGGTGGAGGCAGGGATGATCTCTACCCCGTTTTTTTAAACCGCATTTTATGCCGCAGGCCATCACCAGCGCCTTATTAAGACAAGAACCATAATATAGGTAAGAAATGGAAAGAAAAGGACAAAGTGTGGATGACTTGATTAGCGGAAAATCCAGGAGAGCCTACAGACTGTCAGAACAAAGAAGGGAGCCCCCTGAGGCTGCAGCACAGCGTCCACCTGCAGAGACAAGCAGTAGTCCTGGCCTGTTAGGGGACAGGACAACAGACCCCACTCTGTAGAGCGAGCGGGACGCGGTTAGGAATAAACGCAACATAAGATGCACACAACTTTTCTGGAGAAGATTAGAAAAATACAAAACATAACTGAAGGGGGTGCCTGGCTGCCTCCCTCGGTGGAGCCTGCGACTCTTGATCTCAGGATCCTGAGTTCGAGCCCCACGTTGGGTGTAGACATTACTTAAAAAACAAAACAAAAGCGAACAAAAAACCGTAATTAAAGGACCCAAAAAAAACCCAGTCGATATTATAAAGATACCAATTCTCTTCAAATTAATGTGGGAATTCAGTACAGTGTCATATGGTGCTTTTTCTCATGAAACTTAAAGAACTGATCTTTAAAATCAAAAGGAAAGGCACATAGCCCCAAATAACCAATAAAAGCCTTGAAGAACAACACACCGTAGGCAACCTCCCGTGTCGGATGTGAGGACTTACTTCCAGTTAAGGCAGCATGGCATGAATGCAGGGTTACATGAGTAGATGAACAGAGCAGAAGTGGAACCAGAAACAGAACTCTGCGTATAAAAAATGCAATGTGACAGCAGTGACATTATGAATCCGGGAGGAAGTAATGAGCCATTAAGTGGTGCTCAGACAATGGATCATCCTCGTAGGAAAAATGAGATGACAGTCCTCCCATTCATGAGAGTATGGGTAGGTGGAGAACGTGAATGTTAAAAGTACTTGTAAAAGTTAAAACATCTGGAAGAAAATCTACAAGAATGTATCAGTGACCTTGGGTCGCGAAAACGTTACCCCAGGGCCACAGTTTGAAAAGAAACTTAAAACGTACATTTGACAGCAGACATCACACACAAAACTAAAGGATCTGCCACAGACTTGGAGAAGATTTTTACAGTGCATCTGGCAGACAAAGGATAATGTCCAGAATATACAAATTGCTGTCATCGAGTAATGGTGAGGTAAAAATCTAATCAAAAAGTAGACCGAAAATATGAGCAGGCAGTTAACAGAAGAAACACTCCAGTCAGCTTATAAACATATGGAAAGATGTGTGGCCTCTAGTAACTGGGGAAATAAAAATTGGAATCCTAAGCAGCCGTTTCATACCAGTCTGCCTGACAAAATTAAAACACTGTGACGGTACCAAGGGGTGGTGAGACCATGGAGCAATATGAACTTGACCTTGTGGGTAGGAGTGAAACCACTAACAGCCATGTTAGAGCACCGTTTGACTGTCTCAGGCTCAGTTGAAGAGGGACATAATCTACGACTAGCAGTCCCACTTGTGGGTAGATAATGCAGAGAAGCTTTCTCATGCATGTAAAAAGACAGTGTCCACTGCTGCGTTATTCCTAACAGACAAGTTAACGATCCACAGAAAAGGGACGGAATGTGCTGTGTGCCTTCTGTGGGCAGCTAGTCAGCAGTGAACGTGAGGTCAGTAGAGCAATGTGGATCAAAGCAGGCGTATTCCCGAAAGGTGCAAAAAGCAAGTCGCCACGCAGTGTCACCCATATAAATTTCAAATACGCACAGAACAATACTATATATTGTTTATGAATATGGACATACGTAGTTTATTGAAAACATACATAGGGATAATGAAGTACCAAATTCAGGATGGTGGTTACCTGGCAAAGATAGGGTTTGAGGTGGGAAGGACACAAGGGACTAAACTACCACATGTCATGTGCCCCTGTTGTAAAATAGGTTTTTTTTAAAGATTTATTTATTCATGAGAGAGGGGGAGGGGCAGAGGGAGGGGCAGGGAGAGAATCTCAAGCAGACTCTGTGCTGAGTGTGGAGCCCAACGCGGGGCTCGATCCCATGACCTGGAGATCATGACCTGAGCTGAAATCAGGAAGCTCAACTGACTGAGCCCCCCCAGGCGCCCTGTAAAATATTAAGACTTGATAAAAGTGAGTGGAGGGTGTATGGCTGCTTGTGTAATGCTCTCTAGGTTGTGGGTATGAAATCTTCCTCGTGCATACCCACACCGATGGTGATGGGGCAGAGGTTGCCTGGGCAAAAGCAGCTCTTCCCAGGAAGCCACGGGAAACTCTTCACCATGGTGGATGTATCGTGGTCCAAGGCTTGACCCTTATCTTTGCAAAACCAGAAACTTTTGCTTTTTGCTTATTTGCTCCCCGCCCCCCATGCTTTGCTTTGTTTCATTGCCAGCAAACCAAAGCTAGATTTGTCTCTCAGGGGCAGACTCAAACTGAATTCACAGATTGAATGAACCCAGAATGCCAACTTAATAATTTGTAAAGAGGAATACACAGGACAGCACCCAGAACCTTGAAATCCCACGGCCTTGCCTGAGCCTGGTGGTGTTTCCCCCTTCAGCTGCTCCACAGGAAGCAGAGACATGGCTGGAGGGTGACTTGGGGGCACACGGTGAGAAGTGTCTACTGCAGAAACTAACATCCAAGGTTCCCATGGCCAGAAGATTTCCTCCAATGCGGACTCCAGCTTGTAATCAGGATACAGGCTGTGTGTTATGCTCAGGGTTGTGGGGTCTACACATCCCTCTTTCGGGACTGGCTGGAAGCACCCCGCGGGCTTCACAGAGGGGCTGAGCATCTCTGAGCGCTGGGAGACCAGAAAATGCCGACGTGGGCTTGACATGGTTTGAAATGTTGCTTTTTTATCTTTTAAGGTGTGTATATTTCCCATCTCTTCCATCATAGAAGCCAGTCTTTATGCTGACATAGAGTAATGCGTAATTACTAATTTAATGACTAAATTAATTACGAATCAGCCAACTTGCTTGGTATTTTCCTAACAAAATCTGAGTTGAATGGGCATTTCAGGGAGACGGAGCATATTCACCCAGTGTTTCTTCTTTCCTGTGACCCTCCGTTTGGCTGTCATGCCCGTCTCACTAAGTGTAGCCTTTCTCTACACACTGTAGATGTTCTGGAACTCTCTCTTTTATTGAAGCCTGCTTCTCCATCCCCCACCTTTCCATCCACTGAGCTCTTCTCGCGGACCTCAGAACCCCTCTTCCCCCGAGTGACCGTGCGTTCCCCACCCCCCGGATCATCATGTGCATTAGTCTGTCTCACGCCCGTCACATCGGCCTCGACTCCAAGTTCCTAGAGAAAATTCCATGCTAACCGCCACGTGCCGATGACAGGCACTGATCATGCGCATCCACCAAATGCGTATTACACCCCTGAGTTATAATTATAGTGGCCTTTCCCATTTTCAAAGGTTTTTTTTCATACATTTTTATTTGATTTTTCCAGTAACCGTGCAAGATTATGAGAGCCATGTTCGCAGATGCCACAGTCGGTAACCAAGTCTACCACAGGCCCTTTGCGGAAATACTAGGCCAACTGGGATGGTGGTGAGCCGTGGCATGCTGGGGGTGGAGTAGAAGACATACATTATGCAACTCCTGCGTTCTTAAACAGAGCCTCTAGCTTCCCAGGGCATTTGGGGATGCATCTGAAGAGGTGCTTTGGGTTCTTTGATCAACTTTATGATCAACCCCAAATATAACCCCTGCATCAGAAAGAGTCTGCTCCAGAGACAAGTTCATTCTTCAGAAGGGCTCAGGAGCACATGGTGGTTGAGATCAGCCATTTTTTCCATTTCCAGCCACTCAAGAGTTCAGATATTGATAGCCGTGTGGTCGCAGAGAAATTTTAAAACTAAACTCAAGACTTAAAAAAGAAAAACTTTGTGTCCGGTTTTTAAAGTCTGTGTTTTACCGGATAGGAAGTTACCAGAATGACCGCTCTACTACCAGACCCATGGAGACTCAGGCCAGCTTGTGGCCCCAGAGCCCTGTCTTGCACCCCAGGCATCCCACGGCTTCCAGCTCACGTCAGCTGCAGACTTGTCCTGCCACGGACCTGAAGGACGCTGTGGTTCGTCCTCTGCTCCCCAAGAAATCTCCAGTAGGAACGTGCCCCTGGCAGCCAAGTCCCCCGATGAGCTGCTATATCGGGCCTTCTTTCACTCACTCTGCAGTAGTGAAGACTGGGTGGCACGGATAGGAGTCTTTAAATGCAAGATTTATTCTGTTTCTTTTTAAAGAAATTCTGCACTCCCCCCTCCCCCTTCTCTTGGCTCCGTGTGAGGAGTTCGGATCTGAATCCATACACGTCCGTACACACATACACTCTTAGCTCATGGGGCGTAAGATAGTTCTCAGTTTTTGCTCGTTATCCCTCTTTGCCTTAAAAATGCGATGCCTCTTAAAAATGGCATGCCTCCTGACTGCCAAGCCCTAGCAAAACTTGGTGGCTTATGAATATGCAGAGGAGTTTTCATAAAATGATGTGGCTGCCGCAGCCCTTTGTGTTCTGGAAAAAAACATTTCCAGGGGCCCCTTGAGACTTCGCCCGTGCTCGTGCTCGCGGAGAATGAGGCTTCCCACAGAAAAGAGGAAGCCAGGAGAATAGGACATGATTGGATTGGTTAAGTGGACAATGATTCGAGGAGGAAAAGTGCTTCCCTGGTTGAATCCTTCCATGGTCCCGCTGCCCGCTGGCCTGGGGGGCCCCTCACTGCGGAGGGTATTGCTCTTCCGATGCTGCTCGTTAGCATTACGGAATGAGTCCCGGGGAAGGACTGTCTTCGGGAATTTGTTTACAGCTGAA
The DNA here is from genome assembly GCF_011800145.1 of Mirounga leonina. Lineage (NCBI taxonomy): Eukaryota > Metazoa > Chordata > Mammalia > Carnivora > Phocidae > Mirounga > Mirounga leonina. The sequence goes on from NW_023270380.1 coordinate 1,399,802, forward strand.
CCTTGCACACCCTTCCTTAATCCAACAATTGGCTAATTCTTAAAATTGAAAGAAAAGGAGTAACTGCAAAACTAGCCTATCCATCTACTTGTCATTAAAGACTCGGCTGTCGGGAGCCATAATGAGGTACCATATTAATTCCAGAATGTGTTTTTGTCCCCCGGACGACAAAGAGAGGAAGATTATGCAGTTTTCTCATGATGAGTGGAAGTCAGCCTATCCAGATAACCAGAATAAGTAAAAGAAGTCCGTTTTGTGATTCTGAATTAATTGCTTCTTAATTGCACTGCTTTTCTTGCTCCTTTTCAAAATTTGCTTCTCTGAAGTCGTTTTCCCAGTCAGGAGGGAAAATTAGTGTCTGTGGGCCATTTTCCTTTCAGATGTCCCCGTTCATGTGGAAGTGCTGGCCATTGTCCGTGAGCTGCTCGCTCGGCCACTTGAGTCCTTAACTGCTTAAATGCTTTTAGCCGTGGCTGAGCTCCAGAGATGACTTTTTTTTTTAAAGAAATCTGTCTCCTTTTCCCACTGATTTGCCATTTAAGATAGAGGCCTTTAATTCTGGAAACCCATCCCTCACAGCCGCGGTAAATGGCATTAAGAGCTAACAGGTAGAGCAAGGTTTTTAAAGTGGATTGGCACCATGGAAGGTTTCCAGCTGCTTCCATGCGGGAGGCAGTATGCTTCACTGCATGAAGTGCAGGGACAGTCTGCAGAGCACAGAGGCCACTGGGGACGGACCTCGTGGTGGGCACCCATGGACAGGTCCCCACCCTGCTGCAGGCTCCCAGCAAAAATCTTTCACTCTTTGGACCTTGGGTATAAAAAGACCGTTCCAGAACAGTTTCTCTCAGCGCAAAGAGGCTTTACTGTCTCCCCAGCCTTTTTTCCAAGTGGGTGTCCGTGGTACCACCATTTTGGAAACTCTCTAAATGCACTGAAACCCCAAGTTGATGGTTGCCTCGCAGTCCTAACAGGCTGCAAGCCTGCCCCAGATGTATTGCTCTGTGTCTGGAACCATCACCTCCATGGTAGCATGTTCTCCAGACCCATGGGGCCTGCCTTGGAGGGTCCCTTATGATGGTTTCTACTGAGCTGGGTCTACCTTAATGGGTCATTTCTGCCTCTCGTGTGGGATACTTTAGCGTCTTCAACCTCGAGCTGGCCAAGTCCTATTTTTTAAAAGAGCCATTCCTTGTCCTCACAGTCTTGTGTCTGTTTGTGGAGAACAGACTTGAGAAGTGCCTTGTGTTGATCTGCCCATAGTTTCTCCCCGGCCCCCCGGATCGACTTTGTTCAGAGACAGTCCCTGGGTTCTTTCAGTACTCCTTAAAACGAAAGGTGAGAGCGGGCGGGCTCAGGTTCCCACGGGCCCACACCCTGCCCCAGCCTTGCAGGGTGACAGACGTGTGTCCCTGCTGCCTTGGGGTGGGGAGGGGGGGCGGGAGGGGGAGGGTGGTCGGCGGGACAGAGCCAGTCCAAATACAGCTTTGCCAAGAATCCCAGAGGCCCCACGTGCTTGCTGCAGAAATGAGAAAAGAGCATCGACACACAGTTGGCTCCACCCCTCAGAAATAACCACTGTGAATTGTGAAAAGCACATCTCTAGAGGTGTATCTGCATGTGAGAATAAATGGGACTTCACTGTTTTAAAACATGCTTTTTTTTTTCAGCGTTAGAAAGATGTTCTCAATATGTTACTTTTCGCCGAAATCATCTTTTAAAATGTAACTCCGGTTGTGTTTTTCTGTTTCCTTATGTCCCGTTCTCTCAGAATGTGCCGGTCCCTTCTGCAGATAACCAGTTCGTCCGAGAAGGTCCACCCCAGCCAGTCGGGCTGCTTGCGCTCTCCAGAGCCTTCCCGAACCAGGTCTGGGTTCTTCATTCAGAGAACCGTCTTTTCCTTTCCCTCAGGTGTCAACGGAAGCAGTGGCGGGTGGACCTGCCAGCCACCAGCGTGGTGATCACGTTCCACAATGAAGCCAGGTCGGCCTTGCTGAGGACAGTGGTCAGGTGAGGGCAGGAGAGGCCCCCCCGTTGCCCACCTGCTGCACCTTATGGGAGGCGTTCACTGGTAGGGGTGCTGGACACAGCCCTGCGTCCCCAGCACACCTGGGCCAGGGCTGTCTGGGGGTGGGGGGACAGGCAGGTCCCCTGACTGCAGCACGAGGAGTGGCTGATGGCTTCTCCGGCCAAGGATTGGGACCAGCACATGAGAATTCCCCACCCCAAATGATACCCCTTACAGGCCTCCAACCTTTATCTTTTCTTCCTCAGTGTGCTTAAGAAAAGCCCTCCCCACCTCATAAAAGAGATCATCTTGGTGGATGACTACAGCAACGACCGTGAGTACCGTGTCAGATTCCTCCCCCATGCCCGGCCCTTCTCCGGGACACCAGCTTCCCTTAGTGTGCATGCTAATGACGAGTTTCCTGAAAAGGCCAGAAATCAGGGCCTGCAGAAAGAAGAGGGGCCTCCTCGATGCCCCAGGAGATCCTCCACCCGCAGATGACCGAGATTCACAATACCTGAATACGAAGCCCATGTAAACGGGGTTCCAAATGTTCTGCTTCTCTCTTTCCCTAGCTGAAGACGGGGCCCTCTTGGGGAAAATTGAGAAGGTGAGGGTTCTCAGAAATGATCGGCGAGAAGGTAAGACTCTTTTCTTAATTCAATACCAAGACAGTTGAATTCTGACTTTTCCCGAGCCCGGCAATAACTTAAAGAAGTGTTTCAGGGGCGCCTGGGTGGCTCAGTCGTTAAGCGTCTGCCTTCGGCTCAGGTCATGATCCCAGGGTCCTGGGATCGAGCCCCGCATCGGGCTCCCTGCTCAGCGGGAAGCCTGCTTTTCCCTCTCCCATTCCCCCTGCTTGTGTTCCCTCTCTCGCTATGTCTCTCTCTGTCAAAAAAAAAAAAAAAAAGAAGTGTTTCAGCTAAAAGAACAATTAACTTTCTAGTCTTTTTTGTCTGTCTGTCTCTACCAGAGCCTCTTGGGAGCCTCTCCCTGCAAAGCCTAGGGAGGACATTCAAATTGAAATTATCTGTATACTAGGGCAGGAGTTCAAATTATATTTTTATTTGTGTATTTAGAAAAGCGGCTCCTCTCTTCCTTTTACAATCTAGGAAGTCTTATCAGTCCCTGGAGTACTAGAGTTTAGAAGAAAAACAAAGACTTAGCAATGAGAAGTTTAATGACTCCGTGCTCCAGGCATCTGATAAAATAAGGGGTTCAAGTTTGACAGCCCGCTGACGGTGAGGCATCCCAAGAAGGAAGATAGTGCTGCAATTACATGCTTATTGGATTTTGCAAATGCTGCCTTCAGAACCTGCTGTCAGTCTTACCTGCCGGAGCTGGGCTCATCGAGTCGACTTTATTGGCAGGTATAAGAGAGACTCCAGAGGGGGAAAGTATTACTTTGAAGTGTCTGGAAAGGAAGCTAAATCCACAATGTAATTACCATCCAGTGTGTCAGTGCTGTTGGAAGGCATGGTGGCTGGCATCTAGACTCCACCATAGTCCGGAGAAACCTTTCCTGATAGGAAGATTGCACAGCTTCAAAACATGCCATTTTGGTTATTTGAGGATGACTCTGTTGATCTGGAGTGGTGCTTGCATTCCCTGATCAATGGACACTCTTTCTTCTGGTTCCCTGGACAGTCCAACTGGAGTCCAGCAGTGCAGTTTTTCTTACCATGATTTTCATCTGCGCTAAAGTGATTGAGCCTGTTTGGACAATGCTGTCACCACCATATTTTAACCAACTCAGGTCATCAATCCAGATGTTCAAGACATAAACAATGGGACCGGCCTTGCTCCTAAGCAAGCTCTATTTGCTGGACTCCCATCTGTCTCCCAAGCTTAGAATAAACCAAAACTTTGAGATCAGACTGAAAATCTTGCCTTATATTTGCTTCCAGACAAACTGCCTAATAACTTTTTGAATTTAAACCCAAATGTCTGCTAGCATGGGGGGAGGAAAAAGAAGAGGTGGAAAAGAAAGAAATTATTTTTCGTGTCGGCATTTTATAACTGACAAATCACTTGCTAGCCTTGTCAGAGAGTGCCGTTAGCCTCAGAAATCCGTGCTTCTAAGTGCTTTAAATTAGGGTGTTCACTCGGGTAAGAGCCCATACTGATGCTTTGTTTTGGAACGGGATGAGGAGGGCCCGCTGGGGGAAGGCAGAGGGTGGGAAGTCTATATGAAACAAATGAAGTGTGCAATAGTTGAGTGAGAAAATGTACACACACAAATGTATATGTGTGCTTGGCTGTACGTGTGTGGTGTGTGTGTGTGTGTGTGTGTGTATCCCATATATTTGAACATATAGACAGATGCCTACAGTATTGCTACTAGATGACAGAGAAAATCAGTTGCATAAAATACGACAGCAAAGGAACAGCTTAGCTTCATTTAGCACTGAGGATTTTATTGTGCCAGTGATTCTTTATCTCGCTGTTCATTAGAATCAGCTGAGGGACTTCAGATGACCTTGGCGGAACTCATGTGCCAAATTCAGTGTTCCTGGGGTGGTTACCAGCTGAAATCTCCATTCTTTCTGCCTTCTGATCGTTCCTTTTCACAGACTGTTTGGGGTCTCCCTGTGCCTGGGGATCAGGAGTCAGCCGAGGATTTATGGGGAGGTTATCACCAGACTGGGGGCTGACCTCCTTTCCGGGATCTCCTCCTTCAGTTTCTGGCCACTCTAGAGACCCTGGACTCTGTCCTCTGACACTGCAAGCCAAAGAGGTGGCGTTGCTCTGGGTCGTAGAGTAACCTCACGAGAAACACCACATGCATGGGCACTCCACTGGTTTTCTTCTTTTAAGGATTGAACCCCTTCCCGTTTCTGCCTGCTTCTGACTGCTCTCTGGCCCTTTACAATACTTGCCTTTTCTGTTTCGATTGGGGTTTAGAACTGTGCTCTGAGCAAGGGTTTGCCCACAAACTGATACTCTTGCCTTCGCAACAGCAGAACTAGAAGCCTTTGTCTCTTTTCCCTCCCGTGGCATGCGGCTCTATAACTACCACTGAAAACCCATTTGACTACTGTGTATGAAGGAACTTAAGACACTGGTCCTCACTGGTTGTGAATAGTCACATCACCTTCATATACAGTCATCCCCCCTTATACGTTCCAAAACCCCCAGTGGATGCCTGAAACCATGGGTCGTATGGGACCCTGGATAGACTCTTTTTTTTCTTATGCATATACATACCTCCAACGAGGTTTAAGTTATAAATTAGGCACAGTAAGAGATTAACAACAATAATAGTAAAATAGGATAGTCATAGTATACTATAAAAAAGTTATGTGAATGTGGTCTCTCTCAAAATACCTTATCCGATGGCACTCACCCTTCTTGTCCTGACATGAGGTGATAAAATGCCCACGTGATGAGATGAAGTGACGTGAAGGACAGAGATCCCATAGCGTCAGGCTACTACTGACTTTCTGAGGAGACGTCAGAAGGAGGGTCATCTGCTTGCAGACCGCAGTTGACCATGGGTAACTGAAATTGTGAAAAGTGAAACCACAGACCGGGCAGGGGGTGCTGTATAGAGCCCAGCATCCATCGCAGAGGCCATATATGACCCCCCCATCCAGTGACACAGATACCACTTGAGACTTTGCGTGATCATAAAAACCCTATATTAGGAACAGGTCACAAGTATATAAATGGCATTAATTTGACCGAGAGTGGAACTAATTTTTTGTGTAAAAGCCAGTCACCTGGGGTTTGTCATGTATGTCACTGGGCTGAGCTGTCTTTGGAAGACAAAGATATTTGCGACACTTTTCTCATTACATTATCACCACCAAAATCGGCTCCATCAGCCCCTGGAAGCATCCGAGTAACACCTTCTGTGGCCCAGTTCATCAGAAAACCCTGTCGCTGTGTCACAGGAAAATCATTGTAAAAGTTCCACACTTGAGTTGCCTGATGGAGGAGACTCCAGTTACGTAGAGGCCTTTCTCAGAGGGCGGGTCTAAGACAGTTGTCTTCCCGGGCACCCGGTAAACTTGGAAGAAGTCGTCCCGACAGAGCTCTGTCTTGGTGACCACAGGGCAGGACTGCCCCTCCCACCCAGGCTTGCAAGGGGGCTGCGGATCCGAGGGGTGGGGGTCGATGGCGGGGCTGGAGGAGCTGGTCCGTGGCCTTTGTCTCAGGTACCCTGACGCGCTTTTGAAATCCCTTCCGCAGGCCTGATGCGCTCGCGGGTCCGGGGGGCCGACGCGGCCCAGGCCAAGGTCCTGACATTCCTGGACAGCCACTGTGAGTGCAATGAGCACTGGCTGGAGCCCCTCCTGGAGAGGGTGGCCGAGGTGAGGCGCGGGGCTCGCGCTGTGTGGCGGGAAGTGCCCCTTGGACATCTGTTCCTAGAGTGTTGTCTTCACCGTAGGCATCTACGGCCGGGGAGAAAGGCACTTGACAGGTGGGGCGGGGGGGCGTCTCCCATGGTGCTGCTCACTAAGAGACCCAGCCTGCGGGCTTGTGGCGGGACCGGTGCCCGTGACCACAGCGTTGTCCTGTTGAGGCCATCAGGGTGACCCGTGGCTCACTCTGTGTCCCTCTGTCTCTAGAAACATCATCAGTGGTATTACTTTTGGCCTTTTGCCATGTCTCTTGCCTTTTACTTGGTCTATTGACTTTCTTTCCTCTCTCCTGAGAAAGTGTTTCTTTGGGGTGATAAAGCAAACTTAATGAAAGTACTAGAGAAATAGAGAATGAACAAGTCATGCCTTTTACAAGTCAAACGTGACAAGGACATAGCCAATGGACAGTAAGTCATGAAATACTAACTAGCCACAAGCTACTAGTAATTACCATATGATGATGATGTTGATCTTGTACACTAGTAGTTGTGGATAGGACTCTTTACTTACCACATGTTAGGCACATTACATATCACCTTTAATCCAGGTATTACCCCCATTGGACACATGAGGGACTTGGGGTCCAGGGAACTTTAATAACACATCCAAATTCATATGGGAGGCAGAGCCAGGGTGGCCAAGAAGGTTCGAGTCCATCCCTAATTGAGCCCTCTTACGCATCACACCCACCTAGCTGAAAGAGGAACCCCCCTGGAATCTCCGCCCCACTCCCCCAGGCCAGTCCCCACAGCCCCAGGCTGTCCCCCAGGGAGGCAGAGGACACAGGGATGCCACGGCCAAGACCCTAGCATGTGCGTAGACCCCACACATCCACGGCGGAACTGTCAGAATTATTTCCAGTACCCTCTCCTCAAGTAAGGATGGAAGGCGTGGAAAATTGTAATTCTCACTAGTTCCAGTCCTATCAAAAGAAGTCAAAACAAAAAAAATGGACTGAGAACTCGAGCACATTATATGTTCTTTGACTCCCATGCCCAGGTCCAGACAGAGCTGGGCAAGGAAGTTCGGATTCTTCGAGCTTAGTGCCCCGCACAGGGGTTTCTACCCTGTAAACTTGCACCTGGGGGTGATGGAACTTTATACTCTTCTCTTACGTGTTCCTCTGATGTATTCTGTTCTTAGCTCTGCAGATTCTGTTACTAATTTGTTTTTCACAGTCTTTCTTCTGGTTAACGCGGGTTCTGTAAATGGCTCGAGGAAAGCATTTGCTCTTTTGTTAACTAGCCGCATGGGGCGATGCCTCTCACCAGCATCAAGCATCTGATTTTAAAGAGGGCAGGAAAGTTAAAAGGCCTTATGTTCACAAACCACCAGAGTAATAACTGTGGCAGAAAGAAATGCCTCCATCTAAGGGGGAAAAATGCTTTGTCGGGTAGACTCACAGGTGAGACATACTTCGAATCTGGGATTCTCGAGTTGACTTGGGTTGCCTTCGGCTGTAATGATATCCATGTGCTTCTCATCACACACACCTCAGGCCCACAGAAACAGATTCCTAGCAGCGCGGCATGGCTGTCTTAGCCGTGCGTCCCTTCCCGAGCTTGACCACAGCTCACGGGATAGGATACGTAAGGACAGCGGAGCTTCCATTCTGTCAGAAGGAAAGCAGCCCCGTGCTGGGAAGTTTTGGCGTTTGGGGAAAGAGAAAAGAATGCTGGGGACACACGGGTGCAGGCCTCGCCGTCAGCCAGGGCAGCAAATGCCAGAGGTGTCCCGTGGCCATGGCTGTCGGCTCTTGGAGCGATTCTCTCTGCCCGCCCACTGCCGACCTTGGTCGGCACAGAACAGACCCCGTCCGTGACAGTGAGGGCGGGGAGCCCCCGGCCTCTGTCTCCGTGGGCCTGGGGGATGGCAGGTGGTGAGAGGGGCGGCGGGTGTCCCTGAAGCCTCCGGACACCGATGCCTGCCTCTGGTGGGGCAGGATGCTCTGTTTTGTTTGTGATACCGACTCCCGTCTTCTGTCGATTTGTTTTTCAGGACAGGACTCGGGTCGTGTCCCCTATCATCGATGTCATTAACATGGACAACTTTCAGTACGTGGGGGCGTCCGCTGACTTGAAAGGCGGTAGGTGCCGCTGCTGGTCCGGCCGGCCTTGCTCTGGCCGTCTGCATGGCGGCTGATCACTGCTCCCGCTTGGTGCCATGAGGGACAGTGACAGCAGCTTGCTCACCGCCAGCTCACATGCCGCGAGCAAAGGGCGTCTCCGTGCCCGACAAGTAGAATCTCATAAAGAGAGAGAAAAAGGCCTTCTTCCCCTTAAAGAACTTCCTGTGCTTCCTGTTCTCCTCTTATCTCTTTGACCTTCTGTGGCTGTGATGACATGTGTGGCTTAGTACAGTTTGGGTGTCATTTTTAATCGGAGAAGATTAAGCCTTCCCAAGTCGGAGTCTGGGACGAGGCGTCGCCCGAGCTGACAGGCGGTCTGTGGTGAGCATCACAGAGCCTAGGGTTTGTAGCGTGGGAGGGCTGGGCTCGCCTTGGCCTCCTTCCTCTCTGACACCAGCTCCCCTGATAGCCTGCATCTCCCTGGTGGCAAAGCCCGGGTCATCCCCGGCTCCCGCTGACCACCCAAACCCACTCGGCACCCCTACACCTGGCTTGGTTGTGGACCCCCCCCCCCCCCCCCCCCCCCCACTGACCATCCACATCCTGCTTCGAAGGGCCACACCAGCTTCCTGTTGGTCCTCACAGCCTCCAGATGTGCCCCTTCACACCCAGCCCCCCTGGGGCCCCACGGGTAACTGGTCTCATGCTCTCCACCTTCTCAAAAACTATCAGAGGCCCCAAAGACCTTCTGTTCACGTGGGCTGTATGTATCAGCATTTGCTGTATTAGAAATTAAAGCCAAGAAATTGTTAAAACACAAGACAATGCAAGTACACATCCTGTTGTTCATCAGCGTGCCAATATCACATGTTCTGCAGCTTCTGGAAAACTCCATCATGTACTTTTGAAAAAGTGAGCATGAAAGAGGCATGTAAGGTCTTAGTGTAAATATCAAAGTAGTTTTGATGGGATAGACCCCCGAAGGGTCTGTGGACCCCCACGGGCTCCTGGACCAGGCCTGGAGAACCACTGAGCTCACGTAGCGCTTCATGGTGCTGAGAGGTGCATAGGAATCACACCGGACCCCTCGAAGGAACTGGTCACGTGACATCTGGCTCTTACTAGTTGTCCTTGTGTCCCTGGGACGGCGGGGGGGGTGGTAGGTGAGGGGCTGGCGGGGGCCCAGCAATGAATGCTCTGTGCTCTGAAACTCAGCTGTTTGGCAGCCACACCTCTCAGACCTCAGCTGAGAGCCAAGAGGTCAGCAAAGACTGCCCAGAGCAGCTAAAAGAGATATCAAAGCTTTTGCCTTCTGTTTGTGTAATCTATTCACTATTGATTCTTTACACCTGAGATCCATGGTTTCTTTTCTAGCTATCCAGCACCCCAGTTGCTTTATGTGAAACAAGGGGCTTCTTTTCCCACCTTCTAACACTTTGAGCTGATTAGAGGAGGACTGACTATTCTGGACAGACAGACACAGGATCAACTGATAGTCTAGCGTCAAAAAAAGACCATGAAACTATAAAATTGGGCATGACCTCAGAAAACAGAATGCTGAGACAGTCAGTGAGACTCGGGTTTTTGACTCCACCTGCCATGTCACTGTGGGCCGGCCAGTTCACCTCTGTGCCTCAGCATGCCCATCTGAGAAGTGGGGAGATAGGAACGCCAGCCACAGTGGTAGTGAAAGGATGAGAGTAGCCAGCGTGAGGTCAGTGACGTGAGCGAGCAGCACCCCCATCCCAAGGCATCAGCGACAGGGCGGTCATGGTGGGAGGACTCTCCTTACATCATGAAACGTAACATTCAGAAAAGATTCTCAGCAAACGGTGAGAAGGTTTGGGGTTTTAAAGAGGACCGATCCCTAGTTATCAAGAAAACATTAGTGTTCAGAATGTCTTCTTCCCCCAAGGATTTGCAAGAGCTGAGATTGATGGGCTCTCTTTTCCCATAGCAGCTGCTTATTCGAGAGCCAGTGCAGGGACATAGATGCCCTGGGGCAGGGGGTGGGGGTGAGGGGTGCAGTCCTCCTGCTGGATCAGAAGAAGAGGATGCACCAAATTTACTCTAGGAGCATTTTCTCAAATCCCTTTAGGAAAAAAAAAAAAATCAAGGATGATGTTTTTAGCAGATTCTCAAAACCTAATAAAGTTTGTCTCTTTGGAACAAATTAATAAAATAATAATGATCATTCAAAAAATGCAGGTAACATTGTGTCGACTGGCCCATTGAGGCCTTTGCATTGTCTGTTCATAACACAGGCAGGACGTCTGTTGTTTCCCTGGTTGAGGCAGGCCCTCTGCCTCAGGGAGAGCTGGGCTCTTCGGGAAAAGCCTGTGTGGGGCCTGCCTCAGTTTCCCCTCTGTGCTGCTGTCCCTGCCGCCTGGCCTCCCAGCGGCTCGCTGCTTCTTTGCTAGCCTGTCACACTTGGCAATAACAGCTGGGAGGCCTTTTTAGTCCCATGCCTCTGCTTGGGCCATAAAGGATCCTGTGCTGGCCTAGGAGACCCCCAGCCCACGCTTCCCATCCTGCCCTGTTCAGGCTACAGACACAGGGGCTGGCAGGGCAGTTGAACGTTGACCTCCGAGCACACTGAAGAGAAATCCAGACTTAGGCACTGCACAAGCCCTGCCGACCAACGAAAAGCCTGGTGGCACAGAGCTAAAGGATAGACGGCCCTGGAGTAGTTAAGTTTGGCTGTCAGACCTTTGGAAATGCAGTGAGCCACCTGTCACCAAGAAGTGGTCTCCTCGTGCGTCTCGAGAGCATCAGCAGGTGGGGTGTGCTGGCGCCCGCTGGCTCGATGCGGGGTGCCTTCTGAGTAAGGGCGGACCCAACAGCTTGGGCCAGGGGCCCACAGATGTCAGAAACCGTGTCCTGAGTGACCTGTGGATTCTAAACGTGAATTGGGACAGCTGCCGTATTTCTCAGAAATCACAGCCTGCTGCCCGCTTTGCCACTTCCTTTGGCTTGTTTTCACCTAAAAGTTTTCCCTCTGCCACCTTGCCCCCCATGGTTTAGTTGCAATCGAGGGTCATGGAGGAGGCCAAGTTGGCCAGCCCAGGGAATCTATGCTCTTGTCCTTCCCCTGCGTTCTTTTGCCCTGGGGGGTTGGGGGGAGGCACGGTGGCAGATTTGACTCTGTCCCACCCATTTTCTCCCTCCTCACAGCCCTCTGTTCCCTGTCAGAGTTATTCTCAGGCGTTTTAATGGTAGGAAAGCCTGACCCACATTTTCTGTTTGGGGTGAGCTTTTCAGGGAAGGAGTCGGTGTGTGCCCTCCCCGCTGGTCCCCCCCGCCCCAGGTTCTCCCCTCTCCTGCTTTAGTGGTGGTGCTTTTATTTAATTTTTTGCTGTGTGTGGTTTTCAGTGAGTCCAGTCCAAATATCCGATACGTCTAAGCTCTGAGGGACAGAGGTGCCAGGAGCACACTCAGTTCTCTCGTCAGCACCCTAATGTTTTGTTTCTTTTCCGTGGCCGGCAGGTTTTGACTGGAACTTGGTCTTCAAATGGGATTACATGACCCCAGAGCAGAGGAGATCCCGGCAAGGGAACCCGGTCGCCCCCATAAAGTAAGTGCCAGGAATCCTTCCGGGTGCCCCTCCCAGGTAAGACCCTGGCTCTGGCCCCGTGTTTCCTAGAGACGTAGTTAGACTCCTCATCTTCCTGCTGGCCGCCGACACCGTTTCCCCTGTCCTGGCTCGAGGGAGAGTTTCTGCCACCGAATCATAGAATAAAGTACTTTGAGATTTCCTCAGATGAAGCCTAACCTACAACTATAGGAGGCAGATCTGTTAGTTCTGGGAGTTCCCCCACGTTTATACTGTAGAGCGGTTTCCAGCAGGGCAGGCTCTTCAAGTTGAACTCGGGGACCAGGGAAAAGGGAGGGCGGGGGAGTCCTCTCTACTGAGGCCCTTCCTGGTCGGCTTCCCTCCCTGAGCTGCCTCTGCCCTCCTGCTGGCCCACAGAAGACAGAGCTTGTAGCCATTAACACCTGGCTTTCAGAGTCAACCACCTGTAGCTGGGCGTGAATGTGGGGTGCCTCTTCAGGCTAGACATAGCTAAGTGGCAGCATTGCCACAGACTTCTGGCACTGACTTCCGGGCACTGACCACCCACACTGACCTCCGGCACTGACTTCCGGGCACTGACTTCCGGGCACTGACCACCCCACTGACCTCCGGCACTGACTTCCGGGCACTGACCACCCCCACTGACCTCTGGCACTGACCTCCGGCACTGACCACCCACACTGACCACCGGTACTGACCTCTGGCATTGACTACCCACACTGACTTCTGGGCACTGACCTCCGGCACTGACTTCCGGGCACTGAC
>NW_023270380.1:1412593-1457169 GCF_011800145.1 Mirounga leonina
CTTCTGGGCACTGACCTCCGGCACTGACTTCCGGGCACTGACCACCCACACTGACCACCGGCACTCGCTAGCATTTATCCAACATGACAGTGTGCTCTAGACCTCCAGCACTCGAAGTTGAGTTCTCAGGGCATCTCCTGGGAAGGAAGTAGGGGCTCAGTTAGCCTCCTCCCAGGCTGAGGAAGCACAGCAGTGATGGTCCCCGCTAACGGGAGGAACCGGCTCCAGGATGAGGAGGAGGCTAGCTGACACTAGCGAGCATTTCCCGAGTGTGCTGAGGGCTTGTACGTATGGTTTTTTGAAATCCTCTAAGGAAACTGAGGCACAGAGAGCCCAAGTACTTGCCTAGGGCTGCTTGTCAGTGAGTGCCCCCAGCTCCAACGGTCACTCTCTCGGAGGGGACACTACTCCGCGGTGAGAGTGCCTGAGCAGGGCGGGTGGGAGGCATTTGAAGTCAGCAGTGAGAGCATCCCGAGCTCCAAATGGGGAGCCATGGCTGCACCGGGGTTTTTAAGGTCAGCTTGTAGACCTGACCTTGGTATTAGAATGCAGATCTAACCCTGACCTCTGGCCCATCCCCCTCTCCCATTCCACCCTCTCCACCTTCTCAGAACCCCTATGATTGCTGGCGGGCTCTTCGTGATGGACAAGCTCTACTTTGAAGAACTGGGGAAGTATGACATGATGATGGACGTGTGGGGAGGAGAAAACCTGGGTACGTGAGAGCCTGTGTCTTCGCTTTCCAATTCTGATAAATTGGATGGCCTTTTCCTACCCACCAAGGGCTTCAAAATGAAAAGTGGAAGCTTTGAGGAGGCTGTTAGGCAAGAGCAGGTGGTATGCAGGGAGCCAGTTGGAAAAAAAAAAAAAAAACAACTGTAAAGACCTCAATCACCATTCATCACACACCGTCAGTCCCTGAGTAAGTATAAATAGCATCGCTTCCACTACAGTGTCTGGGGCTGGGCGTTAAGTCTGTCGCCCTAAGTTAGAGCGCAGGATGCTAGAAGACAGGCAGTCTCCTTGAAGGGAATGGCAAATTCTTTAACATCCTTTGGATCCGAGGGTTTGGACAGAGAGCTTCCAAACGTGGGGAACAGGCTGTGGGATCCGTGTTCCACCATGTGGGGTGGAAACCAGCCCGGGCCAGCCTCGTGGGGTGGATGAATTGTGATGCAGGAAATCACACAGAGCTGAGAGGCCTTGGCGTTTAAGCCCTTCTTGACTATGTTGTGAACGGTTCTAATTTGGTTTGATTTTTTTTGGTTTTTGTTTTTAATAACCCATGCAAATCAGTTTTCCTTAGGTTTACGGCCAATGAAATTTTATAGACTTCTGTCTGCATTACTAGCCGCATCATATTTATTGCATTAAGATAGAAAGACTCTTCTTATTTTGTTTTACTGTTTGTTTAGGGTTTTCTGCCGGGGGTTCCGAACTGAGTCTCCTCAGCCACTGATGCTGTTGAATTCATTACACCGGCCGTGGGTGGGCGTGCCCTGGGAGAAAGCAGGGCAGGGACAAGGGGGGACACATGACGTCACTGTCATTTTTAGTAGTTTTACCTGTAACAGAAACTTGGATATTTTTTTTGTTTAAAAGAAAAAAAAAAAACGAGACTAGCCTTTTATTTTTCTCTCATTTTATGATGTGAAAGTTCGTGATAACATCTCCGCTGCAGAGCATTTGTCTGCCATGGTTTGATGTTGAAAGCTTCTCTAGGCTCAGTAACTACACTGGGACAAAGGACCATGAGTCAAACTCCTTTTGGTTTTTTTAACGATACGTTGACAGGTAGGGAGAACTTGTATTAAAGTCGTTTGAGCACGAAAGGCTTCAGAAGTATTATTAATCTTCTGAGAATTCTCAGTCACCCTCGCTCCGCAGACGTCTCCTGATGGCTTCGTGGAGACCCGGCCAGCCAGGACCCCCCAGTAGGACAGTGCATCACTTAGGTGACCATCTCCTGAAGCCACCGAGTGATTTTCAAATGTGTGCTATTACCTGAAAGCATGGATTAGGCGGATGAGGTGGCGGCCAGCCTTTGTGTCACAGGGTAGAGTGTTGACTGAAGCATCAAATGGGACATTTCACAGAGAGACCAGAAGAAGGGGGAGAGTTTTCTTAAATGACCTGGTTTGGTTGTTGTTGGTTTGTTGGTGGTGGTGGTTTGGTTTTATATTCATGGAGCTGTGCCATAGGGGAGGTTCCCCAGAAGGGCTTGAGGGGCCTGGGGTCAGGGTGGGGCGGGCAGGGCCCCTGCCTGGGCCCCATCTGGCACCTTCCCTCCCCTTGCCTAGCTCGGTAAAGCCACTCCCGATGAGTCTTCCCACTGTCTTCAGAGGTCAAGCAGGCATATAGATTCCAGCAAGGGAAGTCCCCAGTCTGATTCTTTCTTTCTGAGACTGCTGTGACTTCTTTCTCTGAGCGCTGGCTGCACATCCGGCAGCTGTCCAGACTGCGAGGTGTGCGTGGATGTGTGTCGGGAGAGGTGGGGTGCAGGGGTGCAGGAGTAAAATCCAAAACCGCCTCCTCCAAATACACCCGCCCCCCCAAACTAAAGAACTGCTGCAGCTTCCACTTTTCCTAGCTGGTCGTGTGGGCCTAATGTAAGCAATTAAAAAGTCGAAGAACCTGATCCTGAGCCCGTGGGAGACACAGGGGACA
Source organism: Mirounga leonina (assembly GCF_011800145.1). NCBI lineage: Eukaryota > Metazoa > Chordata > Mammalia > Carnivora > Phocidae > Mirounga > Mirounga leonina. The sequence continues at coordinate 1,415,261 of NW_023270380.1, forward strand.
GCCTCCTTGGGCATATTTGTCCTTCGTTCGTGTCCCCACAGCATTAGGATAGAGGCTATCTGCTTCCAGTATATTAGTTCATTTTACGCTTTTTTTTTTTTTTAATTAAAGGATAGCTAACACACAGTGTTACAGTTTCATTAGTTTCAGGTGCACAACATAAAGATTTTTGACAACTCCGTACACTTCATTTCATGCTTTCTTGAAGGACCAAGATCTTGCCTAAGATCTCAGAGCAAAGGCCAAGCTGCAAACACAAACTGCCTAACTCAAAATCCACCAAGTTATCTTGAGGAACCATTCACACGTTGTAGCGTGTCGCCGAGTTCAAGTGAAATCAGAGCTGAATGTAATTGTAATTGTATGTGGCCTTCAGAATCTCCAGCCAGATCCCTGACTGGATCCCCCCTCCTGGTTTAACAGCTTTCCCATAGAGAAGGCACAGGACCTTCCTAGCCCCCAAGTTTGAATGTTCCAGTTAGGCAAACGTATATTTAAATTTTATGTCCTGAAATACAGAGAACTTCTTATTCAAAGTGTTGTTGGACGCTAAGAAAGAAAGTCAGAAGCCCTTCATTGCAGAGGCTTGGGTGGTCATGACCTTACATTTCTCAAGGCTGTGAGGGAATTGGTTATGAAAGGCCTGTAACAGCTGTGTGGATCACTCATTTCCAGCCAGTGGGGTGTTTCCTATACTTCAGCTTGCCGGACCCAGTCCTAGGAGCTCCTGCTGTTCTGTCCAAGTGGGAGTTATGCACCTTCAGCTGTGCAGTCTGGGCTCCTGCTGTCACAGACGAGGCCTTGTCTGGAGGATTTCCCCAGCACCTCACTCGGGGTCTGCGGTAATCCCACCTGACTTCTGATCCTTCTATACTTGCAGCAGTGATGGCTAATTCTGGGGATTCTGTCTTGCCTCCTCACTGTGTTCTTGATGTTGAGGAAGTGCCCTTTTATACCAACCACGACGTCTGCTGCAGGCACTCGGATGGTTGGTGGTGAGGACAGGTGCCTGGTCAGACGGTACCAGGCTGTTCCAAACGGGCCAGCCACGTGCCGAGCTTTGCCCGAGTACAGATGCTCAGGGCGGTGTGTGTGTTGACGTTGGCCTGAGCAGTGCCAGCCCTGAGCATCTCGTTACTCCTTAGGTCGATTCTGTGTCCAAGCAGGGGAACCACTGGTGACTGGCTGCTGGTGAACTCCGTGGCCAGCTTTGAGGGATCTGTGAGTTACTGAAGCGTCTTTGGTCACTACCATAGTCCAAGAGACACCTGTGAACTTCCCAGGTGACTTGAAGCCTGCTAATAATGTAGTTATGAATAAGGGTAAATTTTGAAGTTTAAGAAAAGCATTTTTTCTCTTGGGTGGAGAAAGCCCAGGTGCATAGTAGTGCTCAGTGCACAGAAGTAAGTTTTAGAGAAGACAGCATATACAGTGGCCTGTTGTAGTTAAGATCAAAGTTTCATTGTGTGGGCATTTCATGCCTTTTGATGTTTATGCACCTTCAGAGATGCCTTTTCTAATAGTGTTGATACTAAGCAAGTGCAAATGTCATACCCCGTGGTCACAAACCAGCTAGTGAAGTATTCAGTTTGAGCATTTCACTGGTCGATACTATGATGCTATATGGACATGCATGGTCTTATTCCCCAGGGTCCTTTATATTCAGGATAGACCAAAGATTCACATTTGTCTCAAGGCGTCTCATCTGAATCTGAAAACTGTTTCCATGTGGTCTCTCTCTCTTGAGTTTGGAATAGAATTGTTTAATGAAAACATGGGATTTGGTAACATAGATCTCATTGGCTTCCATAATTCAGATCTGTGCTAAAATCTAAGATCGCACATGTCCCAGCATAGGTAATGTGTTTGAGATTTTTCTTCTTTTTTGTCTACGTCACTTTATATTTCTGTAAAACAACACTGTTGTGGAGACACCCTCCTAGTGAACCCGAGTGTGAACTTTTGTTCGATTTTTTTTGTGTCTCCAACTTTATTGAGGTCCTGTTGACAATTTGAAATTGTATACATTTAAGGTACACGACTTGATGATATGCCATATGTGTACTTTGTGAGATAGTCACTAGCATCAAGCTGATTACCACATCCGCCTGTACCTACTTTGCGGATCGTGCCATGGAGCCGGGAGACCCAGGGTGTGTCGGATGTCTCCACTGTAGAAAGTTCAGGACCATGTTCTGGAGGGAGGCAGGTTCCTTATCCCCATCTCCTTCGGCCGTTGAGGGCATGAGAGCCCTTCGATGGGATGGTGGTGGGTGGGCGTTGGTACGCTCTGTGCGTCACCCTGTCTCGTTCCTCGTCTCAGAGATCTCGTTCCGCGTGTGGCAGTGTGGTGGCAGCCTGGAGATCGTCCCCTGCAGCCGCGTGGGACACGTGTTCCGGAAGCAGCACCCCTACACTTTCCCAGGTGGCAGTGGCACGGTCTTTGCCCGGTAAGTGGTCATGACAAGGCCATTGGGGACCACTACCCAGACGGCACTTAACCTGGGGCTGCGTGGAAACAGGTGTCCTTCGTTGGGACACCACACGCCATTGACAAGGATCACCCATACGCACAGCAATGCGAGTCCCTCTGGAGGGCAGTGTGCTGAGTGAAAAGTCGCATCCTCTACAATCCCACTTCTAGGACAGTCTCAGAAAGACGCAGCTACAACGATGGAGGGCGGACAGGGCTGGTGGGGGGAGTGACCACAGAGGGGCAGCCGGCGTGGTGGCCGGGCTGAGGGTGCCGTGCTGCATCCTGATGTGTTGGTCATCACACCGATCTGTACACGTGGGAAAGCTCATACAACTGTAACCCCAGAAATGTATGAGGAAACATGATTGTAGAGAAGAGGAGCTTGTTTTTTTTTGTATGTATTACCATCCAAGGAACAATGTGTGAACAGTGTGTAAGTTAAGCCGTACTGAATTCAAGCCAGGAAATCCACACGGCATGTAGATAGGATCTGTGATAGATAATAGATACATTTTAGCAACATAAAGATGCCAAATGAAGAGCTCTCCGAAGAAAATAGGCAAATTACCAGTCGTGGGCCCACGGTTTTTTCTAGGGAATTCTTTTCGATGCTAAAGATAAAACAGCATACAAGCCAGCCCGCCTGGCCTCCGGGAGGTGGGAGTAGTCAGCCCAGTATTCGAATAGCTAAATAAGATGATCACAACCACTGATAAATGCCATGAAACAGATAAAACATGGTCACGTGGTTGAGCATGAGAGGAACAGGGGGAGAGGTTGGCAGGGTGTCGTGCAGCCAGGGGACCCCCGAGAGGTGGGAGGGAGGAGCTGTGGACTCCCTGCAGGACGAGCAGGTCCTTGGTGCCAAGGTCAGTGTGACTTCAGAGCAGGAGGACCCCAGGTGGGACTGGAGCCTAGAGAATGAGGGGACAGTAGACAGCATGGGGGGCTAGACCGGCCCCAGCCAAGCCCCCCTGTGGGTTGTGGGAAACTGGAGGTTGTTTTGAGGCCGGGGGGAAGCCGCTGTAGGCGCCTGACCTTTGAGCAGTTACCTGACTTCTCTGTTTTAAGCTTTAGAGAGCGAGGTGACACCAGGAGGAAATGATGGTGCAGGTGTCCCTCCCCTCCTCTCCAGGAGCAGGGGCGGGGACACTTGTAAGACTGCTGTTGCAGTGGCCCAGGGCTGAGAGGAGGTGGCCTGGACCCAGGGGCGCCAGGCTCCAGCCACCTTCCGGCAGGCAGTGGCCTGGCAGTGGCCGGGGACCGAGAGCCAGGAATTAAGAGCAAGTCCTTGGCCTTCGGTCCTACAGCTTTGCTGACCTGCTGCCCCCACCAAACTAGGAGCACTTGAGAGACGGTGGAAATGAGTTGGGGAGAATGACTAGCTTATCTCTTGTATAGCATTTTAAAACCTTGATTCAAAGTACAGATCGCACAATACACATGTATTACATAGAAGTTAGTTTTAGCATAGAGACTCTGGGTTCTGGGAAACTTAAATGAAGCCAAATAGCAAGTAACTTCTGACCAAATTATCTTCTTTCAAAAGCCTGTCCTTTCTCGAATGTTAGATCTAACTTCATTACTGCTTTTTATTAGAAACAAAAATATGTTCTTATCCAGTGAGCTCTACAAAATCAAACAGTGGTTGATATGTTTTTTCCCAGGGACAACGTGAGATTCCTCCCCAAAACCTCCTGGGTAGACATATCAAATACCCAAATCAAAGCCATTGGTCACTACCAGCACATGGCAGGCCCTTAGAATTCTAAGAATCTGTTAACATACACAGAACATTGCTTTATACGCTTTGTTTTTTTAAAAGCACTCTTCTTTAGAAGGGAAACTTCCTCACTCTTGTTCTGTGGCCCAGGAGCCTGAACACTAGAGGCCTGGAGAGAAGACAGACCCAGGCTTTCCATATTTGGGGCAGCAGAGATCTGCTGGCCTTCTGTGAGGTTCTGCGGCCCTCTGCCTCCATGGACTCAGCTAAAAGATAAGGAGGTAGAATTACATTATTTCTGAGATCCCTTTCCAGTTCCAAGTTCTCTCTGATTTTCTCTAATCTGTGGCATTAAGGTATAAGTATTTCATGATTTAAAAATTTGGGACTTCACAAATAGCTAACACTTATATAGTGTTTTGTGTGCGTCTGGCTGTTCTGAGTACTTGACAAATCCTAGCTTACATCATTCTCATAAAACCTTATGAATGAAGAAGTGCTATAAAGGAAACCAAGGCACAAAAAGTTTCAGTCCCTCAGTCCAAGTTCACGCAGCCAGAAAGTGCCAGAGCTGGGTTGCCACTTGGGCAGTTGGGCTCCAGACTCCATGTCGTCACCACACATTGATCTTTTTAATCTAGATCCATAGGGGCAGCTAGTGTCTAGGTCGCCGCAATTTGTCCATTAGGTACAGATTCTAAAATGGGCAACAGAACAGGGTGTGGAGGCTGATCTCATTTGTGTAGGTTAGTCTGTCAGTGAGTAAGTTAATGATGAATGAATGAGTGAATGAATGAATGAATGAATGGAGCAAGTAGCCCCAGTGGGGTCTTCACGTTGTTTTACCACCCCTGGGTGTGCACGTGGGCACCTGCACTGAAAGGGTAAGACAATGTGACCCACCTGCAAATTCTTTTTTTTTTTTTTTTTAAAGATTTTATTTATTTAACAGAGAGAGACATAGCGAGAGCAGGAACACAAGCAGGGGGAGTGGGAGTGGGAGAGGGAGAAGCAGGCTTCCCGCAGAGCGGGAAGCCCAATGCGGGACTCGATCCCAGAACCCTGGGATCATGACCCGAGCCGAAGGCAGACGCTTAACGACTGAGCCACCCAGGCGCCCCCACCTGCAAATTCTTACTTCCTGTCCCTGGTGATGGCAGCCACATCCCTTAAGACCATTTTGAGAGTGATCCAGGTGGTTTGTTTTTCACTGCATTTCCAGTTAGCTTCCCACAAACCCCTGCAGAGACTGGAGGGCGTTGTGTGTGTGCTTGAGTGGTATGTTAATTAGAGTTTCCCCCGGGGGCGGGGAAGGTCCCAATCAGAATAGCAGTGTGGCCGTGGGGTAGATCCTTAGATGGATATTTAAAGTGGTTTTAGGTGTAGAGTTAATGGCAAGACTTTACTAATACGATTGAAATTAAATAGAGGAAACCAATGGTTTAAAGTTAGTTTCTTACGGAACTTTCTTCTGTCACTACCGCCAGGCAGCGGAGCTGGCCCATGCGAATCACACTTTCTCTCTGCTGCCTGCTTCCTGGTAGAGCTGCTTTGCCCTGAGTATACGGGTGGGCGGAGGGGAAGCGCAAGCGAGGAGAAGCCGGATAAATCAAAGTGAACCCTTCTGGGGGCCAAGGTAGTCATAGCACCAAGAGGACTGTTTGGCATATAGCAGGTACCCAATAAACGTTGAAATGAATGAACTGAAACTAGCACTGAGTAGCATATGGAGCCGACTCGTTGAGGCTGCGTCCATATCTTTCTCGAGTAAGTAGAAAGGTGTTGCATTGCATTCAGGAATTAAGAAATAACTTAATTACTTAATGACTTAAGTGATTCAAAACCACTGTGTGATTGGAATTCACAAAACCTTGAAGCCATTAGGGCTAAAAGGGACCTAGGAGATGCTTGAATCCAATCCTTTTCATCTTACTGATGAGCAGTCCAAGTCCCAGAGCACTGAAGTCGCACAGCAGGTTAGGGATTGGGCGTAAATTGAGGCATGAGCCACTTTGGAAGCCTCCAAAATCCCAGTAAGAGTATTTAATGGCTCGTCTGAGAAATAATGCTTATGTTCCAGCATCCCAGGCACTTCAAATCTTTAGATGCACATGGCTGTACATATGTATTTCTTACAGGGCGAGAGTAAAAAATATCCTCAATCTCATTACCAAAGAGAGCAGTCTTATAATGTGGCGGGCCCATCTCTCACCCCCCTCCCGTCCCTCCTCCTCCCTTCTCCTCCCTGCACACACAGACCTCCCGTGCCCTGGTCTCTCACCCAACAACCAGCCAGGGGGACATCGTTCCACGGCAGCAGGTCAAATGTCCACCAGGATTTTCAGTGACTGCAGAGTCATCCATTTATTTCATCATTTCCCTGTCGATGGTCATAGGGTTTCTAAAATTTTTTTTTTACCATTATAAGTAATGCTGAAGTGAGCATATCTTCAGCTATATATTCTCCTTGAGGTAAAGTTCTAGAAGTGGGAACTGCCGGATCAGAGGAGGGGGTGTGTTCATTCATATGGTCCTGCCTGTCTCGTAAATGGCATTTACAACAGTTCATCTTCTATTGCACGAAGAGAAAAAAAGGGCTATACATCACTGTGAAAGATAGATGCCCCGAGTAGAAATTATTTTAATAATCGTAGCTCAGGTAATTTGAAAGGCTCACCGTTTAAAAGAGACCTTTCTGGTAGAGAAAAGGAATTCTTTTCAAAGGTGAACATTGCCTCCCTAATGTATTTATTTTGGAAGAACATAATGTCTTCCATATGGGTTCTCAAGGAGGAGTGAGTCTACTTTGGAACCGAGTCCAGGACACGGGAGCAAAGAGGCTCACGGTATGAATGCTGCTTCATACGTGTGTGAGAACAATGTGGGCAGGGTCAGGTGCTGACGCCCACGCACGTGGGAGCCTTGCACACCGGCCGTATATGCAGAAGTAGCTTGTTGCAGTGGCCTTAAATGATCACGCATCATGGTTTTGAGATTGGAGCACGTGGTTTTCTTGCGTGGCAGAAAAGGCCGCTCTATGTGGGTCCCTCTAGCACAGTGTGGTCAGTCGGAGCCCCAGATGTGGGGCAGAAGGCTTCTCTCCCCTTCCCATCACTCTTCCTTGTCCAAACAGGACACTCTCTCAGCTCAGGTCTGCAGGGAATAAAGTCTTTTTAATAGTAATTCTTATCTATTTGTAACTTTTCCCCAGAGCTATCTAGTAATGTGACAGCCGTGATGAGAAGGACCATAGAGGCCAAGGATTTCTTGGTTGTACTCTTCCATGCCAGCCTCCTGTGCGTACATAATGCAGGTTACCGTGGTGACACTCCGCGTCCTTCTCGCTGGTCCAGCTCCAGTCTCTTCCTCCCGGGACCTGCCCGTGCTGCAGTTCTAACTCTGACTTTTGCTCTTTGACAATCTGTTTCTGTGAAAGATGAGAAGGCGAGTTCTGTTGGTTCAGTAAGCACCCGCTGAATGCCCGCTACCTGCAAATCCGGGCCTGGGTGCCGAGCAGGGAGATGGCCTGCTCTGCATCCCTGCCCCAGCTGCCGGCCCACCTTGGAGGACCTTCCTAAGTATCCCTCCAAACAGACAAGTGCACACGGAGTGATGCTGATGGAAAGGAAGCAAATCACAGCTCAAGGAGATTTATTTTGTTTCTAGTAACACCCGCCGGGCAGCAGAGGTCTGGATGGACGAATACAAAAATTTCTATTACGCAGCAGTGCCTTCTGCCAGAAACGTTCCTTATGGAAAGTAAGTGTCACTTGAGCCCTCTCGTGCTGCTTTACTTGGGATCCCGGGGGGTGGGGGGAGCCTGTGGTCATCCCGCACCCCACGAACCATTCTGCTGCCAGAGTCGGGAACTGTCACCCAGGTGCCAAAGCAGGGGCCTCTGCTCAAGGCCGGGCGAGGACCCAAGGCAGGAGGCGCGTGGGAGGTGGGCCAGGGCCGCAGGGACAGGAGTGTGGACAGTCCAAGCTCCACCGCCTGCCTCAATCCTCTTCTCAGCAGCAGCTTTCCAGATTTGATGTAGGGAGCTTGTCCATTCTTAAAATTGGTAAAGGAATCTTATTTCCCTGTCCTCCAGTATTCAGAGCCGATTGGAGCTCAGGAAGAAACTTAGCTGCAAGCCTTTCAAGTGGTACCTGGAAAATGTCTACCCAGAACTAAGGTAAGCCGCTAGGGATCAGGGTCTCGCTTTGTAAGGGCTTAGGAGCTGCAGATGTCAGAGAGGCGGGGAGGCCCCAAAAAGTGACAAGTGAAGGTTGTGCCCCTGGTGAGAGGCCGGGAGCTGGGGCTCACCCCACAGCTGTCCCTAAGCACCCCTGAGAACACGCTCCCTGAATGGTGGCCTCCTGCTGCATGACCTTCCCATTCCCCACAGAGGCGGGAACGGTCCCAGGTGGCGCCTCATTTAGTCATGCCCTGTTGGTGAGAGGACAGGGGCTAAGTGACAAGGGCTGTTGTCTCATGGGCTCTGTAAGCCACCCGAGGAGCAGCGCCCAGCTCCCCCCACCCCACCCCGGTGTGCTCTCTGGGCCCTCCCTGCCCAACGGGTGCGTCTGCCCGGCCTCCCTGTTCTGGCTCCGAGGGCCTCGCCCTCCTCGCTCGTCTTGCCCTTGTGAGTGAGCATCCGGAGCTGAGGTCAGTGCCGACCTGGGCGCAGACGGAACAGTAAATCCTCTACGCCACTCCCCTACTTCCTTCCAGGAGACTTGCTGATGGCTCTTCTGCGTCTGCTCTCGACACCTGCTGTTCCATCTTAAATTAATGGGAGCTCTGCGTCCTAAGGGAGCACTTGAGACCCTCATCAGGGCTGCAGGGCTGTGGGTTTCGGGACCCATCCGAACTTCATCTTCGTAAAGGGATTGCCGGACCATTTTGCTTTAATGCGGCACATTCCTTATTCTGCATGTCGCCCGGGCATTTCCCAGCGGGTCGCACACCCCCAACATGGGCCGTGAATGCGGGAGTCCCCACCATTATCCTTTGGGCTAACAGCTCCTTCAGAGCCCTTGTCCCAGAGATTTGTTTGAGAGTTAGAGAATGCGGCTTTGCCCCAGCGCTGCTCTTCACAGCCATCAGCCCCTGGAACTGTTTGTTTCCTGTGCCCGAGAAGTGGTGTACGACATGGTGCCCCCGCCCCGAGGAGCGGGGAGAGCAGACATTCTCCTCCCTCTGGCCCCTCTGTGACAGACGGCTTTCGCTGGGGCCTGCGAGCAGAGTTGGTCACCCGGGGGAGGCCCCTGGGCATTGTCTCTCTCCCCGCCAATGCGGTGCTTCTCACCAGGGCCTCGTGGCCCCGTAATGGTACCCACTTTGCTTTTGCCGTCACGGTTGTCTGTGATTTGCTGGGTAATGATGCCAGACAGAGTGACATTAAATGCAGCTTCACCGTGAGGACGCCCATGATGTGGGGTGACATCGGGCCTGTGCCACGTAAGACCATATCCAGAGCATCGAGCACCACGGCAGCAGGCGAATCTGCCTGCCCCCACCCGAGCCCGGCCAGGGAGACCCCGACCCAGTACTCGTGCTGTGTGTGTAGTAATCGCTGCCGTTTGCTGGGCACCTCCTGCGCCAGGCACCGGGCTGCCCGTGCTCACGGTGAAACGTCGTATGGGATACGTGCGACAGTGCTGCTTTACAGGCGCTGTGCGGGAGGGGGCGCTGAGGCTTGGGGGGGGGGGTCCGAGAGATGACACAGCCAGTACAGGGCCCGGCCGGGCGCAGACTCGGGTCCAGGCCTGAGGCATGTGGCCCCCGCCCACTGTGCCCTGTTTCTGTTGGTGGCAGGCCGCCTGACAGAGCCACTCAAGTTCCCCCCTCTACTAGGTAAAGCTCAGATCCTAAGTCTGCTGGGAAGCTCAAGGCAACAGGATCTGACCTCAGGAATTGCTCTTCTAAAGAACTTCCAACAGGCCAACACTGAAGAATATAGGAGCTTTTCCTTTCCAGAAACATTTTCCAGATAGGGAAAGAATGCTTCTCCAACTTGAAATCTTCACTTAGGGTTAGAAATCCAGGATGTGCAAGAGATGCCGCCCAGCTGACACAGGCCGCCTGTGGGAGGAGCGGTAGGGGCCGGGGGCTGAGGCCTTCCTCTCATGGTTCCTGCTGCTGGACACGGAATCACCGAGCAAGGGGGGCGGGAGCCGGGGGGCCTGCAGAATTAAGCAGATGATTCTCCTCTTGCTTTCCAGGGTCCCTGACCACCAGGATATAGCTTTTGGGGCCTTGCAGCAGGGAACCAACTGCCTGGACACTTTGGGACATTTTGCTGATGGTGTCGTTGGAGTCTATGAGTGTCACAATGCAGGGGGGAACCAGGTATGTGAGGGGGCAGGCTTGAGCCCCTGGAGGCCCAGAGAGAACACGGAGGGGGCCCTGAGCTTACAAGTCCTGGCTGCTGCCTTTCTCCTGTGACCCGGGATGTCTGAGGTAGCACCTGGCCCCAGCTGGTCACCCACTAGCAGGCAGCTGCAGGCTCAGGTGGGATGTCCCAGATCTGGACAGACGCGTGGAGCCTGCCGTCAGCCTCGGGCCAGGCTCTGCTACCGCAGCGAGGGGCGCAGTGGTTAACACTGACATCCAGCATCCCTCTGTCAAGGCAGGCCTACAGGGCTGGTGGCCTTCATCTCCTCCTCTTCCTCCTCCTCCTCCTCATCTTCCTGCCACCCCTGTCGTCCCTTTGGCGCGTGCTCGTCCCCAAAGCACCTGTTCTGTGTCTGCCTCTGAGTCTGATCTCCAAGCATGCTGATAAACACCTGCCTGGGTCCCAGCTTAATAGGCACAGACCCTGTCGCTGCTACCAAAGTCATTATTGGTCCCTGCCTATTAGATAACACTGGCTTAGATAGAAAATACTAATAATTACTAGCTTCAGTCTGACACACATATACACACACAACTTGTCTTGGAAACATAACACACACCCCCACCCTGAACTTCTGTCCTCAATGAAAACAAGACAGAGAAGTGAAGGCCTGTTAGGCCTAACCCATGGCCTATGTGTTCCAGAGGACAATGTCTAGAAAGCAGTTTTCCCATAAGAAAATAATAGATATTTGTAAAATATGGGCTTTGTACACAAAAGAGTTTGGGTAATGCTAGGTGCTCTTATCTCCTTGAAAATATGTCAAGCTTTCAGAGGACCTACAGTTTAAGTGTGGGCGTGGGGGGTTAACTCAGTGTATCCCAGATTTATTGAATCCCAGAACCTTCTTTAAATAGAACTATTTTTAAAAGAGGGCACCTGTTTTCCTGTAAAGTTGGTTCTGAGTCCCCCCCAGGGAGTATCTAGGCAGACTGCAATCCCCAAATGCTTTGCCTCCTCTCTTCACTTGGTGATGTCATCTTAGCAGTTGCTTGGACCGGTATGGACATCCTAAATTAGACAAGGGAGGGAGAGCCGGTTTCAGGCAGCGGCCAGGGCGTGCATGCCGCACCCGGGCCTCCAGGGTCTCACCTCTGTCCTCAGAGCACAGCCCCTGGCTCCTGTGCATGCGCCCCAGGGAGAGGCTAGGAGCTTTGGGTGAGCATACAGAGCCAGCCTCAGGGGGTAGCCTGACTTGTGGATTCTGAGTATTTTAACCTATGATAGGTGGGTCCCTAGATGTGAGGAGTTGGCTAGAAGGAGGAGCTATAAGGAGGGAGGGAAGAAGGAGAGGAGGAAGGAAGATTCAAGTCCAGCCGAGTTTGTTGGGTGCAGACAGGAGGGAGGGAGGGCACCGTGCCTGCCAGGAGTGTCTCTGTGTCCTTGTCAGGCCTTTGGTCTGATGCACTGAAATTCACTGTGGCCCCACTTCCTGCTGGGGACCGTGTGGGTGTGGTTCTGTCCCCCCCAGCGATGCACACAGCGGTGGCGACACGGGGCCGTGTGGTGCAGGTCTGACTGCAGGGAACCGTGCAGGGACGAAGCGTGAAGGGGTCTGGGCCTTCAGTGTGAGGTAGGGAGGCTGAGGGCGCAGGGAGAGGCAGGGGTTTTTATCTGTTTGTGGCCAAGCCAGAATGAAAATACTTAAGTGTTGCCCTCCAAAAAGTGAGGCTTTGGGAAGACAGGAAACGCAGTGCATCTAATGAGTCTCCGGGAGCTCAGTTTAATCTGCGTCAGAAAGGAGGTGCTTTGGGGTCTAGTAAGCCCCAGGGTGCTTTTGGTCTTGGTGGCAGAAATTCAGAAATTGGCTGCTGCACGTGGAGCTGGGTGAAGGGTCAAGCTCGCCTTCAGTCTGCATGTTACAGTTCAGAGGAGACGTGGCCCCGAGTTATCTACCTTCTGTATTGTTAGACTTTGTCTGATTCCAAGTTGGCCTCACCGCCCTCCGCCATTTAATGACCGGGGTTTCCCTCGGTCACATTTACAACGTTCTGATGATTCAGTGACCGTTAGAGGGTCAGTCCTTCATATTTTAGCAGCTCTACCGGGCAGTGAGAAGTCTGACTGTGCATTTGAAAAGTACATACGTACGGCGGCTGTTAGTGAAGGATTTCCCGGTGCTCTGCACCCTGCCCTCTCCGGTCTCAGGCACCCACTTCTGTCCCGGGCTCTGTGCGTGGCTCTTGTGCACTCAGCATGGCCTTGGGGTTGGATGGCACCTTGTACTGCACAGCTGGTAATAAAGCCGGTGGCCGCCAGGCAGCAGGCTGCCATGGCCTGGGTAGTCGTGCCCCCCCCCCGCGCCCCCACCATGAGGGCTGGTGGCCGTGGCTCTGGATCCCCGGATCCTGCCTGCAAGCTGGTCTCTGAGCCCACGAGCCCTGCTCTACAAGCCCGCAGGGAGGCTGAGCATCCTGGCCTGCCCAGTGCATCGCTGCTTTCCACCTGTCTCCCCTGCAGTTTTTCATAGCACCCCCTTTTTGTCTCAAATTTGTCCTGGTTGTAGTCACCATGGTTGTAGGCACGGGAGCTCATTGACGATGAGCTGCTCTCAGGATGCCATTCTGGGGGGAGGAGGAGATTGGGACGGTGTCGGATGCCCCCCAGAGGCGGCTGCTCCCAGCTGTGCGCACAGGTGACCGTGCTGGGCCGCGACCCCACCAGGCTTGGGCTGTCGGTGAGAGCGTGCAGCATGGCCTGTGCAGAGCACCCCGTTCCCTCTCTTCCCTTTTGCTGTTGGGAGACCGTTGCTGTTCTCACACTGGGGCGGGGAGAGCTTGCCCTCCTCCCCGCAGATGTCTGCTGAGTGCCCCCCGGGCCAGCCGCTGCATGCTCAGGGGTCCTGGCCAGGAGGACCCGGCCCTGCCTGCCCAGTGAGCAACGTTCTACCATCTCTGAGCCCTCCCCCCGTAGTTTTGTGCTGGAATCGCCCTGAGAGCTCTCCGGAAATTCTGATGCCGGGTCCCCTGCCCAGAAAGCCTGCTTTCATCAGCCTGGGGCCGCAGAGCCCTGGGGTTTGTGAAAGCTCCTGAGGTGGGTGATTCTAAACGAGCAACTGCACAGTGAGGGTTTTCTAGCAGGGGAGGCCACACCAGTGCGGGAACGGCAGTGTGACCACGTGGTGTACCTTCACCCACACACCGGGGACCACGTTCCTCCGTGGACCAGCCTGCGGCCCGGAGAGCTGCCTTCTAGATCAGCACCGTCCAGCTGTGCTTTGTTTGCTGAAAATGTTCCAGATCGGCACCCTGCAGTCCAGTTCTCACCGACCCCATGTGGCCACAGAGCACTCAGAATGTAGCTAGTGTGACTGAGGGTGTCAGGTGTTCATTCACTTGACTCAGCAGGTGCATAGTTTGGCCACTATGCTGGCGAGCATGGGTCTGGAGGCGGCGGGAAGCCAGGGCTCGTGCCTACTGGTGCAGATGTTCCGTGAGTAAGTCCCGTCCCAGCTGATGGAAGGCGATGCTGTTTTGAGTGGTGTGCCACATGGGTGAGAAATGAGAGGGTAAATAACGTTTCCTAACTGCAAATAGGGTCCCATGCTCTGAACGAGTACGGTTTCTTACCTGGTTTCTGGCGGAGCCTCAGCAGACACACAGAAAATGGGAAAATTAATGGCCATGCTCTTTTTAAGAGTGGCAGCTCAAAAAAGCAATTCTTAAATATTTATGAACTTTATTTTACAAATTCAGATCATTGAAATGCAACAGAAGAACAAAGTGGCAGCCAGCTCTGTTGTTTGCACAGTTGAATTAGTTTTCCTGGAATTCAGTGTAAAGTCTGCTTTAAAATAATTAAGCACACAATAGCAAGAAGGTTGTAGAAACATTCGTACGTGAGCTTTCACTCGGTATCTGCAACCCTTCCAACATCTCTTCAACACCTGCTTCCAAGAAGCATCTAGAATCTTGCCCACGAGTGGGGGCGGGTTGGTGCCATTCCTTCACGTGAGCCTCGCTGTGGGTGTGATGCATATCTGAATGCATGAAAGACGGGGTGCATGAGCTCCTTCCTGGGACCTTTTGGCCCCCAATTCTGCCCTGATGTGCTGGTGACGCTGAGTGCCCGTTGGCGCCTCGAAGGCACCAGCTGTGGAGGGACAGCATCATGGAAGGTTGGGATTGACCCTCAGGGGCGGTGTGGGGCCCTTCCCAGAGAATGCTCTGCAGAGCTCCCTGCCAGGAGCTGCCAGTGGGGACAGGTGGGGACAGGGCTCTGTGCTCTCAGGTCTGAGAGATGCTAAGGAAAACAGTCCGAGCACGTTCTGCTAGGCTCAGCATTCCAGAGCCGTGAGAAGCCTATGTGTGACTTTGCAGAAAGAAACGTGGCCCAAATTCACTGTTTCCCAAACTTACTTGACCTGAAACTAACTTTTCATAGAATCCCTCATGGAGCACACTTTGAGAAACACTCATTAAAAGGTGAGAACAGGGGCGCCTGGGTGGCTCAGTTGGTTAAGCGACTGCCTTCGGCTCAGGTCATGATCCTGGAGTCCCTGGATCGAGTCCCGCATCGGGCTCTCTGCTCGGCAGGGGGTCTTTTCTCCCTCTGACCCTCCCCCCTCTCATGTGCTCTCTCTCATTCTCTCTCTCTCTCAAATAAATAAATTAAAAAAAAAAAAAAAAGGTGAGAACATTGAAGTCAAGGAAAAGGAGGGGACTGGCCCCAGTCTGCCTCCCTGCTAGGAGAGAAGGAAGCCGTGAACAGGCTAAGGGGCTTCTCCAGTCCCTAGATGGGCTGCCTGTCTAGGGCAGACCATCTGTTCCAAGGTAACCGAGGTGCTGAATAGTGAGGCTTCTTTAAAAGATAATTTATTCCCTCCCTTACCTCTGTCCCCTGAGAACAGGAAAGAAAAAGAATTTCTCCATAGCACTTAGTAGCTCCTAAAGTTACATAATACATTTATTCATGGGTGAGCCATTCTCCCCACTGGAGAGCCAGCCCCGTGAGGTCGGGGCCTTGACTGTCTGTTCACCGCCGTGGGCTGGGCCCTGGGAGAGCACCTGAGGCACTGCAGGGCGCCGTGGACGGTCGCTGGAAGGATGGCTGGAGTCGTAGCAGCTTTCCTGGGCAGATAGCAGAAAGGGACACAGTGGTAGGGAGTGTGTCCAGGTGGAATTCTGGGTTGGAAGACGCTTGGCTGCTTCTGGATCCTCAGGGCTCACTTGGATATTTACCCCTTTGAGAGGGTCAGGTCCTAGAGTGAAGGTCGGAAGCTACCTCCTCCTGTCCCACCTGTGGCCCCACCCAGAACTTTCTGCCTGGGGCCTCGCTCACCCATCTTCTCCATTCTCTGGCTTCCTGCCCTTTTAAGACTGTCTTATTTAGCACTCAGAATAAATGGTTGTGCTCTCAGCCCTTAAGGGGTGTGTGTGCCTGTGTGTGTGTGTGTTTCTATTTGATCATGGCTCAGTTTTCCCATCTGTAAATGGGGGTAATAACAGCCTCTCGTGGGGCATACAGTGGTGCCCAGCACACAGTAGGCGCCTGGTGTTAGCACAAGGGGTGTGTGTGTAAGTACACAGATTTAGGGATCTCAGACCTTTGTGAGCATCAGCCAGTCAACTCACTGCTCAGTAGTAAGGTTACGTGCTGCATATTTTGCTTAAATGGGCCATGTATAATTTATCATTTTCACACATTACAATCCACATTCATAAAGGCTGTTTCCAAACCACACCTGCAGGGGGGCAGAGTCTTTCCAAAATAATGCAGGTGGAAAAGTCGACCCTGAACTGTCTACCTTGGGGGATCCACGCATGGGCCACTTTGTTTCCAGGTCACCTTTCGTGGTAGAAAACTGGGTGTGGCGCTCAGATTTGCACCAGGGGCTAAAATAGTTCACACTGTTTATCTTAGTTACTCGTGTTCTCAAAGCCCTTTCGTCACATCAGTCGGTGAACTTGGTGCTACGCTGGGAGGCTCCCCCTGGCACCCCCAGGTGGAGATTTGCCCTTCGGTAAGAAGTCGTGTGTCAGCCCTGCGTTGGCTGGGGGCTTGGAGTCTCCGCTTAGCAGCATGACCCTTTCCCTCTCGGGGCCCCGTCACTCACAGCCCTGCGTGTGGCGCGGCCCTGACCTCCGCTGTTGTGCTCCAGGAATGGGCCTTGACGAAGGAGAAGTCGGTGAAGCACATGGACTTGTGCCTGACGGTGGTGGACCGGGCGCCCGGCTCTGTCATAAAGCTGCAGGGCTGCCGAGAGAACGACACCAGACAGGTAGGGCGCCCCTGCCCCTCAGCCGGGCCTTCCTGCTCCCCACCCCCCACCGCGGCCTTGACCGCAGCGCTGCTTTGTCCCATCCCGCTGCCCTGTCGGACCTCGGCTCCGGCTGTCCGCTGTTCCCTGCTGCACCGGGAGCTCCTGGCACGCAGCAGGCACTCCATGAATCCCGTGCTGGGTGAGCGTGCGGTCGGGGCGTTCGTGCTCCGTGCGGGCTGTGGGCACTCGGAAGGCCCTGTGCCGCCCGCGTGCACCGGCTCTGGGCAGCGTGCCTTCTGGCCTGTCCCCTGTGGGCGGCTCCACCGTAAGTCCCCCTATCCCGGGTTATGTCGTTCCATAACTTCTTTTTTTCTTTAAACATTTATTCATCTATTTTAAAGAGACAGAAAGCATCAGCAGGGAGAGGGGCAGAGGGAAAGGGAGAATCCCAAGCCGACTCCCCGCTGAGCATGCAACCCAACCCCGGGCTCGACCCCACGACCCCGAGATCAGGACCCAGCCAAAATCACGAGTCGGAGGTCTGACTGAGCCACCCAGGGCCCCCTTCTGTACCTTCTTGATTGATCTCTTTATATCTGGGCCTCACCCTCTAGCCACACTGGAGAGAAAGGGGCCTCATTCGTATGTTCAGCTCCTACGAAGGTGTGTAAGCACCTTCTCCAGGCTGAGGGCCTCGGTAGGGGCTCCCAGCACCTCCAGGTGCAGGTAAGCAGTGCTGCTGGTCCCTTCTTCAGAAGCTTCTTTGTAGCAGCCACTCATACATGGGCATCCTGAAAGTGTTTGGTGATGCCCGTGAACGCGGGAGAGGCCCGGGGGCCGGGGCCGTGCACGTGTGCGTCTGAGTGCTGGGCGGGATGCCTGGAACCCCATCATGTTCTGCCTCATCAGACCCCCTGTGTGTGGAGGCAGAGACTCAGGCCCGGGAGCGGGGAGGCACAGCCGGCTCACAGCTTCTGCACAGAATTGCGGAAGCCCCGGGGGCCAAGCAGGGGTGCGGCAGCGGCCAGCCACAGCGGGCAGAGAACTTGGCCCAGGCGCGGGGCCCACGAGAAGTCAGCCAAACACTGACCTACAAATAAGTACTAGAAAAGAAAGCGAGGTTCATAACCACATCACCAAAGGGAGCTGTTTTCATTCTGTTTCATTTCATTCTGTGCTGGTAAACCCACAGCCCTGAAGGAAAGATCTCTATTTCTTAAGCCGGTGGTCTGATGTTGCTTATTTCTGATGACATTCTCATTCTTCCCATGCCACCGGATGTTTCAAAGAAAAATTGCATGTTCTTACTTACTCATTAAATATTTTTGCTTTTTAAATTTATAAAAATGCTAAATGAGTATAAAAGTTCAAGCAGATGAGACCTTATACGCACACACTCTCTCTGTCAAGTATCTGTGTGTATATATTACTTTTTCCAAACAGTTCGGATTGTTTTTACCTTCTCTGACATAAGCCCCCGTGGTAACTTGGAGGCAAGCCCTTTCTTGAGCCATGGGGGAGTGGTGACTAGTGTCAGAAATAGAAATGCAGCCACGAAAGGACCTTCCAGCGTGCCAACGAGTGGAGACTGGCTTATCCTCGTACAGTCTCTTTTTATGAGATAGATGGGTGTAGAGAAACTGAGGCACAGAGCCTACCAGAGCCAGGAGCCTGAGTAGGCTTCTAGTCCAAGACGGATTTCACCAAAGGGGAGGCTGAGACCCACAGAGTCAGTGCCTCCTCTCCAGTGTCACCTGGGAGGACTGAGGCCGGGACCAGGTGCCTGGCTTAGATCCCGGTTGTCGGGAAATGCTTGCATCTGTCCATCCCTGGCCTGCTCGTGGGGTGCCCCCTGTCCCCTACACTGCAGACCCCCAGCCTGGTTTCTGATGGACACTTAATCTCTGGAGGAGTTCAGTAGGAGTTTGCCTTGTTTCCAGAGCTGACAGGCGTCCCTGGTGCCATCCCAGTTCTTGGGAAGCATAACTGACACCCCCGAGAGGCTCACAGCACGGGGTGGAAACGTCCTGCAAACAGCTCTTCTGACCCCGAGACTTCGGCCGGTGCAGAGCCGTGTGGGGGCTGTTTCAGCAGAGCCTCGATGGCCCAGAAATCTGACCCATGATTAGAGCCAGAGCTGGAGTTTGGTTATTTTTTTTTTAAAGACCTTGCATTTAGCTGAGGCTTTGACACCTGACAGGCCGAGCCCCTCCAGAGAAGGGAATTAGATTCCATTCATTCCACATTCTTTGTCAGGCCTGATTCCTGGCCACTCAGAGCGACACAGGGCTGTGGGCTGCGCATACACACTTTACATGACAATGGAGGAGACCAGCTTGAGGACTGACAGCCAGGGAACCAGAGAGGAGGGATGATCGGCAGGCAGCAGTGACCTCCCCGTGCTCATCTGATTGCGCTGACTTTCACTGTTGGCAGAAGCTCCAGGTTAGCGGGCAGCCTGAATGAGTATCATAGGGTCCTTACGAGAACATCCCAGCCTCCTGTTCTTGTGCAGAAGGCCGGCTCTCGGGGCGCCGGGGCCTTCTGCCTCGCTCTGCCTCCTTCCCCTCCCCATCCATTTGCCCTTTGAGAGGAGGCTCCTCAGCTAATCTTATCTCAAAGCTGCACCGTCTTGCCAGTTGGAGTATTTGGTTTCCAGGCACGTCTGTGGGTCGTGTTTTGTGTGCATTTGCAGAGTCAGAGGGGAAAGGAGACAGCAGGAAGAGAATGCAATTCCACGGTGTCAAAAGGATTTGCAAAAATACTTACGGAAAGGAGCTTTAGTGCACACAGTATAAAAAATTAATTAGAATCACAGACTATATTAATGAAGGGAGAGCTTTTGGGAGAAAAAAGTGTGATAGTTTTTTTTCTTTTAAAGAACAAACATTAGAGATTTTTACATGGGGGTGAACAATGGGGTGAGGGAGCCTCAGACTTCGTTTAGGCTAGGCTGTGGGCTTTGTTTTCTTGTTTGGTTGGTTAATTAGTTAGTTGATTGGTGAGTTGGTTGGTTGGCTGATTGAATTTGGTTAGCTGGTTGGTTGAGGTCGGGTTGGTTGATGGGTTTGGTCTTGGTGGGGGACCACACTCGAATAAGGAGACGTTATACCCTGTGCTTTACAAGAGTCACATTTGGAACTGAGCAAATACTGCTTGGTCCCTGCCGCGCAGAGCACTGGGGGCCCCCGGGGTGGCTGAGACAGGTTTCTCACACCCACCAAGGAGCTCACAGACTAGTAGAGAAAGTCACACAGTATAGAGACGGGTTCCTCAACATGATATTCTGTCCACTCAGGCATCTCTTTCCCTCTCGTTTGACCTGACACCATTCCCCTAGTTTAATTGAGCCTAAGGCCCTAAGTGGGAGCGTGGAGGTGCCCGGGCCACGGGCTCCGAGCAGGGGCTGCCTTCCACTAGCTAGGGGCAGGATTGGGGTCCTCTCTGAGCTGGCTCAGCTTCCTGGGGCTCCTTCCTGGAGGTGAAATAGCATCAGAGGAGGCCTTATTGTGGATGAATGCACGTTGCCGACAAGAGACTCCCTACCTCAAGTCCTTACCCTGATGACCGAGGACGGGCAGGTGCCCAGAGCACTGGTGCTTGGATGAGGGGACAGCCAAAGGAGGGAAGAGGTGGGGCAGGGCACACGGCCCCTAGCAGCCCAGAAAGGAGGCTTTGAGTTGCAAACCAAGGCAGAGAGCATAGGTTTCTTTCCCTGGACGCTCAGCTGGCCCTGGAGCTGCTTTGTCTTGGGGCAGTGGGTAACTCCTCCGTTAGGATCAGAACCCCACCCCCAAAACCCCGGCCACCACCACCAAAAAAAAAAAAAAAAAAGGCTTGGTTTTTTTTGTTTTTAGTGTAGCTAGGAGACCCCGCAAATGGATGTGTACCGTGCGGTTTTGTGTGTGCCGTGATCGTAAGGCACTCTCCTGTCTCCTGCAGAAGTGGGAACAGATCGAGGGCAACTCCAAGCTGCGGCACGTGGGCAGCAACCTGTGTCTGGACAGCCGCGCGGCCAGGAACGGGGGCCTGAGCGTGGAGGTGTGCGGCCCCGCCCTGTCTCAGCAGTGGAAGTTCACGCTCAACCTGCAGCAGTAGGCGGAGCCCGCCGGGCGCGCCAGCCGGGCCCCGACGCCGGCTGAGTCTGGAGGTCACGTTCTTGATTACGTTTCTTAAACTTTCTGCGAAACTATATACCTCAGTATTCCATCATGGTCTGAAAGTCGGAGAACTTGTGCGAGGCACGGGGCCTGGGCGGACACCGAAGAGGCCCGGAAAGAGAACCGCTCTCCTCGCCCCGCAGGCGGCGGCCAGGCCCCTCCTCCGAGGCCGCGGCCGCCCGCCCCCCAGGACGGCCAAGGCGCCGCCCCCGCGCGGACCGGTGCGGGGCAGGGAGGGCGGAAGGGGGGCCGTGGCTGCGTCACCCCGGGGAGAACTCTTTTGAAATCTCCATTTTTGATCCCATCGAAATCACGTCTGGTTTCCACAACAGCGAACCGAGTCACTTTGCAGGTTTACGTTGTATTCCCCTGTCCCTGCTCCTCTGTTCCCAGCTGTCCTCCCAGCACAGACCCCCTCTTCCACGTGACGTCCTTGCTCTATTTGAATATGAACTTTTCTATGGTGGGACACTAAATATAAATATATATAAAGAAAGAATGTACGGTCAGTTCCCTATGGTTTCTGTAGGTTGTCCTCATCTTGTAAATTGCCCACACAACAGTTAGTTCACGGCCAGAAGGAAGAGGGAGGGGGCCCTTGGGGGGGGTGGGGAAGGCGGGCTCTGTTGCCCCCCCCCGGAACCCCATCAGTGAGCAGGTGCTACGGGGTCGCTCGGGGCTTCCCTGTCGCTGGGGGCTTCCCTGTCGCTGGGCTCTAGGAGGCTAGGGGTCCTGGGGGGGGGGGTTGCGGACTGCCAGCCTCAGCCCGGGCACCTCTGTCGGCTTCAGCTTGGGAATCACTGCTAAGTGTCGGCATCCACCTTCTGTGCCCTTGGTATCTGGAAACCTGGATGGGCTACTTATTTTGACAGACATTACTTTGGGTCTTTTTGAATTAAATTTCTTTTCTCTTAGGGAAAAAACAAAAACCCAGCAGCCTCCCAGCTCCCAGTAGGCGACAGTAGGAAGCTGTCCTAGGCTGGCATTGGGCGAATCGTGAGTGTCCCGTGAGCTGGTCCCTGGGCTCTGGAATCTGGCCTGCCCACACCGTCCCTCCCAGGCCCAGGTGTCTGCTTTGGGTCATGGAGCATTGGGTCAAGAGTTGGGACGGGCGGAAACCATCCAATGCCTGATCAGCTGACATGGAGGATTCTGGACACAACACAGGAGGTGTGTGCGTTAGGAAGCAGAGATCAGTATAACCACAAGCCAGTTAGGAACTAAGTCGTGACAGGAAGAGGTGCCCAGGAATGTCCCTGCAGAGCCCCCCTTGCCTTTGCAGTGGCCCCGCATGCTGTGACAGGGCAGTCCCCGGCCCCCTACGGAGTGGCCCTCCTGCACACATGCGGTCTCACAGAGGCTGGCCACCCCAGGCCACCCCCAGCTGCTGCGGAGTGGGACGTGCATCAGAGATGCACATCCTCAGGCCCCTTCGGGGAGGGCCCGGGGGGTCACAGAGTGAGAATTGGCCCCAGAAGATTCTGCGAAGTGCCACTCTGTTCCCTGCCCGTTTCTTCTAGGCAAGGGGACGCTATTGGTCTTTCTTCCTTCGCTGCAAAAGGCCCACGTGTGTTTGCTCTAGGTCACCGGGATCGGGTGTAGAGGCATGGCTCAGGGACTGTCCTGCAGCTTCCTTTTTGCCCTCTGCCCAGCAACCAGATGTACCTTCAGTGGACAGGGAGGCCACAGCTGGATTACCTGTGTCTTCAGAGGCTGGTCTTGACGACAGGGAGGCCCCGGGGAGAGGGCCAGGTACCTGTACAAGGCTGTTGAATGCAGGTGGGGCAGGAGGAACCGGACTCAGCCCAAGCACCTGGGTCCCATCATAAGGCCCTGTCCCCTGTGAGCCACTGCCAGTGTTTGCAAAAACTACCCCATGGCTAGCAAACAAATTTGGCTTTGATGTAAAACAAATTCGAGTCAGGTTCTTGATGAGTCCTTCCCCCATATACCCCCGCCCCACCCAGAACTCTCATCGAGCTTGTACCATGGGGACGGGCCCACCCGGCCCCTTCTGGGGTCGCTCCCCGTCCCTGAGCTGGGGCTGGGGGCGCGGCTGGCAGCCTCGGACCCCGTGGGCGGGCGTTGTGAGCAGAAGTGGGGCTGGGAGGGCTCCCTGGAGGTGAGCTATGTTTACAAGACAACAGTGTGCCAAAGTGACTTACTGCGGTTGCATTATCTCTTAGTCATCGGGACGATCCCACCCTCTCACTCCTGTTTTTACAAGTACAGATTCTTTCCTAAGAGCCCTTTGAGCAAAGCGTGGCGAAGCTAGTTGTCCTCTCTGTGGTGGTCTTTCTTATGTCTTCATCAAAGCTAAAATGATGGTCTCTGTGAGTATGTTTTGCAAATTCAAAATATAGTTTGGTAATTTTTTTTCCAGTTGATTTTTAAAAAGAACTGCTGTACAGAGCTTGTACTTTGTCCATTTTATAGATGGAAACCATCCTTGAAAATTGTTTAACTTAAATAAAGAGAAGATACTTTATAGATAACACTCTCCGGCGGTGGCTGTGGTCGTCCTTGGTGCTTTACCGGAGGGGGTGACTAGCGTTTGAGGGCAGGGGAGACCGTCTGTCCTCTCTGGGGGCCCTGCTCAATGACCATTCCTTATCGCACTTTTATTTTATTTACTTATTTTTTTTATCGCACTTTTAAAAAGCACTCGCTTTTTACTGCTCTGCCCTCGTGCTGTTTATTCTTATTTGTCATATTAACCATTATCGTTTGTGGGGTGTTGATGATGTGCCAGGCACCGCGCCAAGCCCTGGAAGGCGTTCTCCTCACCCACTCACAGTACCTGCGAGACAGTGTGACGGGCTGCCTTTCCCAGCTGGCCCAGGAGCCTGCCGTTTAAAGCCCTTCACCTACTCAAGGTCAGGGGCTAACCTGCTCAAGGTCACGCCACTCCTGAGTGCTCACCTGGAGTCAGCCCTCGGCACTCGGGGCCTGCACCCCAAACCACGGTGGGGGGAAGGGGCAAATATTTTCACAGCTTTTACAGTGTTTAAGATCCATATACTTGTTTGCCAGTTATCGGGGGCTTCCCAGTGCTATCTGAGGCTGGCTGAGGTCCTTCCCCTCATCCTCAGCCTTTTAAAATGCCTGCCTTTGAAAAACCCCACAGGCGTATCAAGAAAACACTACAGTGGCCTATTCCTTATTTGGCAGTTTGGATGGGGACTGGGTGCCGGGAGGGGCCCTGAAAACACTGGCCCGGACAAGGTGTTTTCATGTTCCAGATACCACATTTCTGCGTCCTCTTGCTCCCATTATCTGAGACAACCAAAAACAAGGTTCTCCTGCCATGTGAGAAAGAGAGCTCTTAGCATAATTGTGCAGTGTCCTTCAGAGTGCTTTAGGAATGTGTGTTGGGGGGGGGGGTCCTGCTTTGGCATCCGGGAAAAGTTTGTTTATTGAAAAAACTCTGTGTGGTCCTCACCATCCTGAAGACCCAGCAGGGGAGGAAATGTTCAACACCAAGCAAGAGGACAGGTGCTCTGCAGGCTCCGAGTGGGGGCTTTGCAGAGACGGGACTGGGTAGTCGAGTCAGGTGTGGGCTCCCAAATGCTCTGGAAGGAGTTTCGGCTGATACAGGGGGAGGGGTGCTCTATGAGCTCTGGACTGGAGCGGAGAGGATCAGATTTGCAACATTTTTTATAGTAAAGTGTGTAACCTGACTCAGCTATTTGATTCTGCAATACATTCCACATTTTTAAAAAATGCTCAGCCAGAAAAATAAAATCTCGTCTCATGCTCTGTTCTGTCCATGGACCTACCTAAAAGAAAAAAAGAAAATTCTCTTCTTAGACCAATTTATTACTATTCCTAACCAGTTTACTAATAATACAATGTGTAGGTATTTGATTTTCTGTATTATGCATGCTGCAAATGGTACACATTGTTTCCAAAAAACAGTAGGGCCGGAGGGTCCCAAAGCAGTAATGAGAGATGGCTCAGCAGTCCCCGCCTGAGCCCCTGGGGGCCCGGACCCCAGCCTGGGGTGCCCACAGTGGGACAGGGCTGCAAAATAGACCATCGTGGGCCTCACCCCACGTTACACCCGCGGGGGAGCCAGACTTTGAACCAGACCTTGAACGCAGTTATGAGAATAAAGATTGCCTCAACAACGGCACAGGCCTCCTCGGTGCTGCGTGGAGAACTGTCTGGGGGCGGGGTCGCCATCCGAGGGCCCACACGTGAGACCTCAGCGTGGCCGATGCAGGCTCGCTGACGAACTTACAGCAGTGAGCTGTCATGTTGCTCTCGAACTGCAGAAGATTCTCTGGTGGAGCACTTGGAGTTGAGCGTGAGAAATCTCAATTACGTGCGGTTTAAATTAAAAGAGACATTTCCTGTCTTGTATAACAAGGAATCCAAAGGTGACAGGGTTCCAGGTCAATCCCGGGGCCTGATGTTGTCCGGGAACAAAACGAACGGCTTTCTGCCTGACCAACCCCCCCCCCCCGCCCCCGCCTCTGCCCCTCCCGCTCCTGGCTTTCTCCCCTCCCTTCCTTCCTTCCTTCTCTTCCTCTCCCTCCCTCCTATCTTCCTTGCCTTGCCTTCCTTCCTTTCTCCTTTCTCTTTTCCTTCTTTCCTTCCTGTCCTTAGAGAAGACACATCTTTCCCATGAGCACCCCACTCCCGCTGACCTCTCAGGCCCCGCCGCCCAGAACCAGGCGCTCAGGTGCGTAGCCAGCCAGCAGCTGTCCTCCCCTGGGGCCGTCATCCTCCATCACAGACTTGGGTTCTGCTGGCAAGGAGGACAGGGAGGGGCCGGCTACCCATTGGACGCCACGGCACCCACCACGTTTGCCATCTCCGAAGGAATTCTGGAAGCAGCTAGACAGGTGGGGGCAGCCCCGCGGTCGCAAGATTCCCGCATCCTCGCTGAGCGGTGGCTTCCGGCTCTCCTGATGTCTGCTGGCAACGTGGGGTTTCCTCTGAGGTTTTCAAATGACTAAAACACATGGCCTGGGATTACAGAGACGACTAATTAGACTGAGACACAGTTATCAAAATATTTTTATAATAAGTGAGCTTCTCAATGCATTAAATAACTAGGCCTCCTATCTAATAGCTACTGTAATTTCAAAGTCGTGATGAGTGTGAACATTTTGAAAAATCTGCAATAATTAATGTAATATGGAAATATCTCTGATTTTTTTTTTTAACTGATGATAGAGTTCCCAGTTTTATATTCAATTGGAGGTTCGTGGAAATAAAGGTGTCATTTTTTTCCCCATCAAAGTTTCTGGATCCCCTGAATTCTAAGAACCTCAGTGTGGATGACATCTGTGAGCAACGTCTGTGATCTGGGACCATCCCTCAGCTTCAGGGCCTCTGTCTCCTTGCTGCAGTATCAGCTGGAAATGGCGTGGGAGGCAGACCGAGGTGGAGGGGAATCTGACATTGACCCCAGACCTGGGCTCCCACCCTGATTCCAAAGGCCAAGTGGGAAGAGGTGCCCCTTGAGGACAGACTTGTGTGAGCCAAGCACCCTGAGACTCCTAGTCACTGACTTTGCATTTCTCTTGAGAGATAACGGCTAGTGAATGCATTGGGCGAGTGGGCCAGGGGGCCCAGGAGGGGCTGCGGGGGAACCACCTGGTCCTCAGAACCCCCAAGCACCGGTTGAACCTATGACATGTGGGCTGTAAGGGGCTGGGATTTTCCGACCAACTTCTCTCCATATTGGAGGCACATGGGAGATACAGGGAGCAGAAGATGGCCCAGTGAGCAAGGAACTAGAAAAAGGACTTGGGAGAAGTGTCTCTGCTAAGGGAGAGGGAGGTGTTTCCCGACGGCCCCAGGCCTGGCCTCATCCAGGAACCCGTTGTGTCCAAGCCTGCCTTGCGTGGACTAGCTCGGCCCGCGGGCCTGCGGGGTGGGGGGGCGGGGAAGGGGTGGAATGTAGCCTCCCTCCAACGCCTCTGTTGGCTGCCAGGTGGGACCGAAGGTTAAGGACAGGGAGTCAGGCGTGAGGGGAAGCAAGGAAGGCAAGAGGAAGGAGGTACTGGGGGACCCCAAGGCCCCCCTGTGACTTGCCAGACCCTGGAATAAAGGCGCCGCCCTCCAAGTCACCTTCACAGCCCACAGAGCAGTTGTTCCCCCATTTCACCATGGGGGAAACGGACACCCCCAGAAGCCAAGCCCAAAGTTTACTGGTACAGCACACACATCCGTCCTCATCCTCGCCCCGTGGAGGGGTGGAGTGGCCGCCGGGAGCCGCGGAGGGAGGGGCTGGGGCCGGAGGGGGTTAAGGGGGAGCGCGGAGCCCGGATGCAGAGCTGCGGTGGGGTAGGCCAATGGATGCCCCCGAGGCCTGGCGGAGGGACGGTTCGCCCAGGGGACTTCACATGAGTGAAAGGTGAGGCCTCAGGACTGGAGAGATGGCATTTCCACATTGCCGCCTGTGTCACTGACCAGGGTCTGCGAAATGGGCACAGTGGGCTCACCTCGCAGGATGCGTCAGGCAGAGCACCTCCCTCTGGGCCCAGGCACAGCTGCCACGAGCCACCGTGGTTTCCCCTGCGGCCTTGTGGGTACGTGTGGGCCCCAGAGGGAAGGGGCACCAGAACCGAGCCGCCCAGGCGATGGGCGGTGGAGACTCTTGAGTTCTCAGCAGAAGGTTCCCGCAGGGGCGGGAAGGGGAGAGGCGTCAGGCCGGCCATCACACATCCCAGAAGCCACACCACAGGCCTCAGAAGAGGGCTGGCTAAGAGCCTCTCGATTTTTTGTTCAAGATTTTGCTTATTTATTTGAGAGATTTTATTTCTTCATTTGAAAGAGAGAGAGAGCGTGCGCACTTGTACGGGGGGAGGGGCAGAGGGAGAGGAATCTCAAGCAGACTCCCCGCTGACTGGGGCTTGATCTCACCACCCTGAGATCATGAGCTGAGCCAAAGTCAAGAGTTGGACGCTCAACCAACTGAGTCACCCAGGCGCCCCGCACCTCTCGATTTTAAGTGTTGCCCTCCCCACAGCCACATGCCAGGAGCGAGGCACGGTGAGTGCGTGGCCCACGTCTCTCCAGTAGGGGACAAGTGGACAACAGCCGCTCGAAGGGCTGGCAAGGAGGGGCTGGGTAGGACACAGCCACAGAGTGACATCACTACGCATGTGGGTCAGCTCTTAGGAGGTGGTGAGTAAGTGTTTAAGGCTCACTGTGGAGCCGCAGTTATGTGCCCCCAACCCCCAAAAACTTCGTGCTGAGGTCCTAACCCCCAATACCGCAGGATGTGACTCTATTGGGAGGTAAGATCTTTAAACAGATGAATAAGCTAAAATGGGCTCATTGGGGTGGGCTCTAATCCAATATGACTCATGTCCTTATAAGAAGAGGACATTAGGGCAGAGACGCAAGTCCGGAAGACCAGATGAAGACACGGGGAGAAGGCAGCCGTCTACACACCAAGGAGGGAGGCCTCTGAAGGAGCCAACCCTGCCAGCAGCCTGATCTCTGACTCTGAGCCTTCAGAATTATGAGGAAACAAATTCCTGTTGATAAGCCGCCCAGCCTGTGGTACTTTTCTTGGCTGACCTGGCAAAACAATGCAGATTTTGGTACTGGGACATGGTTGCTAAGTAACAAATACGTAAAAAGTATGGAAGTGGCTTCGGAACTAGATAATGTGTAGAAGCTGGAAGAGTTTTGAGGAGAATGTTAGAAAAAGCCTATAATGCCGTGAAGAAACTGTTGGTGGAAATACAGACATGAAAGACAATTCTTTTGAGGGCTCCTCGAGAAGAGAGGAGAGATGGAGAGTAGCATCCCAACAGGATGCTGCTGGAATATGGGCGCTAAAGGTGCTCCCGACGAGTTCTCGGACGTGAGGGACCAGTGACTGGAAACTGGAGGAAGGCCGTCCTCGTCAAAAAGTGGCACTGAACTTGGCTGAAGTGTGTTCTAGTGTTTTGGGGACAGCAAAACTACTGAGTGATCAGGGTGGTGCATCGCTGGGGAGGTTTACAAGCAAATGGAGGCATGGCCTCGTTTCTCCTTGCTATTTGTAGTCAAATGGGAGAGGAAAGAGACAAATTGAAAAAGAAATCATAACTTGAAGAGCTGGAAAATTCTCAGCCTGTCTACACTTTGAAAAATGGGAAAGAGATTATGGGTGTCACTTAAGGATCCGATCAGCCTTCTCCACAGAAGCCAGGAATAGAAACGAGCTTATGCAGGGAAGATCCGCGAAGAGCCTCCCGTCGGACGGCTTGGACCCATCAGCCCCATCTCACGTGGTGGAGGAATTTTGTAGCAGCAGAAATGCCAACTTAGACCAAGGGGACCAGAGAGGGGGCAAAACGAAGGAAGGCTGGTGGGCTTCTGGGATCCTGCGGGACGGCACAGCAAGGCCATCAAGCTGGGAGCACGCCTTCTCCTTCAGGCAAGACAAGAATGACCCTGGGGCGCCTGGGTGGCTCAGTCGTTAAGCGTCTGCCTTCAGCTCAGGTCATGATCCCAGAGTCCTGGGATCGAGCCCCGCATCGGGCTCCCTGCTCGGCGGGAAGCCTGCTTCTCCCTCTCCCACTCCCCCTGCTTGTGTTCCCTCTCTCGCTGTGTCTCTCTCTCTGTCAGATAAATAAATAATATCTTAAAAAAAAAAAAAAAGACAAGAATGACCCTGAGGGCAGTCCAGAGGTCACAAGCTGCCACTGCCACAGTGGCCCCAGGGCACGGGGCCGGAGGGACAGAGCTGGCTCGTCAGGGCCACTATCTTGGCTGGCCCAGAAGGCAGAGCAGAGAGCCAAAGAGGATTATTCTTGAGCCTTAAAATCTAGTGGAATTTGCCCTGGTCGGTTTCAGACTTGCTTGGGACTGTCACCCCTTTCTTCCTTCCAGTTTCTCCCTCGGGGATCGGGGATGTCTAGCCTGTGCCTGACCCACCAGTGTATTTTGGAAGTAGAGAGCTAGTGCAAGAGCACCTGGCCCGGGGTCCCCAACAGACCAGGTGCAGCCACTCGCCGCTGACCGCACCCAAAGGCAGACACAAGAAGTCCAAAGGGGGTGACACCAGAAAGGCATTTATTCCAGCGAGGCCAGCACCGGCAGGACGGCGCACCAGCGTCCCGAAGACTGTCTTCGAAGCACGGAAATACTTGGGAGTTTCTGTCAGGAGAGCGCGAGACAGAGGTCGGTGGGACCACGCAGCGGGGCGCGGAGGTCAGGGGCATCGCTGTCTGGCTGGTGGGCTTCTGGCAGCTGGTCCCGCGGGGTCTTGCTGGCTCCCGGTAGCCCCGCCTGCGCCAGGGGTGGTTTCCGTTTCGGGCCGGGATGCTTGCCCGCGTTAAGAGATAAGCTGGAAAGAATTTCGAGACAGCAGTTGGAGATGGTCGAGAACAATCTTACCTCTCGTCTCGCCCGTACCTGCTTTACGTTTGGATGAGTTTGGGACCTTATAGTCAATGCTGGAATGGGTCCAGACCTGTGCGGCTGTTGGGATGGGGTGACTGTATTTTGCATATAAGGAGGACGTAATTTGGGGGGTCATAAAGCAGAGTGTTTATCCCCCCCCAAAAGAGCTGTGCCCCCCCCACCCCATTCATTTGTTGCAGTGCTAACTCCCAGCACATCAGAATGTGACTGTGTTTGGAGACAGGGTCATTAAGGTTAAATGAGGTCTTTGGGGAGGGCCCTGATCCAATGGGACTGGCGTCCTTGTAAGAAGAGATCAGGACACACGCACAGCTCGGCTCAGCCTCCTGCCGCCTCCAAACCAGATGGGCACAGAGACAATAGGCCGGAGCCCATCCCGGGGTTGGCTTTCACAGGACGGGGCCTCCGAGGTCACATCAGAGGGCGAGCTTCCCAGCATCCCAGACCTCCTTCCAGCACTCCACCCGTGTGCTCGGGCACTGGCTGGGGGCGTGAGTAGGCTGCCGCTTTGTACGGTGAGGGCTCCCGCTTATTGAGGGCCTGCAGTCGGCCAGAAACCGTGCTCGCTGCTCCATGAATGATCTCATTCAGCGGTCACTTCCACCTTGTCACCCGGTGCACCAAGTGGGGCTGCGTTAAGCCATGTTCACGGCTGGTGGTCGGCAGAACCAAAACCCAGCTCTCCATATGACGCTGGCAAGTCTCAAACCTTGCGGCGTATTGCAGTTCCTTTGGGAGCTGAGAAACAAAAAAACCCAAAGCGGTGACCCACACCCACCCTAGAGCGTTGGGGCTAAGCTGCAGGGCGTCTGCGGAGCTCCCCAGGGGATGCTAGCATACAGCCAGGCTGTGAACCACTTCGGGATCACCTGGGGGGCTCATGGGAACGGATTCTTGCACGCACCTCCAGAATTCCCAATTCTGGAGATCTGGGGTGGGACCCGAGAATTTATGTTTCTAGGGAGCCCCCAAGTCTCTGGTCCAGAGACCGCACTTGAAGGAACAAGGCGCTTGGTTAGTTAATTTAAAAGTCCGCTGCTGATTCCCAGCGCAGCGTTTGATAAGGCGTAAGGTGGTGTTCTGGCTGTGGATTCTGGGGCCAGACCGCTGCGTGGCCAGCTTCCGTGAGCTTGAACTTGGAATTGTATGATCCCAAGTTAAGTGTTCTAACCTGGGCTAAGTGCGCTCTGTTGTCTCATCGGTAAAATGGGGATATGATATGAACGGAGTTGTACAAGCAAGATAGTGGGGTTCTCCTACTTCACTTATACTCTGACCTGTTTTGTCAGAAAACCATTTTCCCCTGTCTGCAGCTCAAAGGGATTTAATATCACGGATCTTCACTTTGTGGTTTCAATTTGGAATCCTTGGGTTCAGAAGCCTGTGAGTGACAGAACTTATCTTGAAAATCAAAGTAGGGGATAAAAAGAGTAAGAGTGGCATAAAGCATTCAAATACGGACAGTGAGAGCTTCATGGGAGTGAAGAATCACGTCCTGAGCTGAGCACTTACCCAGAAAGTCGAATCCCGTTTGGCCCCTGAGCTCCGGGCTGAGACAGGCCGGCTCCTTTCTCAACGTCGGGAAAAGGTTTGTGTTATAACGCACCCCTCTAACCAGCTCTGTTCTTTTCTTCTTGGATCAGGGATTTGGAGACAAATAAAATGATATAGACTGGCCTAACTTCCCCCACCTCCCTGGAAGGGGAAGGAAATAGAACCCAGAAATGTGTCCCAGAAAGCATTATAATACAAATTCTCCCTTTTTGATCTCTACTAGGAACTTAATTGGTTTGTTCACATCAACTCCGTAAGGAAGTAGATGGCCTTC
Organism: Mirounga leonina; assembly: GCF_011800145.1. NCBI lineage: Eukaryota > Metazoa > Chordata > Mammalia > Carnivora > Phocidae > Mirounga > Mirounga leonina. The sequence goes on from NW_023270380.1 coordinate 1,447,410, forward strand.
GGGTCAGTTCTCTAGAAGCAATAAGGATCCAATCTGGACACCAGTTTTGGGTGGCTGCTCTCTGCCTTAAACCCCAGGCGAGCTTTTCTGTCCCCACCCCCTCCCCCAACACACACACACTCCACAAGCTGTCCCTTTGTTATTATAATAAAGTCCCAGCCTTTCTGCCCGGGCTCTTGGCTGCAAGGAGCAGGTGGGGAAGGCGAGGAAGTGGTTCCTGAGCCCCAGCCACACTCAGCGAGCAGGGACACCCACTGTGTCCTCCCACAGCTGGGGACAGCAGGGCTCCTGAGAGGACCCATGGCTCCCGCCAAGGCGGGGCATGGGGCAGAGTTGCCAGAGTGATAAACACTGTTGTCTGTCAAAGTCTCTTTCCACAATGACAGTTTTGGGGAAAGAGCTGCTGGGGCTGGCAGTTCCAGGCTCACACACCTGACCCGAATTCCGTCAGCCACACCAGTCTCTCTCTCTCTCTCTCTCTCTCTCTCTCTCTCAGCGATCACTCAGTTTTTTCTCCTTTCTCTTTCACGGCTGTCCTTCTCTTTTAGCCAATTTGGCCCAAGAGGCAGAAAATCCAACTCCTGGAGGACTTCTCCCCATTCAGAAGCCCGCTCAGGCCGAGACGGTCTCTGGCACGTCGGTGAGTCAGGGACACAGGCTGCCTTGGCCAGGCTCCAAAGCCAGCGTTCGTGCGGAGAGGTTGCCTGGTGATGGAATCGAGAGATTGCAAAAGGCCTCCTTCTCCAAACTAGCACCACCTGTCACTGTCACACCACCTGCACGTTATCATTACAATCATTTGTCCCGTGGAGGCAAGTGTCTTCAGAGGAGAGAGGATGGCCTCACAGGCAGCCAGAGGGGGGCAGGCACCTGCAGGAAAGCCAGGTCCACCATCCGCATGAAGACCGGGCAGGCGGGGCAGTGGGGATCCCTACAGACAAGCTCCCTAAGCTTGGCCCAGGGCTCTTTCTTTTTTGTTGTTTTCCTTTTTCTTTTCTTTTTTTTTCTTAGGGAGGGGGACGGACAAAGTGGGGAGAGGGGCAGCGGGAGAGGGAGAGAGAGAATCTTAAGCAGGCTTTACCCAACGTGGGGCTCGATCGCAAGACGCTGAGATCGTGACCTGAGCCGAAGGCAGATGCTTCACTGACTGAGCCCCCCAGGTGCCCCCCAGGGCTCTTTCTGTTGTGTTCCACTGTCAGTGTGGAAATGAAGACCAGCGCCCTCCCCCACAACCGCCGCACCCTTCCCATAAGCTCATAAATGCTTTTTCCTAAGACATCTTGTATTAAGGCATTTTCCTGCTAGGAAAACACATGGATTCTCACTGCACACAAGGTTAAACCAAACGCCACGCTGCCGACCGGACTAGTGGGCTCTGAGCACCTCGCGGACTCTGAGGTCGGTTTTGAGACTGGGACAAGAAATAGGGGGCACCCAGATAAGGTTGGGGGTACAGTGAGCAGCGTGAAGCACCCCGAAGGAAATCCACAGAGAGGTGAGATAGATGCTAAGCGGAAGGGGCCCGGGGAAAGTCGCGCTAGGGCAGAGCCCCGCTCTGTGCTCCCACAGACTGCAGCCCCGTTAACTTCCTCAGCCTGGGGACATCCTGGTCACTGCGGCCACTGACGGAAGGAGACAGATCTGCGATTCCGAGGGGGGTCCCATTACTCCCAGGAACCTTCACACCACGAGGCCTCTTCCCAGCCTGCAAATCACTTCACGCAAGGAAGTGCCCACTGAGGTGGGCTCCCTGCCCTGTCGGGTCACCAAGTCTGATCTCTTCTGTCACGCTGTGCCCTCTGAAGAGCAGGCTTTCCCATGAGGAAACACCACAGATTTCTACGTGAACAACATCCCTGCCCACCAATCTTGCTAGGCCCTTCCAGAAAGACTTCCCATAGATCTGCCTCCCATGTTACCGTGCGCACATAGGTAAAGCTGTTTTCAGGAAAGCGGGTGCCCTCCAGGCCCTGTCCTGCCCCTCCATGTTTGGGAGATGCCTGAAGAGTGGCTGGAACAGCCGCGTTTGCTGAGGGAATGCGAGCGGGGAGTGACCCAGCTGTGAACAGCACCCCCCACCCCCCGCCCCGGGGAACGTGAGTCCGGTTCAAAACGGGCTCTGCCTGTCCTCAGCAGGATCCCTCTCACGCCGGCCATCAGCCAGGGCTGACCCACGGGCCAGGAAGAAAGAAGGAAGAAAGGTTAGTTCAGTCAGGGCCAGGTGGCCTGAGTGAAGATCATCAGGCAAGCTTGCCGGGTACCTAAGATACAGTTATGCTAAAAAGTATTATACTCTGAATGAAAAATGCACTTTGGGACACAGAGTAATAGCAAATGACACCGGCTTGGCGCTTGGCGTAGACTCAAGAACGGCTGCCCGCGGATATTAGGTCCCAATCCCTGGTATCTGAGCCCTAAGCCCACGGGGTGGGGCCTAAAGCCACAGAGGATTCTCCCAGACCTTCAGGCCTAACGGGATCTGCCCTGCTGGGTTTCCAAACTGCTTGGGCCTGGTGACCCGTTTTCCCTTTCATTGTGCCCCCTTTCAGAATGGCAGTCTTATAACTGTTATTCTCTGCCTGCCCACTATTTGTGTTTTGGGAACAGATAACTTCTTTTCTAGTTCTATAGGCCCAGAGATAGAGAGGCGTCTTCCCCCAGGATGGTGCATATCCAGAGGCTCACCGATATCCAATTTAGATGATGTGATTTGGAACTTTGGGTGAGATGGAGATGAGATTTCTCGACCTGAGTTGAAGTTGTCACGGGTTGAGCCTTTCAGGGACGTGGGTGAATGTATTTTGCACGTGGGATAGACGGGACTCTTCGGCAGCCAGAGGATGGACCATGGCCAGCAGAATAATGACCGCCCAACGATCTTACGTCCTAATCCCTGGAGCCTATACATGAGGTCAAAGGGTCCTTGCAGGTGTGACTCACGTAAGGATGCTGATGTGGAGAGATGATCCGAGATGGTCCAAGGGGAGCCTCAATCCAATCACCAGCATCCTTAAAAGAGAGGTGGAGGGAAATTGAACACACACGGAATAGAAGTCTGTGAGAAGGCGGAGGGACGCGCCCACCAGCAGCCCCTGGAAGTCACGAGAGGCAAGGAATGGACTCTCCCCAGAGCCCCTGGAGGGAGCACGGCCCTGCCGACACCCCGGCTTCAGACTGCTGGCGTCCGGGATCGTGAGTGAATACGTTTCTGTTGCATGAAGCCACCAAGCTATTGGTCATTGGTTATAGCAGCCCCGGGCGTGAAGGCAGTGCTTTGCAGAGCATGCTCAGACTCTACCTACCGCCCTTGATAATGCGGATGAACAGCTCAGCCGCATCCCGCATCTGGAAAGCGCTCCCCTGTGGGGCGATAGGACTAGACCCTTACAGTCCACCCCTTGACATAGGCCCATCTTCTTTCCTTAGAAGATGAAGAATCCCAGGCTCAAGACTGTAGCAAATAAACGGGGCCTGGACTGGAATCCCAAAGTCCTGGCCCCACTGGCACTCTTACCACACGAGACCTTCCCTCCTCTTGCAGGTCTGTGGCCTGCACTGTGGTGCCCGGGTTCTGCCTCTACTTCCCTCAGGGCAGGCAAGCCCGGAGGGGAACGTGTGAGAGGCAGGAAAAGGGCTGGAGGTGCCGGCCCTGGCAGGGCCGGTGGGGGGGTCCCCCCGGAGGGCCAGTCTGCCTTCCGCGTCCTTCCACACCGTCCCCCATGTCTCTACATCCTAGCAACGGCACCGCCTGACCCCACCGGCCACACTGAGCAGCCTTGGATTAGGACACAGATAAACTCCGACGGGCCCCATGCAGGTGCTTCCCCGGAGACCGTGCCCCTGGTCACATGGGTTTGCCATTTGCGAAGTTCTTCTAGAATCTCATTTTGGTTGATGCCCCCGCCCCCCACAAGCACAGGGAGGAACTAGACCTAATTTCCTCGAATCCGACGCACTGAAGGCGGTCTCCACGCGGACCTCGGCGCATGCATTTGGAGGGGACAAAGAGATGCTCGAGCGTGACCTGTCCCTGAGTTCTTGCCCTTTCCGTTAAAACCTGCTCCCTCCGCTCCCCTGCAAGGCCAGCCCCACAGGCCTCATGCTCCGGGTACCCACCAGCACTGAATTCATTGAGGAACCCCTAAATGTCCCCAGCTGCCCTGAAATCCCGGCCACAGCAGCTTTCTGTCACTGCTGTGACAAACCACCTCAAAGCCCGCGGCTTGGACAATGCGGAAGTTGTGCCTAAAGTCCGGAGGTTGGAAGCCGGACGCGGGAAGGGAAAGAAAGGGTCTTACTTACTTTCAAGACCCTTGTGATGACACCAACTCCCCTGGATCATCCAGAATAATCTAGCTCCTGATCCCCCAGCCCAGCTGACTAGCAACCTGGACTCCAACTGGAACTTAAATTCCCGTTTGCCGCACGTTCCCAGGTCCCAGCGAAAGCCCTCTTTGAGGGTCATTATGCTTTCTACTGTTCCTTCTGTTAAGACACCGTGTCTTTTTTTTTTTTTAAGATTTTATTTATTTATTCATTTATTTATTTAGAGCGTGTGAGCAGGGGAGAGGGGCAGAGGGAGAGAGAATCTCAAGCAGACTCCCCATCTGAGCGCAGAGCAGACTGGGGGCTCCATCTCTCAACCCTGAGATCATGACCTGAGCTGAAATCCAGAGTCGGGACGCTTAACCCACTGAGCCACCCAGGCGCCCCGAGACACCGTGTCTCAATAGGCCTGACTAAAGGGAGGTGTCCCCTGGGAGGGCTGACACACTCACCGCCCACGCACATTGGCCCACTGGTCACGAGAGGGTGCTGGCAAGAGAACCGTGAGAGACTGGGACCCTGGAAGGGTTGCAGAAGGCAGGGGACCTAACTCTTCACAGATGGTAGACTCTGTAAAACTCTATGGACCTTCTTCCCAGAAACAGAAAAATCGCATGTACATTCACAGAACAACACTTTCCTTTATAGCTGGACCCCCCATGCCTGCCCTGTCACTAAAAACAAAGAAAAACATTTTCCTGCCATGACCTGTCATCACTAGGTCTTAATCGACCTTCTTGACCCTTGCCAACCACTTCCAGCCTGTTTGTTCGCCTCACTCCTCGCTGGGCCCTGCTCGGTGTCCCTGAAGTTCTAGCTTTCAACTGCCCCGGCCTCCCGGAATGTTCTTTCAGGCTTCCATAGCGCTCTGCACAGAACCGTCCCCTCCGTAAACGGTGGCTCCCTCTGTCTATGCCTCCCTCCTCCTGGCTGCTGGGGAGGTGGGGCCCAGGGTCTCACTGGTCTTCCCAAGCTGACAACCAGGAAATAGTTAAAACCCGCCTCCTTGATTTATGCAAGATTCTCTGGAAAGGCTGGCTGAAAGAATTAAAATGAATGATAGCGATTAACTCTTTCGCATTAAACCATTAACGGAAGACAGTTTATCTATCAACCTCGGAGGGGTGGGGGCTTTTCTCTTCCATCAGAGATGCTTAGAAGACAAAGCACAGACTTTCTAAGATGTGAGTGCTGGAGGGAAGGCCCCTCTGGGCTCGGAGGGCTTTCAGAGTCTCTCAGATCCCGTAGGGCCTGCAGTCTATACCCCCGGGACCCCTTCCGGCAGGAGCAGGAGCAGAGAAAGGTTTTGTTTCTCCCGACACCCTCCTATTTCAGTGCTAATCATCAGATCATGGGGAGACCCTGAGAAGTCCCCACATCTGTGCTGCCAGTTCTTGGCAAGATTAATGTGGACCATTCTGGAAAGATCATGTTTGTTTTCCCTTGTACAAAGAAACAAAAACATCGAGGCAGGACCCTCGCAGAAAGCTCAGATGATGGCATTTTTAGCAATAAAGTATTTTTAAATTAAGGTCCGCACATTGTGCTTTTAGACAATACTGTTGCACACGTAATGGACTCCAGTCTAGTGTAAACATACCTGTGTCTGCCCTGGGCCACCAAAACACCGATTGGGCTCACTTGTGATGCCCGCTCTGTGGCGGTGGTCCCGGAAGAGAACCTGCCGATCTCCGAGGTCTGCCCGTAGAAGTGTGATCCTGACATGCTTGCTTTCTCTGTGTCCAGCTTATTTCACTCAACGTAATGTCCTCAGGGTTCCTCCACGTTGTCACCTGGGGCAAAGTTTTCTTCTCTTTAAAGATTGAATAATACCCCATCTTCCGTATAGCCCACATTTTCTTTATCCACCCATCTGCTGGCAGACACTTGGGTCGTTCCACATCTTGGCTACCGTGACTAACGTGGCAATGAACAGGGGGGCGCGAATCCTCGAAGACCCTGATTCAGTTCTCTTGAATAAATACCCAGAAGTAATTGCTGCATCATTTGGTCGTTCTGTTTTTAATTTCGCCGAAGAAGACATACAAATAACCAACAGGTCTATGAAAAAATGCTAAGAGCACTCATCATCAGGGAAATGCAACCCAAAACCACAATGGGATGTCATTTCTCATTCCCACCTGTCAGGATGGCTATTGTCAAAACAAGAAAAGACAGCAAGTGTCGTGGAGCATGGGAGAAACTGGAACCTTCGCACACCTTGCGTGAGAATGCAAAATGGTGCAGCCGCCGTGGGAAACAGCCCGGAGGCTCCTCTGTTTTCTACTCTGTGGGTCAGTGCAGCTTGAACCATAAGATCTATTAAAACCTTTTGGTTTGACTTGGAGGTGATCCCTCTTCTAAAGCACTTGGACACCTCCGGCCTGCTTTGGGCCCTCTGGGTGTTCTCTAACCATCTCCATAAAATCTACCATGTTTTGAGCACCCACCCTTGTGCTGTGAGACTTGGATACATGAGCAAATCTGAGCAGAAAGTGTCCCTTATTACCAGAAAGAACGGTGCGCACTCCACAAACAGGGCCGGCTGGTAAAACCTACAGATGTCAGAAGGTACTTTCTTAGGGTTCAAGTGGTGTGCTCAGCAGGGAGGCGGGGGGGAAGTAGTGGGGATCCTAAAGCTGTTCTCCCCCTCCCAGCGCCTCTGATCTAGATAGGGAGTGCTCCCTACAAGGCCACCTGCCCCTTTCTGTTATCCCCCTCCCCACCTCCCTGGACCTGTAATCCCTTCGTTCCCCCCACACCCACCCCACTGTAAGCTGGACCCTCTGTCCACATTGGGTTCTTTTTTTCCCCATTGGTTTCTTTTGCTGCTTGGGGGTGAGGTAGGCAGGAACAGGGAACATGGGAGAGGCCCCTCTGGGATCTCATCTTTTAGAGGGTCTAACTTTCGCCCCAGAAAGACTGGCCTCTCCCTAGAATGTGTCCTGCACTTTCTGCATGTTCCCTGGTAAAGAATGTTTTCCCTTCTACTTGGCCTTCTGGTACCAGAGGGACCCATGTGTGCCAGGCCCTGGGACAGGGGGAAAGAGGGCGTGGGCCCCGTCTTCCCACCCAGACACTCTGTAAAGCAAAATCACTGTCTCCATTTTATAAGTGAGAATAGTGAAGCCCAAACAGGCTGATAGCTTGCTAAGTAACAAAACCCAGTCAGGAACCCAATCCAGAACTTAACCTTCAGAAGCACCACACACCACAGGCCACGTGATTCATCTCCCCCCCCCGCCCCCCGCCGCCCCTCTCTCTCTTTTTTTTTTTTTTGGAAAAATATATGTAGTCACACAACAGGTCGTCTTGCCACTACACACATCACACCTGGGATTGTTCTTGAGTCCTCTTCACGAAGGAGCCATGGTTGCTTGTGAGACACAGTCAGGGTTGTGGCCGGGCCTCCTGGCCCCTCTGCCCCCCCTCCCCAACCCGGCACTCCAGACCAACAGGCAGTGGGAATGGAGGGCATCATGGGGACCCCTGAGGTTTCCCTGTGCCGGTGGCCCTCCCAGGCTGGACCTTGGTTGCTTCTGATCCACAAGATACCAGAAAGCAGAGGATGAAATCTCAGAGCTAGAAAAGATCCAGAATGGGACGTCCAGGCCGACTTCTGGCAGTTTATTTCAGCAAAGATTATCTATCTATCTATCTATCTATCTATCTATCTATCTATCTATCATCATCTATCATCATCTATCATCTATCCATCTGTCATCTATCTATCATCATCTATCATCTATCATCTATCTATCATCATCTATCTGTCTATGCAGTTTTAGCAAGCTGATTAGGGAATTAATGTCTCACGTGCTAGCTTTCCCTTGGCTAATGAGGGGACCCATGCAGCAGCCTCGGGGTATGGGCTTGCCACTCCACGGGCTGAGCCCATGGTGCTGTTAATGAGGACAGCGGTGTCTGGGTGTTCATCTCCCCGATGTCATCCCAGTGTCCTTGGGAAGGAAGCCAAGCAGGTATTCTTATCCCTGGATGCAGAGGCCCAAAGAGGCTGCTGACCCGCGGTGCCGAGAGCCCGCCCCTGGAGAGCCTGAGCCCCGAGTCGGGTCCACGGAGGGCGGTCTCCGAGCGCTTTCCACCGGCAGGCGCCTCCTGCCCGAGCAGCTGCGCCCCTGAGACACCCAGGGACCCACACAGAGGGCAAGGCCAAGTGGGCAGAGCAGGACCCTGTGGGGTCTCCGAGGATGGGGTCCGCCCGGCTCCCTGTTCTGGGGTGGGGTGGGGGGCTGAGGGGGCCCCTCCCGCACCCCTCCCCTGCACCAGGCCTGTCCCAGCCCCTCCAGTGACCTGGCCCCTGGGCCTCCTGGGCTCTGCGTGGCCCCCTGCACGGGGGCCCAGTCCCTCCCGGGAGGACCATCCTAACTGCTCCAGGCTGCCCTCTCCCGCGAAGCGTGTGGTACTGCGTGAGCCTGCGGCCGGGACACGGGGGACCGCAGGGAAGCCTCCAGGGTGTCTGAGCCCCGTGCAGAACCCACCAACTCTGTGTTCCCCTTGGTTTTTCAGGACTACTCCCCAAATGGAAGCAGATAGAACCCCGTTTTCACATCCTCCAAAGTCCCAGTCAGAAGCCAGAGCCCACTGGCCTCGTCCAGGCAGGGATCCAGGGGAGCCTCGGAGAGGAGGGGACAGTTCTGGAAGCTGAGCCCCTCCAGAGCTGGGTCCATACAGGACCGCAGCAGCTTGTCCACGGCGGCCCACAGACCCTGTGCTGGGGCCTGGACAGCCCTCTTCAGGGCCATTGTCTGCTCTCCCCCAGGTTCTGGGGAGACTCCCAGTCCCCCAACTGTTTGGGTTTGGCTCCTGGGGGCATGGCAGGAGATGAGGTGGGGAGAAGAAAGATAAGGGGCTACTCATCCCCCTGGCCCCCTGCAGGGTGGGCTCAAGGCTGCTTCCACCCCACCCCTTCCTCTCCCTCTCTGTCTCTGCCTCTCCCCCTCTCTCTTCCCTAGTCCAGGAACCATCTCCTGTCCCTGCCCCTCAGGCCAGGTAAACCCCCTGCCCCCTGTTCCTTGCTGGTTTGTGCTCACGTTCCCAGGTCTCCAGCAGCATGGGATGAACCGTCTTTGCCCCGCTGAGCAGCTCCCATCCTCTCTGACCACCCTCCCATCACACAGCCCTGCTCTCCCTCAGGCACCCTTGCTCTAGACCAGTGGTCCCTAATTTGGCCTGGGGTTCGGGGGAGGGAACCAGTATCCCCACTTGATCCCAGTGGGCGATGCTGAGATTGGGTTGCAGCCTGAAGCTGCTGGGCTGACTCCCTCCCTGGAATGTGTTCCCATCTGAGCCTCTGAACCTAACCTGACCCGTCCCTCTGCCCCACGCCCGGGCATCCCACAAAACCTATTTCTTCTTTTTCCAAACACCTGATAGCTTTTTTTTTTTTTTTAAGATTTTATTTATTTATTTGACA
>NW_023270380.1:1457269-1466241 GCF_011800145.1 Mirounga leonina
CATGACCTGAGCCGAAGGCAGACGCTTAACGACTGAGCCACCCAGGCGCCCTTTTTTTTTTTTTTTTTTAAAGATTTTATTTATTTATTCCTGATAGCTTTTAAAATACTGCCCAACCACCTTTTCCTTTCTTGTGTCCTCTCCCCGCTGCTAGAATGTAAGCCCCAGGAGGGCAGAGATCTTGGTCTTGTCAGCTGTCCCTAGAGGTGCCTGGGGCCTAACCAGCCCCCGGGATGCAGTTGCTGGAGGATTTCCGCAGCAGAGCCTTTCCCTTTCCTGGCCCCATGACATGAGGGTTTTACGGTACTGGGTGACTTGCTTATTGTTCTCTCTCCTTGCTCTGGATCAATAGAGACTTTGTGTGTCCTGCTTACTGTGTGTCCACAGTGCCTAGAATACCGCCCCACCCCAAACTCACAACACATTCCTTGACTGAACTCTGCACTTTGCACCCGTTTGCGGCTCATAAGGTATACTCTGCTGCCCCCAGCTGGGCAGACATGGGAAAGGCGTCATCCCAGAGGAGGTGGACACATTCCTGGAAGGCAGGGGGTGGACCAAAAATTTGGTTTGGAAGATGGTTGAGCCAAGGTCAGACCAGGTGGTTAAATATTTCCCTTTTGTCATTGTAACGCTGTTGAACTCAGACAAAGCCGACTACATCTCATTCTTCCCGCCCTTCTACAGTCTACAGCCGGGCAACAGTCCTTCTGGATGTCATCCTGTTATCTCCACGAATATACTTATCTTGCAGGTCATGGGTCTCGATTTTGGGGTTTGATTACTCATGGTTGCTAGACTTTTTGTCCTGGTGGATGGTAGATGTGGCCAGAAAGTGATTGCTACCACAAGGTCAGGTTGTTGCTAAGGGCTGGGGCAGCCAGGCGAGGGCGTCCCAACAACAAGTCTTACTACATCTTCTTCTAGTTCTTGGGACTGGGGAGAAGGGCGTGGGGGCCAGTCAGCCCCTGTCCCCTCATCAGGGTGTGCCTGGTGCAGAGCATCGTGTGTTCAATTGTCTTTGACTTCTTCAGGAGCAGGTTCCTCCCTCCAGATTGATCGTTTCTCCTTTAGGCACAAATTTTGACATGATGGACCTCACACTCTCTGGCCCTGTAGCATTGTGGTGATTAAACTGGGGCACAATTGTTGGGCTTGCACCTATTAGCCCAAGACTCTCCCAGTGGCAAATCCCACAGCACATTCATTTTGTGAAGTCACATTCACACTTGACCTCTCTATGGCACAAACAGATCTCCTAACACTTCCTTTAAAAACATTCTGCCCCAGTGACGGAATGTGGTTCAGCCAGTGCATCCCCACTTCTCGGTGAGAAAATATGGTCATTGTTCCTGGCTTACTTTTTTTTCATATACTATTGTTACTCTGGTGATGTGAGGTATTTGTGTGTGTCTCGCACTACCTGGCAGATCCTTGATAGAAAAGACTGTTCTTGTTCATCCCTGGTATCTAGTGGTTTAGAAGAGCTCAATAAAAGTTTCTTTAATAAATGACCTTTGGTCCACTTTCCTCTGCTGTCCCCTCTCTCAAACCAGAAAGCAGCTGTTGGATTTTCTGAGTATTCCCATGAGCCCCAAGGGATGGCATGGAAGGCTGGGCCCCGAGGGTCAGTAAAATAAATCTTGTCATCCATTCCTGGCTCTAAAGGGTCTTCTGTCTCCTTGTTGAAGAGTCTCCCCTCTTTCTCTGGTGCCTCTGCCCTCGTGATGTCTTTGATACAAAGGATCCACATCCCCCACCCCTCCTTGAGAGGAGATAAGTGTCCCCGTGGGGCAGGGAGACTTGAGAACCAGGATGCTGGAGAACAGAAAGGAAGAACCCAGATACCAGGAGGAATACCCCAGACTGTCACCTCCGCATTGAGAGGAAAGTCAGGGAATGACTCCGGGGCTCGCCAAAGTTCTGTAGGGAAAAGGGAGGAGGGGAGGGACCGGGCGAGAGGAGAGGGGAGGGCAGAGGAATGTGGGAGAAAGGGAGGGAAAAAAAGAGAAGGGGAGACATCTACAGGCAGAGAGGGGAGTCAGAGGCAGAGAGATGTAGAAAGGAAAAATGGAGGGAAGAGATGGAAAGATGGTGGTGGAGGGAAGTCACCAACTATAGAAAATGATCACCTCAAGGCTCAACAGCACACAGTGAAGTAAAAATCAATTCATCAAAAAGTTGGGCCAGCAAAGATCTGAAATCTTTAAAATTTTAGAGGGGTGTTTGAAAATTATTTTTGGAAAAATCAGAGAGGGAAGCAAACCATAAACTCTTGACTCTAGGAAACAAACTGAGGGTTGCTGGAGGGGGCGGGCGATGGGGTCACGGGGGGGGGCATTAGGGAGGGCACGTGACGTAATGAGCACTGGGTGTTATATGCAACTGATGAATCACCGAACTCCACTCTGAAATTAATAATAATTTTAAAAAGAAAATTATTTTTGGCTTACAGAAGAACTTAAAACATTGCCAGTATGTGCTGTGGTGTTTTAATTCTGATTTTAAGTTGAAAAGCGCACACTTCTCCAAATCTTTTTATTTTTCTGTAATGAAGTGTAAAAAGAACCCTGGAAAGTGGGATCTGATATTTCGCTATACATTAAGATTTTCTATGTTAATGACAACAATTCCCACCTTCTGGTCTTTTAGGATACTACCACCAAAGCCAAAGTCACAGGTGGCCCCTTTGCTTTTTTGATGCCCCCACACATCTTAGCTCTCAATCATAGGCATTTTTCCTTGCATCTCCCACTTTGCTCACAAGGACCTACCTTCTGATGCTCACCCCAGTTTCATGCTTCCAATTCCAGAAGCTTCTGAAAAGGGGGAGGATGACAGGCAGTGGGGATGGCAGCAGCTGAGGTGGAGACCCTTTGATCCCACCTGCCCCCCCACCCCCAACATGAACAAGATGGGAGGGGGAGATAGAGAAGGGCCCCCATGGGAAACCCCCTGACTTTCCCCAGGATCAGCAGCAGAGTTGAGAAGGCTCAGGTGTCCCCAGACCTGCCTGTGCCCTTGGGGCCCCCTGGCCTGCCATCCCTCTTTACCTTTGGGAGAATCTGTAGGGTGGGTTCGCCAGGCTTTGTCCAACTTCTGCTATTATTCATGATGCTTTTCATGAATTTCCTTCATCATATCCTCCCTCCCCCAGAAGAAACCACCAGAGAAGCAAATGCAATATATCTGATTGTATTTCAAAGTTGCTGACTGTAGACAAACTTTGCTGAAGAAATAAAAATCACGTGAGATATTGGAATTAAATCACGTATATATGTATGTATGTGTGTGTGTTTATGTATATGCCATACTTCATGTTTTAGAATTCAGAATTTAGCTCATGATATGCAAAATTTGTAAAAATTTATTGCAAGCGTGTCTTAGTGTGAAATCAAAATCTTGACAGAAGGGTAGGCTTTATCTTCACCAAAGGGATGGGGTGTAGTTGTGTGAGATCCCCTGAGGGCTACATAGGTGTGGTTCATGATAAGATTAAAGTTTTGCTCCTGAAGATTCTTCATGGAAAACTGTAAGGAAAAGCAAGATAATGGTGCAAAGAAATTTTCAAATAAAATCTCAATCTTTCCAGATTCCTTGACACGGAGTTTGCTGTTGCTGATGGCAGCTATTCCTGAACTGGGAGGAAGTGGGAACCTCCATTTGGGGAAGAGGAAGAAGGAAGGCTAGCAGCTCGGAGCTGGGGGCATCCTCTGGAGAGAGGCCATCATCTTCATACTTGGGTTCCTTCTTCATCACCAACAGCCTCCGCCCAGGAGCCGGGAGTCAGGGCTTGGCTTCATGGCTCTCTTCTGTTCCTCTCGAGCAGGGGCATCTTGCTCAAGCCCACAGCCTGGGGTTAAGGCCACCTCCTGCCCACAGAACGCCCTCTGGGACCTTCCGATGTCGTGAGCTGCCTCCGGTGGAAGACATTCAGCAACGGGCAGAGGGGTCCCTGCTTTCTCTGGAGTCCTGTCCCAGTGTTGGGCAGCTCTAGACGCTGGAAATCGCTCTCCCCACGGAGCTGAAGCCTGACTTCTGGTGACATGCACCACATGGAAAAGGGGACTAGGGGGTCTGGAGACAAATGCCACGTTCCCTCCTGAGTCAGTGCTTCACCACCCAACTTAGTCACCCCGTTTTCCCAACTGCCCCTCCCATCTTGTTTCTATGGGGACCCACTGTCCTCGACTCCAGGACCTCCTAACTGGTCGTCTCTTCTTGCAGGATGGTGGCCAGGCCTGGACTCATGGCTGGTCTGGCACAGGATCGAGTACAGCACTTGTCTCACTTTGGACACCGTACTTCTACTGGTAAGTACTGGTAAGACACACTGTAAAGAGCCACAATAAGCTATGTATGGCATTATGTTGAAATGGATGAAAGTGACTCCAAAATGCCTCAATGAAACAATCCCAGAACTCCAGATCTTAAATTTACACTTAAAAAATGTATGCAACCATTCTGTTCTTTCTTATCTATTGAAATAACAGAAACCACATACCCTGCTTCCTTCTTTTGTTCATTCCTTCTACATTCTATTCACTGGGAGAAAGCTCTCAATTATGAAACTCAGTGCATTTTTATTTTTTTGGTATCAATCTAACTAAAAAAAAAAAAGTGGGGCACCTGGGTGGCTCAGTCGTTAAGCGTCTGCCTTCGGCTCAGGTCATGGTCCCAGGGTCCTGGGATTGAGCCCCACATCGGGCTCCCTGCTCTGCGGGAAGCCTGCTTCTCCCTCTCCCACTCCCCCTGCTTATGTTCCCTCTCTCACTGTGTCTCTGTCAAATAAATAAAATCTTAAAAAAAAAAAAAAAAAAGAAGAAGCAGTTCACTCATTTCTCCCACATTCCGTCCCCTATCTCTGGCAACTACAAGTCTGTTCTCTAGATCTATGAGCTTAATTTAGATATATGTATATATATATATTTTTTCTGGGTTCCACATATAAGAGAGATCATACAGTATTTTTCTTTTTTAAAATTTATTTTTATTTATTATTTTTTATTTGAAAGAGAGAGAGCAAGCAGGGGGAGTAGCAGTGGGAGAGGCAGAAGCAGGTCCCCCATCGAGCAGGAAGCCCAATGCGGGGCTCGATCCCAGGACCCCAGGATCACGACCTAAGCTGAAGGCAGACACTTAACCAACTGAGCCACCCACACACCCCCAGTATTTTTCTCTTATTTCACTTAGCATAATTCCCTCAAGGTCCATCCATGTTGTCACAAATGGCAGGATTTCATTCTTCTTAAAGGCTATATAATATTTTATCTACTCATTCATCGATGGACACTTAGGTTGCTTCCATGTCTTGGCTGTTGTAAATCATGCTGCAGTGAACATGGGACTGCACATACCTTTTCAAATTAGTGTTTTCATTTTCTTCGGATAAATACACTTCGGAATTGCTAGATCATACGGTAGTACAATTTTCTTTTAATCTCTATGCCCAACATAGGACTTGAACTCACGACCCTGAGATCAAGAGCCGCATGCTCTACTAATGGAGCCACCCAGGCACCCCTGGTAGTGCTGGTTTTAATTTTTTGAGGAATAGATGCATTTTAGAAAGACCGCCAAGGCTAGGGAAAGAGCTAAGAGCTAAAATCTCATCTTCCCAGTGAATGATTTTTTTCTACCACTACTTTTCTTGAAGTCGTGACCCTTTCTTATTGAATGAGGTGGGACGTTAGAAGTTAACTGGGGACAAGCAAACCCTCACACCAGTTGTCAGGCTGGAGAAAGAGGTCAGTACCCTATTTCCTTGGAGAAAATAGAACCAAGTATAAGCCACAGGGAGAATGGAAGGAATAAAAATTTTGTAACTGCCTGTTGGTATTTGTAAGAAACTTTCTTTCTGCTGGGTTATGACTTCTGGGAGAACTAGGACCACTTTTTAACTTATTGCTCACACGTGGTGCCATGCTTTCCAGAAACACTCATGTATAATTGGCTCTTGGGGCAAGTGTTTTCCAAAGACACTTACATATAATTGGCTGCATGACAAATTGGCACTTTTTGGTCAGATACAGTCTGGCTCCAGCTTTCTGAGGAGGCTGATTCTGTCCTTTCTGGAATATGCCAAAGCCATATCTAGTGTCTTTTCTGGAATATGCCATCCCTATGCCAAGGTGTCTCGTGCCTGCCAGGGTAAGTGCCCCAAATTTCAGAGGAGGCATGGGCTGCAAAGCCAACTGCCACCTCCACCTCGTGGGTGGGTCTGCTCGCCTCCCTCACTGCCCGATGCTGAGGCCAGGTTCCTGAGGACAATGGCACTGCACGGCCATGCATGATGACCCGAGCCTCCCAGCCCCTGTCCTGGCATCTGTGATCTTCTCTGCAACAACCGTAGAGTTCATTTGATTCTGGTGGCTGGGCCTTGTCTGATGGAGCCAAGAAACCAGATGTCTTTGCCCAGAATGATCCAGACACCAAGGTTTTCCGATGTAACTCACCTGAGTTTTGAAATATGGCCTTAGTATTATTATGTTCCATTGACCACAGTCAGACCTTGTTCAAAACTGAGGCTTTGGGGGCAGCAGAATTGTGGGGAGAAGAGACAACGTGAATGAAATAAAGAAACTGATCAGGAAGGCAGCAAATAGAAACAGAAGCTCACCCACGTTCCCTTCTCTAAAGGCTTCTCTTACCTAATTCTGACTATCGCCGCAGTCCTAGGACTGGGGCCTAAACCACATGAAGCTCAGGGCATCTGGTCTAAGAGAGCTTTTCTTTGGAGAAGCTTCTAGGCTTTTATTTTCCACAAGGATCAGGAAGCTCCTTATTCTGTTTTTGAGGCCCTGCAGCAAAGCGATTCCCTAGGGGAGCATGCGCCGCCGAGGCAGGCCCCAGGTAGGTCTCACCGGCCAGGGATGCACAGGTGCCCACCTGCCTCCCGGCCTTTGCGGGGGCTGTGCCAGCCCCCCCTCTGGTGACAGCACTTCCTTCCCCTGGCACCAGCAGGGACCAGCTACTAAAGCAGCCAATCCAGGGTCAAGCTGAGGCCTTCAAACCCATGGGGATGCTGGAGCCAGGTGGATTTTAACTGGAGCCATTCCCCAAGGCTCTCAGCCTCACATCGGTGGGGCGAGGTCCCCCCAGTTGCAGGTTTTCCTAATAAGTACTCCACGTCACTTCTTCCTCCTTCTGGAGGGACAGAAACTTTTCCCAACCCTGTAGGGGCTCCACTAGAAGTTGCTGTCTGCTTCGAGCATTCATCTGAGAACAGGCGGCTACCACTTAAAACCTAAAGCACCGAAATGGTGTAAGTCCCCCCTCTAATTACTTGGTAACACAGAGTCACCCACCCACCGTCCCAACGGTGCCCCTCTGGGTGGATGTGGATGACAATGCCGACTAGAAGAAACAAGGAGGAATCCCGTTCGGCAGGCAGGTGGGGACTTTCTCCCGCACAGGCTCCTAGAATACAGCTGTACTCACAGGGCCGGCTGTGCGCTTTCTCTCTGTCAAATAAATAAATAAAAAGTTTTTGGAAGATTTATTTATTTGAGAGGGAGAGAGAGAAAGAGCATGAGAGGGGTTGGAGAGGTAGAGAGAGAGGGAGAAGCAGACTCCTGGCTGAGCAGGGAGCCCGATGTGGGGCTCGATCCCAGGACCCTGGGATCATGACTTGAGCCCAAGGCAGATGCTTCACTGACTGAGCCACCCAGGTGCCCCTAAATAAATAAAATCTTAAAAAAAAAAAAAAAGACTTAACTGAATTTCTTTTTTAAACTGCTCAAGGGTACAGGATACTAAAAACAGTCCCAGATCATACACACTAGGTGACAGAACGAGAAGTCAAGTCTTAAAAGAGTAGCCCATACTTTTTCCCTAACATTGGAAAGAAACCCACATGTTAACAAAGGATCAGCATCTAAATAGACTTTTATTTTTTCCTTTACTTATTTGGACAGAAAAGAAAATTCATCAGCTTTCATCAGAGTCTCCCCAAGTGTTGGAAACACATTAGACTCAGAAAGAGTGGACCTCGTAGAAAAGCGTCACAAATTAAAAATATATTTCTCCATGTGGTAAAAGTGCTTTCAATCCAATTAAAGGATACGGCGAAGGTGTTCTGAAACACAATTGAAAATGTGGCCTACAATCCGTGGCATCGAATTCAAACCACAGGGCGTGGGGGGTCCTCATGAACCTAGGATGCGGAAATGACATGGAGCTGGGGAGCATGCTGCCAGCGACACATGGAATCAACGGAGTATGAACAAGGAAGAAAGTCCCAAAGCCTGAGTAGAATAGATTTTGCATTTGTAAAAAATGAGGGGGCTACATAAATTGGGGTGCAGGGGGATCACGTAACTCCAGAAGTCACTGTTTCTCGTCTGTGGGGGATGGTCAGGCCAGTGGGCGAGCCGGGCTGAGGCCTCCCCCGGAGACACGCGGACCGGGGTTCCCAAGGAGCCCCGGAGGCTGTGGGAAGTCAGCGGAGCCCTTGCTGCTGATTGCCGGACGTGAAGCTCTCGGTCCCCGGGTGAGGGAGCCCCCGGCCCTGCGGGACATCACACCCGACGGAGCTGGGGGCCCCGGCCCATCACAGGGCTCGGGTGTGCCGGCCACAGGGCCCCGAGGGCAGACAGGGGTAGACTCCACCAGGTCACCGCACACGGGGCCGAGGCCGGGGTGGGGGAGCAAGCGTCCTTTTGTTGTTTGCTTCAGCAATGCTACACGTTTTCGAAACAAGGAATTCTGCCAATGGCAACATCTGTGACAAAGCGTAAGGCCCACAGACCCCCCCACTCCCCCCCGGGATCCTTGATGGAGTGGAACCACGTCCGTTCAGGAAGCCAGCTGCCCCTTCCGGCCCCAGTACAGTCACAGGGCCTGGAATGCCGAACTGTGCTCATGCAAGGAGTCACGGCTGCGGTGGGGGGGGGGGGGGGGCGGGGGGGGGGAGGGGGTGCTGCTCTCCCCGCAGAGCGCACGCCACCAAAAAGCACAAAAACCCCATAAAC
>NW_023270380.1:1466341-1563345 GCF_011800145.1 Mirounga leonina
CCCGGGCCACCAGCCAGAGAAATGAAATGAGTAGGGACGCCTCATTTATTAATCAGAACGGGCAACCGCTCCCCCCATTGCATCCCTGCATTTTCATGGCCCAGTTTGTGTTTCTTGTCCTAGGAGACCCGTTCTAAGTGGCTTGCACGAGGCAAGTGCCAGAGAACGCTCTGGTCTCCCGCACACGCCCGACCGCCTCAGCGCGACCCGCTCGCTTCCGGTCACCTGCAGACACGGCACGAGGGGGAACCAGGTCACACACGTCTTTACACCCTCACAGAGCAGGCCCTTCTAGCAGAACACGCTACGGCTCATCCTGTCCCGGCACCTCTGGTGGCGACAGCCTTCCCGGGTCCCCCGTGCCGAGGTGAGCTCCACGGGTGTCCCGAGGATGCGCCGCCCCGCCGGGCAAAGGCCACCGGCAGCGCCCGGGCCGCACGTAGAGTCTGGGTGCGGCGCCCGTCCCGGCACCGGGTGGGCGGCTTCTGGAGGGAGGACGTGCTCTTCTTTGAAGGGGAACCGGGAGAGCAGCCGTCGTCTGACCAGGCCCACCCCGGGCCCTGCGGAGGCCGGGGCACCCCTCCGGGCCCACCCCCCTCCCCCGCGGGGGCGCCCAGGGCTCGGGCTGGGCAGGTCAGAACGGCAGGCTCTCTCCCTCCTCCGGCCTCCCGGACCTGGTCCTCACCTGAGCCCGGCCGCGGCCGCATCAGTGGGCTGGCGAGGCCTCCTCCAGGCCCAGCAGCTCCCGCACCAGTCTCTCGCCAAACTGCGCCCGGCTGTACCTCTTCACGTGGTAGGCGTCGGACATCTTGTAGAGGATGTAGGCGTTGTTGATGGCGATGCTGATGGCGAACCAGAACACCTGCTGCCAGGTCTTGTTCGGTTTATGAGAAATGAAATACCTACGAGGACAGAGGGATAAGAGAGGCTGACCCCAGGGGTTCACGGGCGCCCGCGTCAGGGGGGGATGGTCCCAAAGGGCCTCATCATGGCCAGTGCTGCTACCGAGGAGCTGTGGGGGTGGGAGGCAGGCTGGGGGCCGGCTCCCGCTGAGGCCCTGTCACACTGAACTTGACCTGGGATTAAGATGAAAACCATTCCTATCAGAGGACTGGGTGGGAGTGGAGTCGTTGGAGGAGATGCTGGAACGGGGAGCCAGGCCTTCCGTGGCGAGGCTCAGAAGCTCCAACCCGAGCTTTGCCCAGCGCCCTCCTCGGACGCCGTGTCCCGGGCACACTGAACTGCCTCCACGTCCCAAGGGCAAGTTCACCCTCAGCTGCAGGCGTCTGCAATGTGTCCCCTCCTCCCGAGTGCACGTCTCTTTGCCACCCCCGCATTCCCTTCAGGTCCAGGACGGATGTCACCTCAGGGAGGCCCCTCCAGGGCCAGCCCAACTTAGGACTCATCCCTGCACTGTATCCTCCATCACATCTTTGTCTCTGCACCGGACTGAGGAGTGTTTGAGGGTCAGTATCCTCACCACCAGCAGCCCAGAGCGGTCCTGAACGTGTCTATTAAATCAATGCGGATTCCTTTGTAGTAACCGCATGGAATCAGCAGGTGCTGAGCACACACCTGGTGTGCAATAAACATTTGCTCAAGGACTCCCAGTGGAGTGGGGCTCCCCTCCAAACCTAGGCTCAGTTTTCCAGGGAGAACTGGGTCCTCGGTTTTCTCTCTTTGCCATGAAGTCCAGCAGATTCCCCTCCAAGCGGGCTGAGTAAACGCCCACCTGTCTTTGGGGTTACTCCAACTTTGTTCTAGGTTGTGAGGCTCGACCCTGGCAATTAATAGTCACACTCAGGTTCACCAGCAATTGCTTCTTGAGTTCCTGTTACAGCGCTGGGGGTGTGCACCTGCTCCGGGCATCCAGAGTGGAAAGAATTATATAACCTGCGCTGGAAACCAGGGCTCAGTGTGATGGGCCGCAGCTGTGAGGGACGGGTGGAGGGCAGTCCAGCCGGGGGACGGAGGGTGCAGGCTAGACCCGAGTGAGTGGAAGGAAGGGCACCTCAGGGCAAGGGTGGCGGGGGAGGAGGCAGGGCGCCCGGACGGGAGGGGGCTGCACGGGCGAGCCCAGAAGGCCAGGACGGGGGCTCAGGATTTTGTCTCCCAGGGGCTTGTTCCATTCATTCTGAAGCTGGGGGGCTCCTGAGCACCCAGCAACCTCTATTCCGCGCCCGCGAGACCGCAGGAGCCTTCCCGTGGCTATGAGCCGCCTGTTCACTCACTTGCTGTACTTGTCATCGTACTTGCAGATGTAGCTAAGGTGGGCAGCAAACGCCTCCACGGCCAAGGGGCAGGGGATCTCCCCACTCTTCCTCTTGATGATCACTCCTGCGGAGGAGAGAGAAGCTCACACCCCCTCCCGAACCGTCTCCTGCACACGCCCGCTGACGAAGGTCCTAGCTCCACCCTGCCTGGCCGTGCTGCCATGCAACTGGGACCCGAGGGGGAAGGCGGGAGGGCGAGGGGGAGAAGATGGACACCAGTCCCTAAAAGCTTCCGAGGACTTGAGAACATAAAGTTAGGTGAGTGCGTAGGGGTGCTGCGGGCACGTGGGGTGATGGCGGGCCCAAAGGTGGCTTTAAGTGACACCGGGGAGGGTGCCGCACCTGGCAGGGCCTTCAGAGAGCAAAGGGGAGATGCAGGACTCACTCTCCCCACCTCCTCCCTCCGCACACGAAGGCTGCCGAGGTCAGGGAGCGCTCGAGTCCTTTCTGCCTCCTCTGCCTGCCTCCATCACTGCAGAAGGGCGGAGTTACAGATCCAGAAGAACGAGGAGCCCCCCACCCAACAAGCCCCAGGTTCCCCCTTCCATGCATCCCAGAACTTCTGGGGGGCCCTGTGGACTAAGGGAAGGAAAATGCCTTTTGCATCCTGCCGCTCCTGGAAACTCTGCCCCCCACCCCAACCCCAGGCCTTCAAATGCCTTTGCTCTACTAAATGCAAATGGGAAGGTGTCCAGGGGTACTGCCCACTGATCGGGGTGCGAGGAGCAGAAAGAGATCAGTTAGCCCTCCTCACCCTGCTGCCCAAACCGCTGCGGGACCACCTCGTTTCCAAGACCCGCCCCACAGGCCCACAGCTACCCTCCAGACATGACGCGGAAGACGTGGAAGAACGCTTTTGTCCAAGGAGCCGTGCGCGCTCAGGTTTGGCTGGGATTTGCTACCATCTCCTTTGACCAGCCTCCCCCCACAGCATCATGTGATTATGAGAACAACACTGTTTTTTGGAGTGTGTTTTTCAAAAGGGATCAGTCTAAAGGAGTGCGAAGTTTTCGTGCTACTTGAATGGATATGGTGGAAGTACAAGAGGGGTGTCCCCTGCAGGCATAAGGGGCTTCACCTAGCGTGTCTCCTGCCCGCTCACCAAGGGACCTGCAGGAGACAGGAGTGTAGGGATCCATTTGCACAGACTGAGCCCTGAGCTGGAATCTTTGTTTCTTTTGGTCCCTGCCCCCCAGCCATGCCCCCAGATACTGGTTTTTCACACAGAGAAGTCCCCGGAGAACTTGAGGTTGGCAGGGCCCCACCCCTAGAGATGTGGTCTCGGGAGGCCTGGAGTGGGGCCCAGGCAATGCATTTCCTAAAGCTCTTGGAGGGTCAGAAGGCCTTGAGGCCCAGGCCGGGGGCTTCCTCCTCTCCAGAGGGTTCTGGGACTCTGCATGGAGATGCTCTATTGTCTGGTGATCCAGCCATGCAGGCAGGGTGGGCATGTCCTGCAGCCTCCAAGGAGGGCTGTCCCTCTCCAACAGTGCCCCTGAGCATGCCTGTTCCTGGTCCCTTACCTCAGCCACCCCACCCCAGCCCAAGACCGATCAGGGAAGCATCCTAGTCTCACACATGAGCCCAGGCCTGGGCAGGTTTCCCAGCTCCGTTTTCATTTGTCCGAAATTACAGCTTCCTCTGAGTCTAAAGAGGCTCGGGCCCCATAGGGCTCCACGGAGTGCACGTGGATATGGGCGCATCAGATCATCCCTATACAGGAACAGAGTCCCCTCCGTTCTTCCCCAGATGTGGAGGGTGACTCGCTCTGAGTCACCCAGCTTTCCAGGGAGTCGGGCTCACGCGCCAAGGGGCTCGGGGTCAACCTCGTCCCTGGAGCTCCCCCAGCCTGCAGCGCCGGCCTCCTGGGTGACCGCCGGGGCCATAGTTCCTTGAATGCCACAGGGAACCTGCTCCAGCCCTTCATTCCCTCCTCATCCTCCTCATAGTTGTCAACTTACGAGGCTTCCTGCTGGAAATCTCGGCAGAGTGGCTTGAAACCCCAGGTCTGCGCTCATCTGCTTGAGCATTTCCCCCCTTTTATAAATCACCCTCGTCCCTGGAGATATTTTGGATTTTGAGATACTATTCCAGCTAGAAATGTCCCGTAATATCCTTTTCTGAGGACCAACAAGCTTGGACATGGGGCAGGTTGACAAGAGGCTGATATTTACTGGTGTTGCTGACGTCACCCGTATGCGGCCCAAAGGTGCCCTGGGCGAACCCTGCGCATTCGCAGCTGTGTGGAATCTCCGTGCGCCCACGAGATACCTCTGCGGCACCACGAGATCGAGCAGACCGGGTGGGAGAAACACGTGTGCTCAAGCGCGGTGGCAGCCCCGTCCACCGCCTGCCAAGGCTATTCGTGGCGTGGCTGACGTTCGTTCCGCCACTCCGTGAGGCTGCATGAGTCAAGCCCTGACTCAGTCCTACACCCGCGTTGTGTGTGTGCATCGGTCTCATGGAGCCTGAACCCCAGGTGGGCCAGGACTCTGGTAGGGAGAGGACAGATCCAAAACGGATTTCAGAAGGAAAGCAGAAGGGTTGGGTTCTCCATACGGATATCCCTGGAAATGCGACTTTTAAGAAGCCTGTGCACATGCTCACACTCTCTGAAAGAAGGGACGTTTTTCCTTAGAATCCAGAAGAAATAATAAACCGATTCCTAAAATGTTCCTAACCAGTTATATATTTACTAAAATTGGAAATTCTACTCAACTTTTAGAAGAGCGTGTATATATATATATATATGTATATATATATATATATATATATGATCATAGCATGAGAGAGTCTAAAGCTGAAAGGCAGTCTTTACAATATTTGAGACTTCATCCTCTGGGTGATATTTTTAAAAAGTAGAAAAAGAGTTTTTCTATAAATGGTTCAGGCACGGAGGCAGGCCTGCTTGGTCAGCCAACCCTTGCCACTTAATTAAAAAAAAAAAAAAAAAAAGAGTAAAAACCCAACTGATGCCAGAGGGTTACTGTAAAGAGCACAAAATCACACTGTATGACAAGCAGGTGATCTTACACTCATTCAGCCTTGGCACAAAGCAGGGACTTCCAAAGCTCTTGTAAGAACAAAGAATGTGACCAACAGATCTGCCCGTGCAGAAGGAAAAACAATTTTAGGTTTAAAAATACTAATCATAAATAAAAGCAAAAGTAAAACAAATCCAGAAAAACACTTGCCTATTATACACATAAAATTTGCTTTCAACAAGACAAGCATCTCAAAGGACAAACTGAAGAGAACACGAAGAAATCACTGAAAATTGGCCAACAAATTCACAAAGAGATGCGCAACCTCCCCAGTAGTCATTCAATTTAGATTTAAAATTCTGTAGCATTTTCACCCCCCAGATTGACAAATTTAGGGGAAAAAAATGTGTTGGTAAACGCAGGAGGAGTATGGGTCCTCTCATAGCCTGTCACAGTGTTAAGAACGGTCTTTCGACAACATGTCATCAAAAGCCTTCAAAATGTTCAGACCCTCTGGGCCAGCTACTCTACTCTCAGATTTATTTTGAGGAAATGATCAAAGATGTTCCCAAATGTATGGAAATATTCACTACATTATTCATATAAAAAATGGATCATTAATGAGGGTGCAGAAAAATTATGACATTTTAAAAAATGAAAGTACATTGAAAGGAAAAATATCTCCCTTCATTAAAAAAAAAAACAGACAAAACCAAACACTCTAAGATGTGGACTAGTGAAAGGAATCCCCCATGGGGAGGAGAGGGGGGCCAGCC
The DNA here is from genome assembly GCF_011800145.1 of Mirounga leonina. Taxonomy (NCBI): domain Eukaryota; kingdom Metazoa; phylum Chordata; class Mammalia; order Carnivora; family Phocidae; genus Mirounga; species Mirounga leonina. The sequence continues at coordinate 1,472,372 of NW_023270380.1, forward strand.
TGGGCTCTCCACACTGCCTCCCTGCCTCCGGGTGCTTCTGCTCCCAAGCAGGCCTGGTTCATGGGTGTCTGGGCCACCCACCCTAGGGGTGCTGCCAGAGGGGCTGAGGCATACTTTCTGGGAATTTTAAGGGAGTCTAAAATTTGGGAATTTGTGATTTTTATTTATTTATTTATTTATTTGAGAGAGCATGAGAGAGAGAGAGCATGAGCCAGGGTAAGGGGCAGAGGGGAGGGGAGAAGGAGGCTCCTCACTGAGCAGGGAGCCCAATGTCAGGCTCGATTCCAGGACCCTGGGATCCTGACCTGAGCCCAAGGCAGATGCTTCACCGACTGAGTCACCCAGGCACCCAGGATTTTGTGATTTAGAGTACTTTAGAAATGGAAACTACAACTGAAAGAAACACAAACGCTAAATTTTGGCATATTTAAAGATCAAGCCTACCAATTTTTTTCTTCTTCCCCATCAATATCCTCTTTGCTGGTTCCCTTGGTGACGGATTTAAGGCTCTCAAACCTTGAGATTGGGGTTTTAAGGTTTTGTCATCTTAAATCGTATTGCATAATTTATAATTTGTTATGCACAATTTTGTGGGAGGCAGCTCCTACAACCTCTTCCCGAACTTTCTCCCCGTGAATGCTCTTGCCCAATCAGGAGAGTACAGAAGTCCAATTCAAAGTCCCACCTTCGGCTTGCAAGGTCAATTCCAAACATTTCCTCTAACGGCCCTTCACACAGCCCTGGAGGTTTCTATAGCTCTCTACACCCAAGTCCCATAGGCTTGCGTCCCTGGATTCTAATCTCCACTGAAACATAATGTGACTTAGGTGTGTGTGCAGGGGGTGAGGGATAGAATAAATGAACAGCAGACGTTAATTAAGCAGCCCCCCCACAAACGTACACATCACAGAGATACGCCACACACACACCCACATACATGCCCCCACACTCCTCCCCCACAACTGAGCCCCCTACAGAGTTCCTTCAGAAGAGGAAAGATGTCTTAATATAAAGGAATACAGGGGATTTTCAAATACACTATGTAAATGCAAATATTTCTGTAAAGTGCCCCACTGTCATTTCCATTTCCCTTTTCAGCAGTTTACAAGTGTTTCAGCTGTAGCTACTTTAACTATAGAATCCTTGCTAAGTAAATCCCTTTGTTATGAATGGATTCTAAACCCCCAGGAAGATTAATGACAGAATCACCTGAACGCCCCAAAACACCAGTGGGTAACCTCGAAGAACGATGCCAAAGTGATAAAACAGTGGATATTTTCCCCTCCCATCAGAACAGATTCTTCAAAGACTCCTAGATGATCAAGTGATCGGGGAAATGCCGTTCGAACACGGCCACTCACCGTGGCCACGCACAAGCCGGGGGACCCACAAAGCCCGCCGCCGTGGCTTCTCTCCCAGCTGGCAAGCCACGCTGAGCTGGCGGCCCGCGGGCCCCGGTAGCTCCTGCCCACCTCCCATCCCTGTCGGATGTGGCGTGGTGAGTGCTGGGGAACGGGGGCTACCCAACACCAGAGCTGCAGAGTCCCCCCGGGGCCCCACCTTGCTGCACCGGCGAGTAGGCATTGGTCAGGAAGCGGAAGTGCCCTTTGTTGTACCAGCAGATCAGAGACATGTTCCCCTTCATCTTGATGCGGTGCTGGCCCCGGGCTGGGGGGGTGGCCGGGCTCGTCAGCATAGACAGGGGCAGGCCGGTGCAGTCACTCTTCCTGGAGCTGAGCAGGCCGCAGCAGTAAATGTCTGCGGGGAGAGGGACACAAATCCGTGTCCACACGGTCACGGACAGCCCGCGCACACCGGCGCGGAGGACGGGACTGCCCCGTTCTGAGGCTGACGCTTGGGAGACGGGCCCCCTAGAAGTCCCCGTAGAGGAGACTGCTACAGTTCGGGGACTTCTATCCCGAAGGTGCTATCTCTCCCAGGACTTCTGTAAGTACCTTTAAGATGACACACGAGACCATCACATGAGCAGTGAATTGGCAGTACCAACGGGAGTCTCGTCGTTAACAGTGCTCACAGCGCTGAGCATGTGCACCCCTCATCCCATCTGCTTCTATAAACTTCTGGAAACTTCTGCACCCAGGTTATCCTACCCACATTACAGAAGAAGAACTACAGCTCCAAGAGGCCCCCAGGCTTCCAGCTAGGAGGGCAAGGCAGGGATTAAGCACAGGTCTGTCTGCTGTCCAAGCCTGACCACAGTTATGACCCCCTAACACTCTGGCCAAGACTGGACCAGCCACAGGCCCCGCCCTGTGCTTGCGTGCACAGTACCCAGAGGCAGCGTGCAGGACGGAGCCCCCATCCCCTGGGAGGTAAGTTAAATGCAGAGGAAAGAATCACCAAGCAATATGCGCCGGGACAGCGTCCTGCCTCTGAACGTAAAGCCTCTCGAGAGAGGGGCGACAGTGTGGCCTTTAATGCACAGAAGGTTCCATGGGGGCAGGCAGGATTGTGAGCACAGGCCAGTGTGAACAAGGAGACCTCGCTAAATTCCGCCCTGGGCTCGAGGCCTTTCCTGGCCCTCCCCACGCACAGGCCTGCCCCACTGAGCGGGCCACGGGGAGCCTGCTTCTCCCTGCAGCCAGCTCCAGTCTGGATGCCTGCAGGGGGCGTGAAGCAGCCCTTTTGACTGAAGTCACTGGGGACGGTCTCATCCCCAGGGTCTTCAGTGAAAGACTGAAGTCCGCCGAACACTGACACCCTATTGTCAGTAACCTGAAACGTTCTGTAACCGCGTGCATGCTTCCCTCATCCCTGCATCTGCACCCCAAGGCAGTTCCAGGTACCCCAGGGCTTCATGGCCACGCACCCACCCCGGGACTGGACTAGGCGGGCAGGGATGGCAGCCCAGGTTCTCACCACACTCTCATTCTTCCCATGTGGCTGGTAACACACATGAGGGCCAATTTTCTCCACCTTGACTTCCACGGTCCCTCTTCACATAGTCTGACCTCTCCACCCTGAGTTCTCCCCACAGGTAAACCCCGAGCCCTGTCGGGGACTGGACCTCGCAGAGGAGTAAGACCCAGCAGGGCCAGCAGAGCACCAAGTCCAGCGGCTGCTTCATCCTTGCCGTGGCGGAGGTCAAGGTCAGAAGGTGGTGGCTCCCTATGACTCGAGAGGATTTTAAGGCCAGATGTCTGATCCGTTGCTCAGCAACAGGTCTGCAATTCCAGTGGCTGCCATAGCGGAGCAGAGGCTTTTTATGTTTCTCCCGAGTGGACTAGATATAAATCCCCCAAAAATGTGGGACAAAGCAAAGGATAAGCAGCCTGCTCTCGGGCTCCCTGACTCAGTCCAGAGCTTTTTCTCCAGCCCCATTTCTGCCAGAGCCGCAAAGGCTTCCCAATCTTTCAACCGATGAACAAAGCACCTCAGCACCAGGGATACTAAGAATTTTCTGAGGCCCACTGCCCTGGAGCCTGTATTAATCTACATAATTCTCTGTGATGTCCTTGTCAGCCTGAGCGCCCACATCATAGGTGGGGGCTGAGTCCAGACTTCCGGGCCTTCGCAGGAGCGGCATCTAGGCACTACAGAGCAAATGTGTGCGTTCCCCTCAAATTCCTCCGCGGAAAGCCTCATGCCCCAGGGGAGGCTGTTAGGAGGCGGGGCCTCTGGGAGGGGCCTGGGTCGTGGGGGTGGAGCCCTCGTGAATGGGAGGAGTGCCCTCAAGAAAAGGGACCCCAGAGAGCTTCCTGTCGCTTCCATCACATCATGGGAGGTCTGCAACCTGGAAGAGGCCCTTCTAGGGCTGGCGTCCTGATCTTGGACTTCTGGCCTCTAGAACTGTGAGGAATAAATACCTGCTGTTTATAAGCCACCCAATCTGAGGTACTTTGTGAGAGCGGCCCGAATGGACAAAGACACCGGGAGAACCGCTGGAATGGCCCCGGTCTCACAGGGAAGGACACAAAGGTGCCCTGGGCAGAGTGTGAGCCCGAGGCAGGCGTGCCCTCAGATCTCTGGTGCCCGGCAGGGTCCAGGTACGTGGCAGGCACACCGCGGGCTGAAACCGCTGTGTTCCCTCCTGGCCGCAGCGGTCTGTGGGCCGTGCTGGTCGCTACGCACCTGCACCCCCCAGACCTCCCCACTGCTTCTCCAGGGCGGCGGCGGCCATGCTGGGACTGGCTCGCCACACAACAAACCTTGCTTTTCCAGCTCCTCAAACAAGGTCAGGCTGGTGATGCTGGGCCCCGTGAAGATGATGTAGTTCTTGCCTGCCGCGTTCCGGCACAGACTTCGGGCCACCATGCTGTGCAGCTGGGGCTTATTCTTCAGTGCGTCCAGCCCATCGGGGCCCCCGCCTTCCTTCAGGTGGACGTAAATCTTGAACAGAAACACACAGGAGTCCATGAGCTCACGGAGTGTCAGGCTGGGGCCCAAAGCTTCGGGAAGTACAGGCTGCCCTCGCTGGGCCAAAAATGGGTGGGAAAGCCACCTCTCCCTTGAGCCACTGGTTCGGCAGCCCCTACCACCCCATCACCTCCTCAGCCCGCAGAGGCCCCAGGTCACTCCCAAGGCCACCCTGCAGCCTAGGCAGCTGGTGGGTCCGGCCAGGACTTCGAGGTTTGGACATGTCAAGGTAGAGAAGAAAAGGGTCAGACTATTACAAGTAACGAATGAGGTCAGTGCAAACAGTTCGGAAGCATGGAAGGGACTTCAGTTTACAATAAATAAAAGTTTAAGACTACTGTACCTGTAAGGATAAACTGGTCCGTGTACTTTCCATTTGAATACAGTTGTTTTTTGGCGGGGGGGGAGGGGGGGCAGGGAGGAGCAGAGGGAAAGGGAGAGAAAGAATCTTAACCAGGCTCCATGCTCAGCACAGAGCCTCACGGGGCTCAATCCCATGACCCTGAGATCATGACCTGAGCCAAAACCAAGAGTCAGGCGCTTAACCGACTGAGCTACCCAGGTGCCCCCGAATACAGCTTTTTAATTCACAAAGTGCATCTGTACTTACTATTGCCCTTATTCCTTACAGAGGCCACCACACGGGCAGAAGAGGAGTCAGGATCAGGGATTAAAAACTCACCTGAGGTGCTAAGGACCAGCAAAGAGGATGTGCTGGGATTAGCAAGCCATGTTTACACTCTTTGTCCCATGAACATCTTCTAGGAACATCACCAAAGGGGAAATCACAGGAAATGGGAATGGATTCAAGAAGAGTGCGGTCCTCCCAATGACTGACCGAGTCATGAAGAATTTATCATATGGTATGAACTACTATTCTCTTTCAGGGAGAAGAGTTCTTGTGGAATGTTCTAGGTGTCTTTACTGTCAGCACTTCCGAGCTAATGGTGCTCGCCTGTGCCTGTCAGGGGCCCCGGGGACAACAGAACTGCCCAGTGCAGGCCTATCCATGCAGACAGCCAATGATGCTCTGCTGTGAAAAACCAACATGGCCCCAGGGAGGACCCAGGCCTGTCCATAATACCCATCCTTGGTCAGATGACTTGGATCATGTGCAAAATACAGGGTCTGATGTTCCTGAGCCAGATGAAGAGCACTTGAATTTAAGTCGAATTCCAAAAGAAGCTCATCTTCTGAGGGCTGATCCTGTCCCAAACACTCCCCTGAGATGTCCTCAGGGAGGACCCTACCTTCTTACAGCCTCGCAGGCAATGGCTTGATGACACAGAAGACCTTTTTAGATAACTCGACAGGACTCTGACATTTCATTTTGGGATCTCTATGCCTCTTCTACCTCAATTCCCAGAAGAAATTTCTTCGATAGAGAAGGAACCACAGGGATAGAGAAGCCAAACTCTGCCTCTGTCACACGTCCCCTGTGATTCTGGCTGAGCCAGGACATTTCTCAGAACCTGTCTTCCCTCCTTCAGCAAGGCCCAATTCTCGTGGATACCACCATGGGTTTCTGCACCTACGGCTCGGATTCATACCTACCTCTCCCAGATATCCTACCTGAAACCCCATCGTACCCACACTGGGCACTGCGTATCCTGAAATCCACCTTAGGGACAGTTAGTTTTGTCCTACGTGTCATTCCAAAGGAAATCCTCCATCCAAACCCCAGGTTCTCACCAGGGAATGGGATGTGTGTTGTGGGAACCCCTCAGGCCCAACCGTGATGACACCCCACGTGGTTTCCAAAGGCCTCCCTGAGGCATGGGGGCGGTCACTGGCTCACTCAGCCCAAGGCAGACAAAGTTTAACAGGACTACACATAAAATCCTGCAACCAAGTTCAAAAAACAACTGCATCGAGTACAGGATGCAAAAAGAGTGCCTGAGCAAGAATAGTTTTAGAAAACAAACACGAAAGCCTTTGGAGATGGTCACTCGGTATCATGACCAGCCAAGTTAATGGGATCTTGGTTTGTTAATAACATGGGTGCTGGGGCGCCTGGGTGGCTCAGTTGGTTGAGCGACTGCCTTCGGCTCAGGTCATGATCCTGGAGTCCCTGGATCGAGTCCCGCATCGGGCTCCCTGCTCAGCGGGGAGTTTGCTTCTCCCTCTGACCACCCCCCACTCTCATGTGCTCTCTCTCATTCTCTCTCAAATAAATAAATAAAATCTTTAAAAAAAAAAATAACATGGGTGCTGACCATCCTACTCTTCTCTGGCCCAATCATAATCAGTTCTTCTAGATGCCACTTTTTACGAGGTGTTAGGAGAGGGGTGGTGGGCTGGTGGATCCCTCTGCTGGGCAGCCATCACAAAGTACCACAGACCGGACAGCTTTAACAACAGAAATGCACTTTCTCCCAGTTCTGGAGGCCGGAAGTCTGAGATTGAGGTGCTGGCAGAAGCCTCTCTCCTTGGTTTGTAGATGGTCATCTTCTCCTCCGTGTCCTCACATGGTCGTCCCTCTGTGTCTGTGTCCTAATCTCCTCTTCTTGGAAGGACACCAGGCACATAGGACCCACCCCAATGACATCTTTTTACCGTTAATTAGTTACCTCTTTAAAGGCCCTATCTCTAAATATAGTTACATTCCGCAGGACTGGGGGTTAGGACTAAAACACATGAATTTGAGGGACACAATTTGGCCCATAACAGAGGGAATGACGCTAAACTTGGAGAAGGAGCACAGAAGGAGTCCAAGAACCTCTTCTTTTGGCCAGAGAGCTGTCTTGTAAAATGACAATTAAGATCTTTCTAAGGCAGAACCCAGGTGACGACATAAAAATGGCTAGAAAACACTCCATTCAAGCATCAGAGCCCCCGAACGGGTGGCTCAGAGAGGCTCCAGGCCAGGCCCAGTGGGAGGTTTGCACAGCTAACCAGGGCTGGGCTTGAGAGCTGCCGAGGTCCCTCCCAAAGCTGAGATTTTGAGATTTCCTTCACACCCTTAGCGTTTAGCTGGGTCTGAGCTTCAGATGCAGGGAAACGTGTCGGGGTCAGAGAGAACAGAGCCACACATGCGCCAACCTCAGGTCCCCCAACAAAGCTGCACAGCAGACAAGGCCCTCCCCTCATACACGTGCAGCCCTTCATTCGTGACGGGATGGAAGACTGGCACGAGCAGACTAAATCCTACGTCAGAACAACACTGCCCTGCTTGAGTCCTGACAGCAAAGAAAACACTGATTATCTCCTGGGTCTTACAATAACCTAGAGAGGATCACATCTTCCTGATAGTTTCTTGCCGGGAGCTGTCCCGGCTGGGGCACTGGGTGAGCCAGAGACTCACCTCTGCATTTGCAGCACTAAAATATGTCCTTTGGGGGCGCCTGGGTGGCTCAGTCAGTTAAGCGTCAGCCTTCAGCTCAGGTCATGATCCCAGGGTCCTGGGATCGAGCCCAAATCAGGCTCCCTGCTCAGCGGGGAGCCTGCTTCTCCTTCTGCCCCCTGCTTGTGCTGTCAAATAAATAAATAAAATCTTAAAAAAAAAAAAAGTAAATCCTTTGGAAGGTGGATCGTCCGGGTGCCTGGCTAACAGGCTTCAAAGCATGGTGTACCTTCAAAATGTCGTCTCTTTGATTCCCAGACTAGATTCAGTTGCTCAGACTGGTGTGCTCTCCCTTGCTCTTTGCATTCTGGAAGCGTGCACATCCTCGGGGTGGGGCGTGGGGTGGCACGCAGGGGCTGCCCGGTCCTGCCACGGTCCTGCCGGGGTGACGCTCAGAATGGAACCAGAGGGCCTGACCAGGGAACCGAGGACCTCTCAGACGCACTCGAGGAACTGGCCACTTCTACTCATCGCAAGACAAGTTGGGAAGCACGATGCAAGTCGCTGAAAGCGAGGGAGGTACTTCCCAGCTCAGCCAGGGCAGAGGCGGCCAAGGCATCACCAGCGATCTGCAACCCTTCCCAGTAATCAAAGCTGGAAGCCATCCATCCACTGAGATCACCTCAAAAAGCAGCTTCCCCACTTCCAGGACCGAGGGTAAGGTGACGCGTGCCACCCTCCGTACAAACGCCCACTTCTCTAGAACCGAGCTGGTATCACACAGCTGGCTGTGTTGTGACTTCCACAGGCCCTTTCTGCTTCCGTGGGAACTCTCTTCCTCCATACCAATACCAAAACTGCATTTTACAACCGCAATGGCACAAAGACAAGTACATTAATAGGATATGTTAAAGCACCTTCTTCAACTTGAAAAGTGTTTTTTTTTTCCCTTCTGATTTAAGGGAAACAGAAATGCTTTCACGTTTTCGTTTTCCCTGAAAGCGTTAGGGGAGTAACTAGGAGAAGGTGTGCGCGTACCAGGGACAGCAATCTTTGGAGTGTCATAGAGTCCTGCCCGCTACCCACATATTGCTTCAAATGCAGCACTTCTATGGCCCCGAAGAACTCCAGCGCCATCGCTGATAGATGGAGTGCTGCTCCATCTTATTAAAGCCAGCAGAGTGGTGATGACGTCAGCTGTAGTCCCCGGAAAACAGACGGATTTCAATGTACCATGTATGTGGGCCAACAGCAGCACCATCTTCCCTACCCCCGAACCCCCCATATTGGTGAGAGACCACTCGTCACTGCTGGGAATGGTCAGCTGGTACAATTCTTTCTGTAGAGAAATTCTGTAGTATGAATGAAAAGCCTTAAACACACTGAGGCTATTTCACGGATGAGTTCCACTTTCAGGGATTAAATCGAAGCTAACAATCAGAAATGCACCCAAGGCCATATATATACATACATACATACACACATAGATATGTATATATATACATATATATGTACACACACACATATATATATAAGACATGTTTCTCAGAGTTTTTTTTTATAATGGCAAAAAATTTAGCAACCTGGGGTGTCTGGGTGGTTCAGTTAAGCATCTGACTCTTGATTTTGGCTTAGGTCATGATCTCAGGATCGTGAGACCAAGCCCTGCACTGGGCTCTGCACTTAGTGGAGTCTGCTTCTCTCCTTCTCCCTCTGCCCCTCCCTGTGCTCTCTCTCTCTCAAATAAATAAATCTTTAAAAAAATTAGCAACGACCTAATTACCTCACGTGAAAAGGAGGCTGATTAAAATTATCATATGTAGGTATAATGGAATACAGTGCAATTTTTTACAAATCACGATCTAGAAAAATTATTTAATAACATAGTAAAAGGTTCATAATATCCTCCTAATTGAAGTAATGAGATTATAAAATGGGGTGTTTTGTGTGTTTATATAGATATGTTGACTCTATCCTCAAGTGGCTATTTTTCTACGTTGGAATTATATTTTGAAATGTTTGTTTTTAGATGCCCAACACATAATACAATTTCATCACAAAATGACTACGCATAATTACAAAAGAACTTCCCTATCAGGATTCTCGAGCACAGGTGCATTTGACCTGCGGTATGTGTTTCCCAAGACAACCCCGATCGAAGTCAGTGCATTTGGAACCTGCGGTATGTGTTTCCCAAGACAACCCTGATCGAAGTCAGTGGCTGTTAACAGACCCTGTGCTAATAAGCACACGCATGCAGAGGGTGACCGTTCTCGGTCGGGGCCAGCTTCTTGCTCCCCTGGGAGATACACGTTTCCCCAAAAGCCAGTGGCATGCAGCCCTGCTACGCGGCCATCCTGGAGTGGCAGAGCTTAGTCTGTGCCCACAGGCATATCCTCACATTCCGGCCAGTCTCCTCCCAAGGAGCAGGTGCTCGGCCACTCCATCACGGGAGCAGGGGAGAGGTATGGAAGCAAAGGTCTTCGCGTTCCTATTAGGAGATCTGGAGGAAGACTGAGGCCCGGTCCCAAATTTGCGGCACTCACTGCTATAAAGTCATGAGTTAATTTTTGCTAGGTGTAATTTCTTAAAACATTTCATCGAAGTATAGTTGACATATAATACTATAATATATGGTATAATATATACTATATTGTAATATATATTATATACTATATTATGTTTATGTTATATATAATTACTTATAGTATATAATTATATATATTATACTATAATATTATAGTGTTATATGTAACATACCATATATAATAATGTATTAACTTCAGGTGTAATGACCATCACAAGAAGCGTGGTCACCATCTGTCACCACACAAAGTTATTACAATATTCCTGATTATATTCCCTATGCTGTACTTTTTTCATCCCCATGACTTATTTTATAACTGGAAGTTTGTTCCTTTTAATCTGCCTCACCTATTGCTCCTATCCCCCCACCCCCTCCCCTCTGGTGTGAGCTTATTTTTAAAGTGAATATGAAATAGGATCTACATTTCTTTTTTTTTTTTTTTTAAAGATTTTATTTATTTATTTGAGACAGAGAGAATGAGAGACAGAGAGCATGCGAGGGAGGAGGGTCAGAGGGAGGAGGGTCAGAGGGAGAAGCAGACCCCCTGCTGAGCAGGGAGCCTGATGCGGGACTCGATCCCGGGACTCCAGGATCATGACCTGAGCCGAAGGCAGTCGCTTAACCAACTGAGCCACCTAGGCGCCCCTTCTTTTTTTTTTTTTTAAAGATTTTATTTATTTATTTGAGAGAGAGAGAATGAGAGACAGAGAGCATGAGAGGGAGGAGGATCAGAGGGAGAAGCAGACTCCCCGCCGAGCAGGGAGCCCGATGCGGGACTCGATCCAGGGACTCCAGGATCATGACCTGAGCTGAAGGCAGTCGCTCAACCAACTGAGCCACCCAGGCGCCCCTAGGATCTACATTTCAATACGTAACATATAAAGTTGTAACTTCCAAAGTCCCCATCAAGGGGCACAACTCAGAAGAACGGTTAGCTGGGCGGTCAAAACCTGGCCACGAAAGGGCTCAGCCTGACACGTGCGGCTCGTCTGCGGGTCGCTCTGGGCCAGTGTCCCACCGGTCTGGGTGTGCTTAGATCGAATTAGTTCAGCTGGTCGAAGATGTCAATCATACTCCTGAGCTGAATGAGTGAGTCTATAATTCTATGAAACAACCATCGCCTTCAATGGACTCTGACCCCCGCTCCACCGTCACCGCGGCTATTGCAGACACACACGGGGATCGTGTCCGGGTCCGAGAGCCTGCCCTGAAGAGCATGATGGGAGAAAGGCAGCATCGCTGGACATCCACACACACGCTCGGACTCCGTGTGGGGCGCTCTCTGTAGAAACACCCTTCCCTGAGGCATGTAATTGCTGGCTGGCAGGCCTCCCAAAAGTCCTGTGTTGCCTTACATGCATCTGGAGAGAGCATCCTTACCCGAAAACAGTCCCACCGGCACGCAGAGGCAGAGGGCATCACCCACCCCGAGAATTCAGAATTTGCTGCCGAAACTGTACTCTCTGAGCCACGAGCTTGTTTGACAAGTGTCTTTAGGGCAGAAAAATGTATCGTTCAATTGCCAAGCTTTTCCTTTAAAAAGGCTTTCTCGCTCCCATGATTTATTAACCTTTAAAATATACAGATTTATTAAAAAAGAAAAGAAAATTAATATGCATTATGCTTTGCCCCAGAACGTTACTACTAATGTTGCGTATTTTAGAGACATCACAACAGAAAGGATCGTAGGAAAATGGATTATAGGGGAGCCTGGGTGGCTCAGTCGTTAAGCGTCTGCCTTCGGCTCAGATCATGATCCCAGGGTGGTGGGATCGAGCCCCGCATCGGGGCTTCTCCCTCTCCCACTCCCCCTGCTTGTGTTCCCTCTCTCGCTGTGTCTCTCTGTCAAATAAATAAAATCTTTTTAAAAAAAGGAAGTATAGGTTATAGTAGTAACACAGGGGGAACACAGGACTATGTCAGCCCACTTGTGCGATGCCCCAAGACCTGGAGAGGTGGGGCCTAGTTCCTGTGCCCCTCCCCCACCCCACCCTCTCAAAAGAACACTGGTGACAGCTGCAGAAACTGATGGATTGAGAGCTCATTAAGATGCACCCATGAAGCTGCCACTGGGGTTTCGGCACTCTCCCTGTCTCGGGGAAAACCTGGTTCAGCAGTGCTGGTCTTGACCACTGGAAGAGAAGAGAGTCCGGTTTCCCTGTTGCTGTCGTGCACCTGTCGGAGCACGGCATATCTGGGGACGGGGAAGTCATTCATCATCAGGGTCTGTGATCCTCTGCTTGAACCCTTTATTCACTAGCCATGCAGGAAGCAGGTGGAGGGTGGCATCCTCACAGCGGGGAAGCAGGGCGCGTGTGCACGGTCTGTGCTCCCTGACATTAGGCAGAATGAGCTCCTGGTGACATAGGAGGCTGTCCACTGGGGCATCCGGGGGCGGCCACTCGTGAGAGCTGTAAGATGTAAGCAACGTTCACTTGCCACGAGAGGAATGGAGTCTGCCACAAGGAGAAAAGGAAGGCAACAGCGCTGGGTTCCGTGGGCAAGGGCTCTGCTGTTTACTGGCTTGTGTGATTTGGGGCACGGTACTTAATTGCTCTGAGCTGCGGTTTCCCCGTTTGTAAGGATCACTTATACTCTATGTACCTCACAAGGCCATTGTCTGTAAGTGAAAGCTGTGTGTAAAGATGATTTCTTTTTAAAATAGCAAAGCTCTATACCCATGGTGTAGCCTCTGGACACACATGTGGCTGTTTTATTTTAACCAAAATTAAGTAAAATGAGAAATTCAATTCCTCAGTCATACCAGTTACATCTCAAGTACTCAACAGTCACATGGGCTAGTAGTTGCTAAAATGGAAACTTCTACTGGACAGTGCTGCTTTATGCCACCCTTGGTTTATTTTCCAGCAAGGTCTGCAAATCACCACCTGATTGCTGACTTCCTGCCACCAATTTTCTCTCTCGTTGCCTCTTACCTTGACAGTGGCCAAGGCTGTCCTCTTCTCTAGCTGGACCTTCAGCACGACTGACCCTTGCAAGAACGGGCTCAAATCTTGGTGAGGCGCAGAGGAGGGATGGGTGCTAGCATTCTGGGGGCTCTTTGCACCCACTCATGTCAGTGCAATTGTAGAGTCTAAGTTCCCTGGGGAGAAGGCCAGGGTTCGATCTGGTCCAGTTGGTGCCTGACTCACTTAGTGCTTTATTGTCACCTTTGAATCCCGACATAGTGAGGAGGGCTAGGCTAAGGAACCCCACCCAAAGGACTGAGGAAGAGATGAGTTCTCAGCTACTTGCTTGAGGACACGCAGAGATGATGTGACAGATGTCTTGTTCCCCAGCCAACTCCATCCAACCCAGCCAGGATGGAAGCTCAAGTCCTCCCCGTGCGCAATTAAACATAGATGGACAAACGCCCCGTCCTGCCCAGTTTTTGACTCCATAAGCAAAAGCCACTCTAGTTAATTAATCCCACTCTGATCTTCGCATTTCAAGCTAATCCAGTTAGTGACAGGTCAGGAGCAAAAGATTTCATTCACTTAGAATATAAAAAAGATGAAAAATCAAATAAGGACAAAAACCAGTGCAAATTCCTCAAGTTCTTTCAATATAAAAAGCAGGTCTCAAAATAAGAGAGATCAGTGACAGCTGATGCTAAGACGTCAAATAACAATCAAGTTGCGTAAGAAATAGATTTGTGGTTTTTGTCTACAGTGAGGAAAATTCTCTCAAACAGTCTGGTGCTTAAGAGGGTGGGCCCTGGGGCCAGAAAGACTGCATTTAACCCCAGGTCTACGGCTTTATGGCTGACACCCTGGCAAGGGAGCTCACCTCACCGTGCCTCAGTTCCTCGCTGTGGAACGGGCAGGAGCACTACCTACGTCACATGGTTCCGGTGAGGAGAAAATGAGTAATGCACAGAAAGTGCCCAAGCACGGAGTCCGGCACGTAGCAGTCCCTCCGCCGATGCCAATTACCCTTTTCTGAAGCCCAGAAGAAGCTGTTGAGACCCTACAGATTAGACTGAAAGGAAGAGAGATGCTTCTAGATCAGCTAGTCCCCCCACAACACGGGGTGCAGGGACCTCAATGGCAGCACCCCTCAGAGATGCCATCTGGGCTCTGCCTGGACATGGTGGGGGATGGGCAGGGTGTGGGACTTGGGGGTCCTTTAGCCTAGGAGTTTCCATCCTGGATTCTGGCTTCTGAAGCCCGACCACCTCCAGTGAATGTCAGTTCACTGAGCAGGAAACCACGGCTTTGCATTCAGAATGGTTCTGTCCCTGCTCAACACGGCAGCCATTCAAACCCCTAAAGTCTGCCCGGCCTCTCTTTTTGGGGGGCAGAGCATCGTACGTCCCTCACTAAGGCTGTGCTCATCCATCACCCCCTTCCCGGGGCTCTCCTGCCTGCCAATAGCCCTCGCTGGGAGCCCTGGGTCTCACACTGTGCAGGCAGGTGGCCTAGTTCAACACATTCAAATAGGAGAAATCTGCTCTTTTTGACTGTACCAGTTTGGGTTTTTTTTTCCTCAAAGAATCTCAGGGCTCTATGGTCACCGTGGGTCAATATAACATTAACCAAACTGTTGGCCAATTTTTCCTACTGGATTCTTAATCTTTCTGACCTAGTAGAGACAGAACAACAGTCCCTATAGAGACTTCTGACCCCACAGAAAGGTCACAAGGCTTCCAAGATGAACTAAGGTCTCAAACTAAGGAATTCCAACCCGTCAACGACAGGACATTCCCCTGAAACTGGAAGTCTCACCTGTATAAATCTCTCCTTCCAGTCCTCCCCAGCTCACAAGGGAGGCTGCACACGAGGGGACAGGTGAGTCTGTCCCCTTGGCGGGCTCCCTTTCTCAGAGACCCTGTGCAAACGGTGTGAACTAGAGGGTGTGTTGAGGCTGGGGACAGTTCTTGGCAGACCTGTGACACAGGACACAGACTATACACTCGAGCACACCGTAAGTCTCGAATCGGGAAATGGCAGTGGTTTCACCAAAAAAGAAGGCATTAGCTCTGGTCTCATATGGTACAGAGCATTTAGAGCCCAAGGAGCGACCATGTCTCAGGATTTTCAGAGCTTCCTTTATGTGACTCCCTGCCTGCTCATTCCACTGCTATGGAAGCCTGGAGTCAAAGGCCTAAAGATCCTCCGTGAGTCTATGCCAGGCTGTGGGCACGGGAGGGGTAAAAGGGGCCTCCATTAGCCTTGACGACTTTCTACCGTAGATGTAAATAAACTACAATCCCCGATTCTCCTTAAATGGACATTTGAAAGGTGAGTCAGAGAAATACCTTCCATCTGGACACCCGTGTCTGAGAGAAGAGAATGCCCAAGCTGGGTTGTTATTTCTTCCTCCCTTCCTGAGAGGGCCCTGGGGAGCAGGACGCGGGCTGCACAGAGACCGCAGAACGGGGAGCCCGCCAGCCCTTTGGCTCCCATTTCTGCTCCACGGCCTCTCAGCCTTGAATCTTGGGGTAAGTGACTCACTCTCTGGAGCTTCCGTGTTCCCTGGTGTAAAGTAAGGACAGCTGTATAGTGCTCAAAGGCTTGTGTCAGGCTCAGTGGGTGCGCCTCAGCATCCGGCCTGCAGGGAGGGACGTGGGCTCCTGTTCCAGCCCTCCACCCCCTGCTGCCACAGACGCCTTCTGAGTGCCCTATTCTGTATGCCTCAGGGAGCCTTTCTTAGCCCCCAGGAGCCACCTATGGCCCCATAACACTGTACACGCATTTCTAATGCTGCATCTGTCACACTGTATTCATGAATGGCTTAAATACATCTGTCTCTCCTATGAGAACACTTACTTCTAAGCCAGGTGAACTGCAGGAAAACCCTCTGCAGTAGAACCAATATATATATATATATTGATAGACATATAACAAATATATATATATATATATATATATATATATATATATATAACCTATATATATATAAAATCACTTCCATCTATTAACAGAGATGGATATTTATTTTGAGACTCACATAATAATGGAGGCTTGGTAAGTCCAGCAGGACAGGCTGGTGGGCTAGAGACCCAGGCTGCAGGTCAAATCCAAACCCAAAGGCATTTTTCTAGCAGAGTTCCCTCTTCTTCCAGGTAGATGAGTTTGTTTTTTTTTTTTCTATTAAGGTCTTCAACGGATTTGATGAGGCCCACCCCTTATGGAGAGTAATCTGCTTTACTCAAAGTCTACGGATTTGTTAATCTCATCCAAAAAACACCTTCACAGACACATCAAGAATAGTGTTTGACCAAATATCTGGGTACTGTGGCCCAGCCAAACTGACACACAAAATTAATCATCACAACCTCTGAGCCCTGCGGAGATCAGGGGGTAAAACCAGAAAGGCCGAGTCAGGAAGGGAGTGACGTGGAGCAGGCACTCCCCAGCACCTTGCATCCTGCAGAGCCACCCAATGACAGAGTGACTGACGTGCTGTCCCTGCATGGGATGCAGACAGATGGTGATGG
This sequence comes from Mirounga leonina, assembly GCF_011800145.1. NCBI lineage: Eukaryota > Metazoa > Chordata > Mammalia > Carnivora > Phocidae > Mirounga > Mirounga leonina. Next base: position 1,489,061 of record NW_023270380.1, read on the forward strand.
GGCCCAGGACTGCAAAGCACATCCACTGTCCTGGTCACTCAACTATCTGTAACTGGGAGTCCACAGGCCCACAGCTGGAGAGCCTGGGGCAAGCCTGACCAGGGGGAGCGTGACAAGCTTGGAGGCACAGTGTTGAATGCTCAACCAAACCAAGGTGCCGGGGACCCCACCTCCGGCTCCAGCTTCCACATGCATCCACAGTGCATGTGGAAAGTGCCTTTGCTCACGGGGAACTCACTCTTTCTACGTGCTAGTGTATCATCCCCCAGGCTAAGATCTATGCACCCAGATGCCTGGGATGAGGAAAAAGTTCTGGAAATGGATGGTGGTATTGGCTGCACAACATTGTGAATAAACTTCATGCCACTGAACAGACACTTACAAATGGCTAAAGTGGTAAGTTGTATATGCTGTGCATATTGTGCCACAATAAAAAAGATAATGCTCCTTGAGGACAGGCCCACGCCTTTCCTTAACCCCCACAATACACAACACATAATCCATTCCTCACCATTCCTATTAGAGTTGACCAGATTGTCAAAGACAAAAGGCCCGGGGCCCTACCGGCACTAACTAACTTCACAGAGCGACATGAATGGCCTGGAGCGTCACAGGCCGGTGTCTCCACGGTCAAGTGATTGGTGCATGGCAGAACACCAAGATAGACATTTCGGATGGAAGGACTTTTAAGGTAAGCGGACCTGCAGGACTGCTCCATGGAGGCCAAGTGGGAGCCCGGGTCCAGCAGTCTGAGCCAGCACCTCTGTAAGAGCTTGCCGGAGGAAGGTTTGGAAGAGAGCCACCGACACAAGGGTCCCACCTGCTCTCTGCAGCTCCCAGAGCTCAGCGGCCTCATCCGCTGCTTCTTCCTCCTGAAAACTTTTTACCCCCACCTCCTGCACTCTCAGAAATGAACAATATGAACCCCTTAACTTCCAGAATGAATCCATATAATCTCTCCTTCTACCTCCCTCCTATCACATCCTTCCCTACAGTCCTTTCCTGGGAAAATACTGGAAAATACCGGAGTTCTTCTAAACAACCATCACCGTTATTATTATTTAAAGATTTTAATTATTTGAGAGAGGGAGAGAGAGCGAGCACACAAGTGGGGTGGCAGAGGGAGAGAGAATCTTAAGCAGACTCCCTGCTAAAGGTGGAGCCCGACATGGGGCTCGATCCCATGACCCTGAGATCACGACCTGAGCCGAAACCAAGAGTCAGATGCTCAACCCACTGCGCCACCCAGGCGCCCCAGTATTATTATTCTTGTCTAGCCGTTAGCTCACCCTCCTCACCCAGATGCCCTTGTGGGGAGAAAGGCCTCACATCTGAGGCACAGGATGAGCTGGCTGCGCTGAGCTCCTGATTCTTTCCCACTAACCTTTCCTGAGCCACCAGAGAAATGACTGGCCAATGTGGAACTTTCTTCCCCTCACTATCCCTTTGCCCAGAATGTTTTAAGCAGAGCTAATCCTCAGCCTGACCGTGCTTCAGAAGGATGCAGTCCGGCCAACAAAAGCTGAGTCTTGGCGGAATGAAACAGCCAAGACGAAGCAAGACCTTGGTTTCTGCTAGAAACCCACCTATACATCCACTGTTCCTTCAAGACATCAGTTCAGTCTGTGCCTCAATAACTGGAAGAGAGCTGTCTGGCCAGCTCTGCGGGCCCAAACTGGTAGGCCCTGGGTCATTTATGTCAATGTGTAATGAACCACCACGGAAGCTCAGTGGCATGTGGAAAAGGTCCCAAAGCTCGTGAGTTTTCAGACCTCAGGGATGGAGCCTGGACACTTTCTCGTGGGCAGAGCGGAGAAGCGCAAGGAGAATCCTGCACGTCTGCTCTGATTTCTCTATGCCTCACTCCAGCTTGCATCCTGCTGGCCGCAGCAAAACATGCAGCCAACCTCAGAAAGCCATGGGTAGGCAGACTGCTACTGAGGGAAAGCAGCAGAATGGCAAAGGGCCTTTCATGCCAGAGGCTGGCCTCAGTCTCCCACAGGCTCAGCAACTGGGCTTCTCTGTTGAAAAGTCATGGAAGAAAAGAATGTCTTTGACAAACTAAAACGAAGACAGTGTTCTTGTGTCTACAACCCCACATGGCATTTGCAAAGAGGGGAACCACAGGACCTTGCAGCAGCAGGGACCTTGCTGGTTAGTGACCCCACCCCCTCCCTCTGTGGGGAGGATGCCATTCTGGAAACTGGCTGAGTTCATTCTGGAACCGGCAGGAGCCGGGACCCCTGCTGGCCCTCAGGACGAGGAGGGCAGAGGCAGCCCAGGATCATGGGACAGAAGCAGCAGGAAGTGCCGACTCTGCGCGACCCAACACCAACCTCAGCGGGCACCCCAAGTGGGCACCGGGGAGGAGGACCATCCACCCTCCGGCGCTCGGACCGCACAGGCTGTTGGAAGACGCGGGGGATGGAGGCGAGCAAGCTCTTCCGGGGAAGGGGCTGCTCCACCCAGCTTTGCTTGCCCCACCTACCTGCCCAGGCTGCGGACTTTCAAAACTTATCAGACCAGGCTCAGGACGTGGAGAACCAACGACAGGGGAACTAAAGAGAAACGTGAAACCAAGGAGAACCGTGCCCAGGCCGCATGGTGGCTCCCTCCGTGCTCTGGCTCCTCACAGGCAAGGTGTCCTTCCCTGCTTGGGGCCCACCACAGGCCCCTCCCTCTGGACCAGGGAACAAAGAGAGGCACTGGGGACCGTTCTCGCTCTACCCGTCATGGGACAGCCTGTGGCCGAAGGATAACCCCCTGTTGCCCCGGCCACGGTGCAGAGCCCGACTGCTGCTCACTTCTGGCTTGTAAGTGCAGCCCCTCACCAGGCAGCAAAGCCTCCTAGAATCACAGCGTTCTAGAAACAAAAGGAAACTTCAAGGTACCCGTCCAGCCTTTTTATAGATGGGGATTTTATAGAAGTTGGGCAGAGCCTGTCCCAGGGGGAGATCTGTGGCCTTGCCAGGTAGTGGGCATGATACCTGGCCACTGAGTGCTCCCAGTAAGAAGGCAGTGGTGTAGACACACGCATGCAGAACCCACGCGGGAGCGTCTGTTCACAAGCCACACGGGCAGATGTCTGAGGACCAGCCCCAGCCCAAGCTGAAGGTCCCCCAGGCCTGCAGGGAGAGAATGGGACGGTCCTTCTTAGCAGCCACGTTTGCCTGAAGCACGTGCACTTTCCTTACTGTGGTGAGGAGATACCCGACTGAGTCTTCCCACGACTCCTCCTCTGGCCCCGGGGGGAAGGGAGTGCAGAACCCTTGTGCCTCGGGTCGGGCCAGCAGCCGGGCAAGGGCGGTGAGGTGGGGTCGGCTGGGACTGCAGGGCTGGCAGGCCTGACAGATGGAAGAGGGTGTCCCAGGTGGCATGGCAGGAGAAAGCAGCCCGGGGCCAGGAGCTGTCACTTAGGTGCCATGTTCTGGCGTTGGCCAGCCCCCAGCTTCTCCTTTTGTGCATGCCGCACCCCGGCCGATCCCGGCAGCCAGACACCTGACACTTCCCCAACTCTGCTGAAAGCCACGTCCATGTCTGCCTGGAGCGGAACAGAGCCTGTGCTCCTGGCGGAGGCTAATTTAACCAGGTGGCCCCTGAAAAAGGCTTCCTCAGGACGGGATGAGGGGACGGGGGTGGGAGGGGTCTTCTGGGACCACCACACAGCCTGTCCTCAGACAGATGGGAGTCCCCTCTTGTGACCGGCTCTTCCGGTGATGCTTCTGGCTGACGTGGTCAGGGCCTGAGCTTTGATCAGTGTTTACCATTGTTGTTGGACCACAAGGGCCAGACAGGACAGGAAGAACATGCGGGACAGTGTTGGCTGCCCCAGAGCCCCCGTGAGGAGCCCCAGCCCAGCCCCCGCCTCCGCGGCAGCTCCTGGGGAAGGCCCAGAGAAAGGGTGAGTGAGCGAGCTCAGCAGTTCCCAAATGAGCCGAGTCCCCTCGACTGGCCTCCCTGGGCCCGTCCCCGGGCTCACCTGGATAATGAAGCCAGTGGAGGAACACTGCCTGACCCAGAGGCTGAATTTCCGCTTTTTCCTCTTTCGGAGTTCCCGCTCCGTGCACGTGGCGATGAACACAGGGTCCTCGTCAATCAGGGGTTCGTGTAGCACCTGCCAGGAACGAAACAGCAGAGATGCTCACGGACGGCAGCGTTAGCTCGGGGGGTGGGGGTGGGTCATCACATCTGCTCTCAAATCAAGTCCCTGCCTTTGACCAGCTGTGTGACCTAAGCCACTTTACCTCTCTGATCCTGAGTCTCCCCATCAGTAAAAGGGTAACATCTACAACAGTGTTTTGGGGAGGACGAAGCAAGAAACCATATGCATGGGCCCTGACATACAGCAGGTATTTAGTAAATGGAAATTTAAAAAGTAATTTTATTTTTATTTTACGTATTTATAAAACAATACATATTTAATGTATGTATATGTTTTAATGATTTATAATTATCTTATTATAATTACAATAATAATTATCATTACATTGCCCAAGATTCCCAGTGCAAACTCTCACTTGGTAGAGGGATCTCTAGGGGTCCTGACTCCTGGCGGGGCATGCCCATTTGTTTTCAGGAAAGCCCTTTCTTTTTTTTTTTTTTTAAAGATTTTATTTATTTATTTATTTATTTATTAGAGAGCAAGCGAGAGAGAAACAGCATGAGAGGGAAGAGGGTCAGAGGGAGAAGGAGGCTCCCCACCGAGCCGGGAGCCCGATGCGGAACTCGATCCCAGGACTCTGGGATCATGACCTGAGCCGAAGGCAGTCGCTTAACCAACTGAGCCACTCAGGCGCCCAGGAAAGCCCTTTCTGACGGACAGCTGCAACTGCTAAAAAAGTCCTTTCCCTCATGGATTCAAAATCTACCTACATTTAATCTGACTTCTGTCCCTGTAAGAAACAAAGAAAAACACACACTATTTCTTTAGGTATTCAAGACCACTCTCACACTGGCCCACAACCTCCTTTTTCCCCCAAGGCTGAACAATGTCTCCTTAAAATCTGCCCTGAAATGAACCCAGTGCCTTGTGGCCTTGTCGCCATGACCCGGCCTCTGGCTTTCCTCCACACTGTCGTGTCCTTCCAGACACGGGATTCCCAAGGCAATTTTTAAACTTATTTCACCTATTTCAATTTCTTTATAACATGGTTGTAAGACGCTTCCAATGACAAGACTATAAAGTAAAAAGAAATGGCCTAACAAAACCAGGCTCCACTGCGTGGTCAAAGTTTTGCTTCTTCAAGCTTTTCTGGGGAGACTTTTGGGTAAATTTAGGAATCTGCTACACTTCTCCCCCTAGTCCTATTTCAAGCTTAATTATGAATTGGCATATGTGTCTGGATTTCACGGACATGAAGAATATGGGAAATGATAGGATTCCAAGAACCTAGAAGCAAACTATGGTAGAGTCTGGTTCACCGCCCTGTTGTAAGTAAGAGTTTTATTGGGATCTGATATATTGTCAACGGCCGCTCCTGGACTACAACAGCAAATTGGACAAGATGCAGCAGAGACTATCTGGCCATCGACAGAAAAAGTGTTCCAACCCCTGCTCTCCACTAGGGCTTTTGGAACTTTAATGAACAAACCAGGCACCCGGGATGTCCCTGAAAAGCGAATTCTGAACTAGTCTGTTTGGGGCAGGGCCTGAGCTTCTGCATTTCCAACAAGCTCCCAGGTGATGTCAGAACACGCTCTGACAAGGGCAGACTGGAGGACAATACTTACCAACTTGTGATTTGGACACTATCCTCCCATCCTTCCATTAGTGCTCCCCTGAATTCCATTCAAAAAACAACAGACTTGCAGTGTTCAGTCTGGGTCCCGGACTGTTCTGTTGTTGGAAGCATGCAGATGTTAAGTCTGGCCTCCCCGTCTGACCACAGTGCCTTGCTGACTCCGTGGGCTCATAAAACATTCAAAGCCCCATCTGGAACCACTGTAGCAAAATGGACAAGTCCAGCACACTGTGGGGACATGGAGCTGGGGGGCGGGGATGGCAGAAAGAAGCCCTTTGGCTGCCTGCCTGTTCCCTGCTCAACTCCCCCAGCTCAGGAAACAGGTCCTACTCAGTCCCCTGTGAAGCCACACTACATAAAACTGCCCTCGAGGGCGCCTGGGTGGCTCAGTTGGTTAAGCGACTGCCTTCGGCTCAGGTCATGATCCCAGGGTCCTGGGATCGAGTCCCACATCAAGCTCCCGGCTCAGCGGGGAGCCTGCTTCTCCCTCTGACCCTCTCCTCTCTCATGCTGTTTCTCTCTCGCTCGCTCTCCAATAAATAAATAAATAAAATCTTTAAAAAAAAAAAAAAACTGCCCTCGCTCCCTCCCTCTTCTTCAGGAAGCCAACCTACCTCTAGTCCATGTGCATTTACACAGAATCAGCCACACATTGATGTCTCATCACTGGCCTCACCAAAGCAAACTGCATGAAAGCTATACATGCCAGAAAACCACTTCCTTCTCCTCCAGGCTGCCGGCCGGCCTGCAGCTCTGTTACCCAGCTGTGTTTCCTGAGTCCCCTTCTCTATATGACAGCTCATTTTGGGGTGTGGAGTGGTTATGGTAGAGGAAAGACAAAGCACATCCATTTACCTACTTGCATAATCCCTTCCCGAAAATATTCTTCTAATGAATCTGTCCCCAGTTTTGAGGAAATGCGCGTGTGGACACACACACACCTGGCCATGTGGGTTACTGTTAGACTCTGAGAACCATCAGGTTTCTGAAGGCTCTGTGAAAGTTTTAAACTCATCCCAGAGGGTCACATTTGCTGGAGCAGAAAGGCTCCAGAGATGGCAGGGCAGAGGGGGTGTGTGGTTTGCGAGGCAAGTGGGCCGTGTGTTTTGAGGGTGGAGTGTGTGTGAAGGTGCAGGATGCAGAGCGATGCCTGGGAGCCTGGAGCCGATCCAGCCACACATGATGGAGAACCGTGCCAACGGCCCTCAGCAGGCAGAGTGAAGACCCTTCACAGGGGCCCTGAGGCTCCGGCGTGGCAGATGGCCACTCTCAACCGAACGCACTGTTCAATCCCCTTCTACCTGAATGAATGATCCAGAGTCTAAACAGAGGCTTTTCACAGAGAAGAAAAGGTGGAAAACCAGGAAACCTTTAGAATTTCCAGCTTCTCCCATCAAGGATCAGAACAGGAACCTTTTCTACGAGGCAGAAGCATCTTTGAGAAGAAAGTAAGTGTAGGAACCAAGCACAATGTGCCTGTTGCTGGGGGCCGAAAGAAAGCGCCCCCACTCCCGGGCAAGCTCACAGGAGGCTACGGTCCTGTTCCACACAGAAAGGCTGGTGCTTTGCGGTGCACACGGGGGTCAAGCTGCTTATCTGCAAAGGAAGGGGTACAAGGACTTATAGGAACCCCCGGCTAACAGGAAGGCCTAATCATGTTCAAAACCAATCATATACCGCAGTTCATGAGTGCATCTCCTTTGGGTGACCCTGCTCCTGCCTGCTGATCCAGGGCTGGCTCAGCAGGGCCCACAGTCAGGAGGGAAATGGAAGAAGAGGAGAATTCTGTGTGATTATCAGCCAACTGGAAAACTGGTCCAAGGGATCTTTTACTTTCCTGCTGCCTCATGTCCCTGTCTGTGGGGTGGTGTCCCGGGTATTCTGTTTGCCCCCAAGATGCACTTACCACCCTTCCCACCCCACTGTGGCCTGGACGTCAACCTCTTATAAACCACACCACCCAGGCCCCTGGCCCAGTGTTGGACTTGTTTGGCCAACTTGGAGGCAGGAGCAAGACATGGAAGAGGCCCCTGCCTGCCTGCACCGTCACCTCCGTGTTCCTACACACACCCCCTCTCTCCCCGGCCCACGGCTGACCTGGGTTTCCCACTGTCGCTACCAGCCCGGTCATGTCCCCCCACCCTGACCCCACGGCTGTCCATGGTCCCCGCATCCAATCCTCTTCAACTGCCCGTCTAGAACACAGGACTTGCTTCCTGCTGGGGTCCTGACCAACAGAGGGCACCAGATACAAAATGGTAGCAAAAAGAAAACATAACTTCACAAATACAAAGGTAAAAATAAAAATCAAATACAAAGTCTATTAAAAAAAAAAAAAGAAAAAAGTAAAGAGGAAAAAAAACCCCAACATGATGAGGGAGCCCTTCCCCAATCTGAGACTTATCTTAGGACCTTCCCTCAGCCTTGTCAACTGGATGCAAAAAGACGTGGGGGTAAGAATAAAGCGAGTGTGTCTCTAGGCTCTTGGTGGTCCTCACTGCGCATCTGAGCCATAAAAGGGAGGAGGGTAGAACTGCCCATGGGCACTGCAGTCCAGCCACTGCTGGCTTGGGAATGTGCTGGGCCCCTGTGGGGCACCCATGCCCAAGCTGGGAAGGGACGGGCTCACAAGCTCAGATTTTGCTAGCAGGCACTGCCTTGTGCCCACAGGCTACCCCAGGCTCCAGACACACACATGCATGGTGATCGCCCTAGGCATGGGTCTCAGGTATCTGACACCGCAGTTTCTGAAGGCAGGCAGCACGAGGCCAGCTCACCACACCACAGATAGGAGTATAGCCCTGGATAAGCCTGGCCTAGTCGAGGAGCTAGAAGATCCTCAGCAACCTCATCTTTACACTGTTAAGTATCAATCATCCAAGCAGCTGGTTGTTTGATTCTTAAGAGATACTCAGCCGGAGCGAGCCCACAGCCTCTTCCAGGAGCTGTTCAAAGGTTTGGCCCCGAGGATGGTCAGAATACTGTTCTTTTCCCCTTGCATCCAGCCAGCAGGCCTCTGATTTGGTTCATTTTCAACCAAGCAAATATTCAGTGAAACAAAAAAATAATGTGCCCGGCCCTGTATTTGGTCCTGCGGAGCCTGTGTAAGGCAGGGCTTGTGTCCCAAAAAGAGCCCACCTCCTGTTTGGAAGGTAAGAGACACAACTGGGGACAAGGAAGAATGGGACTCAGCTGTCCTATAAATAGTGGGGGAATTCAGGAAAGCGGGACCAGCATGAGAATGCGGGCCTCGCACCGGGCCCTGGAGACTGGGTACACATCTGCTAAGGCAGAGAGAAGAGGGAAAAGCTTCCGCTAGTCAGAAAGAGCATCCACCTGCAAATCATAATGAGCCCAGCATATTCACAGAACAGCATGGGGGGGATGCTTCCAGAGATTGTTTAAAGGCTCCCACAGACCTGAAATAGGGCGGTATCTTCCCCCACAGAAACCCTGTGATTTTCAGCTGCACAGGGAAAAAGGCAAGACACAGAATCAGGGAAAGGGAGACCATCAAAAAGAATTTGAGGTTTATGAAGAAGGCCCTTAAAGGAAAAGCACAAGGAGAGTGGGTGGACCGATGGCTCTTTAAATGTACAAATAAAAATGATGTCGATTTTTGTTTCCACATTGAACGGGTCAAATGGAATTGGGCTCCAGTGGGCCAAAAACTTCGTAAAGTTTTGGTTAGAGGCATCCCAGGAATAAGCCACCTCCTCAGCTTGCTAGACCAGTAGAGAGCAGTTTTGAGGATGGTTCTGAACCTCGTATCTCCCTGCAGCCAAGGGTACTGGCCACCTGTCAACACCAGAAGGCAGGGGCTCAGGAGCTGAGAGCAAACAGAGCCTTCTAGAACCAGGGAGGGAAGCTGGGAAGGGGGCCATAACAGCTAGCTGTGGGGCGCTATCAAACCGTGGTCCAAAAGCCCCGCCTGTGCCACGTGGCCCCCAGGACCTGAGTGACTGCCGGATACCTGAAGAGTGGTTGAGAGTCTGGCCTCCTTCCCTTGGCCACCTACAAGGCTTCAGCCCCTGTCACCACCAACAGGGGACTACATACTCAGAGAACACAGGAAAGTTACTATTAGAGGTTCTTCATAGAAGAAAATTCACCTTAGCCTGAAAACCACATCATCTGGAAAGCCAGCGCCACTAAGGGGAGGGAGGATGCAGGCAAGGAGGAAGGAAACCGGGTCAGAGCAGAACCCCGCTTCCTGACTTCTCTGTGGCGGGGAGCTGTGAGTCTAGGGGGGCAGGAGAAGAGCAGAAGCACCCTCCAGGTGAGGGCTGCCATGGGGGTGGGGGGCCCAGGGGCAGGGGGCCCGGGGCACCCACACACGGGCCTCACCTGGGTTTGGGAAGGCCTGAAGGCAGAGTCAAAGCCGTTCTGCAGGGAGTCGAGGAAGGGCTGGACCTTGTAGAGGCCGTGCGTGGTCTGGCTGGAGCGGAAGGCCACCACGTGGAAGTACTTGAGGATCTTCTCGAAGCGGGCCTGGCTCATGACGAGGGCGAGGCTCCGGTTGCTGTAGAAGCCGCCGCTCCAGATGCTGAGGACCGACTCGCAGTGGGAGATGCTGGTGGAGATCATGTAGCCCAGGAATGCCTTCATCTCTATCAGCGTCACCTCGGCCCAGGCGCCGTCGCTGCCGAAGCGCTCCTGGAACTTCTTGGCATACATGTTCGTCTGCACCACCATGTTCTTGAGCACGTTGTCCGGGACGAAGAGCTGGAAGAAGTCCATGGCGCTGGCGCCGGGGGGCATCTTTCGGGTTGGACCTGAAACAGATGGGGGGGGGTTTGTGGCGGCAAGCAGCGCACACAGCCGGGGCAGGCACCGGGGGCTCCGCGGGGTGCACCTCCGCCTGCGAGCCGGGGTCCCGGGGTCCCCTCCCCCCGCACCGCACACCCTGCGCTCTCGCCCGGCCTGCACAGACACCGCTCCGCAGGGAAAGGGACACGAGAGGGGTGGAAAGGCACTGACGCAAAGACACACCGATCCAGCCCAGGAGCCTGGCCGTGGCTTTCAAGCTTAAACTTTCTTGTGAGGGAAGGTGACTTCTCTAAGGAGGCTTTCACGCCTCAGGGCCTGAAATGCCCACCCAGGTGAGGCTGCCATCTTTCTGTCCTGGAACTGGACACGTGGCAACTTGAAATTTATTGCTGAATCAATCTGAAGGGGCTCCTTTAGATAATTTCACCAATATAATAAAAACCTCACAATTCTTGACTAATGCAGGAACAGCCATTTGAAATACACACACACACACACACACACACATCCTTAAGAGATACGGCTTTCAATTCCATATAGTGACTTAAGCCAGGCTAACAGTATGGAGAGATTTGTAAGAGACAAGTTTTTTTTTTTTTTTTTTAAATCTCTTTTACCTAATCTCTATGCCCAACCTGGGGCTCGAACTCATGACCCGAGACCCAGAGTCACATGCTCCACTGACTGAGCCAGCCAGATAACCCTCCAGGAGACAAACTGCAATTTCTAATAAAAGCTATGCGCGTTCTTCAGAACTTTAACCATCCCCCCGACCCAACCTTTCTCTACTACTGATTTAGACAGTCTCTGAAAAACATGTGTTTCACAGCAAAACAAGAGAATGACAAGGCAGTCCAGGTTTTAGATGGGACAGAGTCGGGAGCCGAAACCCTGAATTTACTCGTAGCTAACTGCACAGTCTTAGATAAATACTTCATCTGCCCCACATAGAAAATGGAACACCTGCTTTGCAAGGTTGTTGTGGCAACTTGGAAACCTTTACTGACACGTTAGCAACAGAAATCCTGTGACTTGGGCTGAGGGCTTTCGAATGCTCTAACTGCCCTCATTTTACAGAAGAAAAAACTGAGGTCCAGAGAGCCAAGTGGTCACCATATTCACGGTCACCAACCATTTTTTGGAAGGGCACTGCTCTTGGCCGAGAGCTGCCGTGACACTGAGGCCAGGATCTGGAGGGGCCCCGGGTAGCAAGAACAGCCTGCAGCCCCACACCCACTCTTAGTGGAAATCATTGTATTTCAGCGAAGACTTACTGCCTCCTATGGGTGAAGCCATAAATTATTCAAAGAGGAGGAAAACCAGCATTTTAATTGCTCCATCATGCTGAGTAAGCAGAATGAAATTTTCTTTTCCAAAAGTTATCTTTAGTAATTCTGCCTCCCAGGCTATTTCAAAATCAATTCTCACAGCAAACTCTGCCCTGGCCAACTGGTTCAGGAAGCAATTGGGAAGTAGCCGGCTCCCTCTTATCTGTTTAGTTTGGATTTACAAGCATCCTCCACAGCCCCCTTCAGCAGTTGTGATGCTTCATATTTGAGAAGTGTTGGCACAGGCCAGGCACTGGGAAGGAAGGAGGGAGGAGGAGGGGGGATGGAGAAAATGCCATTCAGGAGATTTAATCTGTATCACCAATTTTGTAATATGACCATTTAATAATACGGCCCTGGGGGTGCTGTGCACCCCCAGCCAAGATAAGCCTCTTTTACATTTGATTCATTTATAGGAGCTTTTCCAGATATTACCCCATGTGATCCTCACAACATCCACGTGAAGCATCATCCCCTTCTGCAGGTGAGGAACTAGAAGCTCAGAAGTATAGGGACACAGCCCCAGGTCACTCACATCTAAGCGCCTTACAGTTAGGGTGACCTTTGTCCCACCTGGCCCAGAGCCAGTCCAAGAGCACCTGCTGCCTGTTGTAATTATTTAATAGTGTCCCTTCTGCTCTCACGAGTGGACAAGGAGGCATGTGGCTGTTCTCTGCACAGTGTATATGCACAACTTAAGCCAGGTGTGTGGTCTTCAAACCCCACCAGCTCCCTCCACCTCTGCCGTGCACACATTTCACAGTGGGTGATATAGGGTTACAATGCACAGCCAGCAGAAACTCTGAAGGGATAGGGAGGACCTACATTGTAAAAAATGCAAAGGCAGCATGGGACCAGGGGTGGGGATGGGGGGCAGGCTGGTAGGGAGGACCCGGAAGAGGAAGAGCAGGTGTATGTGCACTTGGTGTCTGGGCTGGGGGTACAGGGCTCTGCATGTTGATGGTGTCAATGATGCATTGCCAGGTCATAAACTCATATAATCGTCTCCCTCCTCTCCCCCTCTTCGCCTCCCCCACCCCACCATGTCACCCCTCAAGGCCCCATCACCATCTGGTTCCCTCAGCCTACAGGGGATCACCTGCCCCCTCAATCCCAGGATGTCACAGCAGGCCCACAGACCCGTGGTAGCGTTAAGAATGGTTCAGTAAGGGGCACCTGGGTGGCTCAGTCGGTTGAGCATCCGGCTCTTGGTTTCGGCTCGGGCCATGATCTCAGAGTGGTGGGATGGAGCCCTAAGTCGGGCTCTGTGCTCAGTGGAGAGTCTGCTTGCGATTCTCTCTCTCCCTCTGCCCTTCCTCCCCACCCCCCACTCTCGCTAAAATAAATAAATAAATCTTAAAAAAAAAAAGGAAGAATGGTTCACTAACGCTCAGATCCCCCAGAGATTCCTCCCACCACCCCAAGCTAGGAACCAACCCCTCTTTTCAGGAGCGACTACAAAAGCAGGTGTCCTGTGTAGAAAGGGGACTGTAACACAAGGGCAGTTGTCAGTGAACACCTGAGTGTCATACTGATCCTAGGGACAGAAAGGAGTAAGACCCGATATTTTCTCCCCGGGAGTCCTCGGTGTAGACAGGAGCAGGCAGCAGGCAGTGACCCAGGGATGCCAGGCGGGGGGGTGGGGGTTGGGGAGGGTGCCCACAAGAGGGACCTGAGTTCAGATTCTGGGGAGGTGGGGTCTGAGAGGCTCCCTGGAAGAGCCACACAGATGGCTGCGAAGCTGTCAGCCCCCCATGCAGTGGGGGCAGGGAGGCTACAGACTATCTCAGGCAGTGAGAACCTCTCCCGCAAAGGCCCCGTGACCAGAGCAAATGCCCCGCATTTAGTGGACTGTGCAAGGGAGCAGCCTGGCTGCAGACACGGAGGGGCTCAGGGCCAGGACCTCCCCCCAACCCCGCCATGGAGTGTGCAGGGCTGTGAGAGCCGCCGGTCATGCTCATGCTGTAGGAGGAACCGCTCACTGCTGCAAGCGCCATGTGGGGAGGGCCTGGACTGTTCCTGAAGCCAGTGAGCTCAGGCAGGGACCTAACTGAGGGGCGACCACAGCGCTCCCTCACCTCTGTAAGTGTGCTGGGCAGGGGAACAGACTACAGGTGAGCCGCGGTCCTACAGGTGACCCGAACCCTGGGGCCAGGGCCTCCACCAGCCAGCGACCCTCATCGATGTATCCTTTCCATTTGTACCAGGACAAGAACTAGGCTGGTATCTTAAACCACACGTGTCCACACTGCAACTCCAGATGCCTCATTGTCCTCTCCCTTTTTGCTCTTATGTACCAGCCTCCGCCAGGGACTTCAGCCAGAAACCTGAACCACCGTGGATCCCTCTCCTCGCCGCACCCCCACATCCGGCCCCTCAGCACGTCCTCCCACCTCCACCTCTACAGTGTGTCACCAACCACCCTCTGGCCCAGGCAGCCGCCACCTCTGTCCTAGAAGACAAACACGGCCTCCCCCAAATGAGTCACAGCAACAAGAAAAATTTTTTTAAAGAATATAAACTAGATCACAACACTCCCCTGCTTAATTAAAACACTCCTGTGACTTCCCACTGCACTTAAAAAAGCAAACACACATTCCTTATCAAGGGCTCAGGGCCCTACATCCCAGGCCACTCTCCAAGGCCAGGCAAGCAGAAGGTGTGCAGCCAGAGCTGGGGGCAGGCCCGGGCCCTGGCAAGCCCCCTCCACCCCAGGGCCTGCATCCACGAAGACCCATCTGCGGGACGCAAGCCCTCCCGGGGCTCCGGCTTCCTCAAGTGATGAAGCCCACCCAACCACAGGCAGACACCCCTGCCGGTCCTGTCAATCTCCATCCCAAGTAGGCTTCCTTCCTCGCATTTATCATAGTCTAGGATTGTTTCACCAGGGACTTACATACTTGTTTGGGTCTGCCTCTGCTGTCCCACCCTCTGGCCCAGCTGAAGTGGGATGGCCAAGGTAGAGGCTGTCGTGCTGTCCCCAGCCCAGCTCACGGTATGTTGGACACACCCACTGACAAGGTGGATAGAGAGTAGGGGAGTGGGGAGGGCAGACGCCCCGGCCCATTCAGGAGGAAGGGCATCTTTGCTAAGCCCCATGGGAAGGATCTGGTTCCTGGTACAGCAGCCCATGTTAATGCCTGGTAAAAAGAACAGCTAGAAACATCTGTGTGGAAGAGAAAGCCGACAGCACCGGGGTGGGTGAGGCTGGAAGGAGTACAATACAGTGACGCAGGGCTCACCTCTGCCAGCTGGGCAGGAAGTCGGCACACCTGCCCACACCTCCCTGGGGACACACGTGAGGTCTAGGGAGCCAGGAAGGGGCAGCGTGCAAATTCCTGGGAAGGGAGACCACCTGGGAATTGGGAACAGATGATCGGTGGGCAGGACGTGGGAGGGGGAGCATCACAGATGACTTCCGGTCCCCAGCTCAGGTGGGCTGGCTCTGGGTCTTGTTTTGTTCAATTTCCTGAACTAGGGGAAACCGCTTCAGAACTCCTTCTGGCCCTCCCTCTCTGTCTACAGCTGCTGGTTGTGTGACCTTGGGCAGGCCACACAACCTCTCTGCACCTTGGTTTGTTCACCCATCAAATGGGAGTATAAGAAGCACCTTGGAGTGAGTGAAAGCTGCAGGACCTCGAACACAGGCCACGGCCCATCCTGGCTGGTCCACTACAAGTCCCACTGGGTGTGAGGGTCCTGTGGGAGCGGCCCCCAACTGCCTTCCCTGTGCCCACTTCATGAGCACAGCCGCCTGGGGCCCTGATCCTCACCTTCACATGCTCTGGAAGAAAAGTGTGGCTTTCTAAAGTCCAGCCTTCTAGAGACAAAAGCATTCACTTTGAGAGGAGAATGGCATTTTGCATAAACTGGCATTTTGGGGCATCAATTGTCTGCAGTCTTGTGACACAGATAAGGATCACTTAATATTCTGAATTAAGGGTTTAAAATAATGAAATAATTATCTCCAGACAAAATCAAGTGGATATAAAAATATAAAAGAACATCCCGCATTATCACAAAAATACTCCTCTCAGTTGAGATGTTAAAAAAAAAAATGAGACATTACATTCTATAAAAGGGTAACACAGAACATAGTCAAACCATTGTCCTTAGTGCCAGTCACAGCTGGGTTTTATCTTCCGCTAAACGAATCCTCATTTCTCTCCATTTCTTTCCTTCCCCCCACCCCCTAATGGCTAACGGACGTGCAGGAGGAGCAGTCCGTCTGATGAACTGTGCAGAGAACTGGTTTCGGCTCCAGAATCCAGCCACACGGCCACTCCAGAACTCCAAGGCGTCTTTCCTCATTTAATCTCGTGGCCCACAGGTAAGGGACTAGTAACAAGTTCAATTCGCAGCCAGATCAAGGAAGTCTGCACACAGGGGTGGGTGGGAGCCTCAGGCATGGGTCCTGGCCATGCTCCTGACCGCCCCGGGCCTCTGCCCCTGATCTGTGTGGCCCGATGGGGTTACCCCCACCTGTCTCACTGGGCAGCGGTGAGCAGCGCCCAGCGCCCCGTCCTATTTCGGGCTGACCTGCAATGCTTACCAACCCACCAACGGAGGCTCAGATTACGGTCAGTCCTCTACATGGTGCCTTCCCATGGAGCCCACGTGAAGCTCCAAACCATTCTCCGGAGCCCTTAGGAAACACGCAGAAACTCGGCCAGAGAACCCCCCAGGGCAGCACCAGGTCTGTTCCTGCTTGCAGGGCCTCCCTGTCAGGAACACAGAAAAGTGCACTCCGCACGTGCACCTGTGTGGTCTTCCTCAAGCGAACATAGCACAGTGGCTGGCAAACAAACCGGCAACACAAAGAAACAATTCTGGAATCGGACCCCCGAGTTGATGCCGTTCACAGGAAACCCGGGCCCCAGAACAGGGGTATGCGGCTCTTCCAGAAGAGGGCTAGTTTGTTGGCTAATGCAGACATTAAATCTACAGCCTTGACTAGATGTCACGTGACAAAGAGCTGCTTTACAGAGAAGGGGTGACACGCACCTGAGCCTGACACATGAAAACTTCCCAAGACAGCTCACCTTCAAAACCATTCGCCACACAGGGCACCTATCCACGTACAAGAAATAGTCTAACTTACACAAAATGTACAATTCCGTTCATGTACGAGAGCCAGCTCCAGTCCCTGCCACCTGCAGCTGACCGCTGTAAAGCGTCGGGGCAGGGGGGTGCTGTGCTGGGCAGAGGTAACCCTGACCAGCCCCACATGCAATGAGCTAACGGGGAGCAGCTGAAAAAGCAAGGGTCAGCTCTCGCCACCACACTCCTGGCCCCGAGGACCCTGCGGTGTCCTCTCCATGCAGAGCATGGTACTCTACGTTCCAGGCCAGGACTTTGTTGGTGAGCAGAGATCAGCTCACACGTGCTTGGACAGACAGAACAAGGGTCTTTTAGCCCTCCCACCAGATCGCTTTCGATGCAAGTAGCAAGGTGACAACACAAGAAGGGTTATTAGCAGAGTGCCTAGCACAGACGTGGCTACAAAGCAACAGCTCAGATGTCAAAGGAATGAATAAACACTGGCAGGTACAGAGCTTCATGGTGACTCGTACTCGCTTAGTGGCAGGAGCCTAAAGGCCAGGTGACAAGGCTATTCCATGACCATTTGTGAGTTTGTGAGTCCTCCCACGGCTAAGTGTGCTGCAGCCTTCTTCAGTCCACGTGGCCTGTGAGAGCGGCTGGTCCAGGCTCAGGCCCCACACCCAGGACCACACTCGTCCCCTGTGCCCGGGACCAGGCTCAGCCCGTCCACCTAGGACCAGGCTTATCCACTTCCCCCCGCCGACAAACCACAGACTTCACTTTTCCTTAGAGCTGAGCTAAAACGTAGTCGAAAGAGGTGTTTGTTAAGGATGAGAGGCAGAGTCTCCTGCAGCTGGGGTCGGGGGGGTGGGGAGGTGGGGAGCTGGTTCTGTTCCTGGTTCGTTCATTGTCTAACTGAACCACTGTGAAACTGAAGTTTCTCTGGGTTTCAGTTTTTCGTTGGTAACTTGCCTCATCTCCCTTCCAAGACTGATGAAACAGTAAAGACAATGATGGAAGTATTCTGAGGAACGTAAAGAATTATATGAAAGTCTCCCATCATGATGTGGAAATAGTTGCTGTCCAGCAAAGTCAAGGACCTGGACCGGGCTCCCGCTCCATAACTCATGAGGTGAGTGACCCGGGGCAAGTTACTTAATCTCTTAATCGTGTGGAATGCCGCCACAGAATAGCACAGGCTGGGTGGCTTGAACAACAGAAATGTGCTACCCACAGTTCTGGAGGTGAAGTCCAAGATCAGGGTGTTGACAGACTTGGTGTCTGGTGAAGGCCACTCCCTGCTTCACAAAAGGCTGTCTTCTTGTTGTGTTTCCACGCAAGGGAGGGTCCAGGGAGATCTTGGAAGGGGGGGTCTCTCTTCTAAGACACTTATCCCATCAGGAGACCCCCTACCCTCATGACCAAAGGCCCGCCGCCTACTATCATCACCTTGGGGATTAGGCTTGAGCACATGAATTCTAGGGGGGACACAAACATGCAGTCTATAAGTACTCGTCAAGCCACAGTGTCCGTGGTGGTAAAGTGAAGCCAACAATACCATGAAATTCACAGTCCGGGTGTGGATGAAGTGGGAGGTGCCTCACTCAGCACCTGCTTCTAGGTGGGGGCCCCGTAACGGAGTGAATCGCATGCACAACAAACAGCACCCTCCGGGCCCGTACCCCAGGCTTCTGTCCCACTTCCCAGAGCTGACTTACCAGATGGCTATTACAGAACAGCAGCCTTAGCAACCACAGTTTATATTTCACTCAGACACTGTGTCTCTTTTTCACAAGAGGCTGTATTTTTAAAGCCTCTGCTTGGATACAGAAAGGACAGCGGGAGCGTGTTTCCCACTTGGGAAGAAGATGATGGGGAAGGGACGCAGTGCTGAGGGGCCACGGGCCACTGTCTGGGGCCAGCCCACCTCAAAGGCCCCATCTCGTGCACAGTGACCAGAGGGGAGGGGCCACGCAGATAATTTGCTCATTTCCTCCATGACTTCACAGCTTTTTCTTGCTCCCTTCTTGCTGCGCCAAGCACGCCCACTGCAGTTCTTCATCCCTATCTAAACCAGGCTCATGTCCGGTTTCTATCTGGGGTGCTCCTCCTTCCTCAGGCTCCTTCCCCAAACATACCTCCTCCTCTGCACTGGGCCTTAGCTGAGCCCACTGACTGAGCCCAGTGCCAACTTGTGGTCAGCTCTGGCCAGTTCCACGTGGCGCACGTTCCCCAGGACCACCCTAGTCCTTCCTCCAAGAAAGGCAACAAAGAAAGGGACCATGTCCCAGGCACTCAGGGACAGTGTGAAGGATGAAAAGGATGGGCAGTCACCCTAGGCTTTAAGAGGTGTATTCCAAATATGCACCTGACAGAACAGAAAACTCTGGTGTGACTGATGGAGGATCTTCTTTGCATCAAGCACTACAACGAGCAATTACCTGACCCCATTTAATTCTCATAGCAGCCAACCAAAGAGGGACTGGGACACCCACTCGGCAGCTGTGGAAGCATGTGCTCTTTAAGAACCTGCTCAAGGTCACACTAGCTGGTGAATGAAGGTGCTGACATCCTCTTTCCCCCGCGACATGCATCCCACACATGCAGGCATAAAGACTCCCCAGATGGCTGAGTCTTTCTAGCTTTGCGTTCGCTTCCGATTTTCCACGTGTGTGAGGAAGTTCTGACCATGAGAATGGCTGTGAGGGAAGGCAGAGAAGCATCAGAAGGAGGAGAAAGGCTTAGGGAGAGAAGGTAAAAGCTGAAAACTACTAAATATATATGGACTTGGGAGTTGTTTTCTTGACTGAAATAAATTCTTAGAACTCTGGGCTGAGGCACAACGCCCTCCCCCCCCCCCGAAAAAGAGTGTGGATGGGGACCATGGGGGCCCAGCAGAGCACACACCACCACTGGGTCTGGCTGCTGGAGTGCAAACAGGAAATCCTGGATGATTCTGGAAGAAGTCAGTAGGGACTATATCATTTATGGCAAATCCCTAGGGGTACATGTGAGGTCCACATGGATGGGCAGTTTTGTCTGTTGGGTTCCCTGCTGTATCTTTAGTGCCTAGATCAGTGTTTGGCCCATTGAGTGCTTGGGAGAGATCTTGCCCAGTGAGTGAAAAGTATTCAAAGGCTAATGACTCTTCAGATTTCAGGGTCCCAGCAGCATCCTGCAGTTCTCAGAGATAGACAGCACTGAGGGGCTCATGGGAAAACAATGAGGGAGAGAGGAAGAGACTGACAGGGACAGGTCCATGCCGGCTGCCCCGGATCTGGGTCCAAGGACCCCTTGCAGGTAGCCTGAGGCACTAGCAGGACCACACCGTGCGCGCGTGCGCATGCGTGTGCCGGGGGGCGGGCACGCGCATGCGTTTGCGGGGGGGGGAGCGTGCGCATGCGCGAGCCTGAAGAAGGGGGCAGGGGTGTGGGCGGGACCCGCGCTTCTACAGCGCACCGTCCTCGAGACCCTGGATTTAGACCTCTGTGCTTATCTACACATGAGATTAAACAGAGTTACAGAGATGCACAGACAGGGTTGGGCATATAAAATGTGCCATTTTTGTAATCCAGTCTTAGCACTGAAAAAATACTGGGAGCCCAAGGAAGCAAACAAAAGTCAACTGGCACTGGCCCATCGTGACCTCCGCAACGCCTGGGCCCCAGGCCAGAGAGAATGACAGGGTCTGTGGAGAAGCCAGAAAGCTCTGTGAGGCCCCAGGAGGAAATTGCCTGGCCCTTTCCAACCGGAAAGAGAAGGTACTGGTCACACCGCCACCCGAACCCAGCCGGTGGCATCAGAAGGGCAACGGCCAGGGTCTGTGCTGACGACGGTGGTTAGGTCAACGATGCACAGGGGATCAAAGACGACTGCATGGAATTGGGCCTACGGGCAGGTGCGAGTGGGGACAGCTCCTGCGCCGTCGGGCCCTACAGTCCAGGGCGGCCTGGCTCCTGGGCTCCCCTCCCCACGCAGACAGCTGGTCCTGCCGGGTCCCTGCGCAGAGGCAGGGGCATGGTACCGGACTCCCTCCCCAGAAAAACCTGTTAGGACTTGTGGTGGCACTTCCCCTCCTGGCTTGGCATCACCGGCACCTTTCACAGCCCAGCCCAGGTCTGTGGACCCCATACCAGGCTCCTTTTCTCCGATCGTGGGGCCGTCTGTATTTGCTGCACGTCTGTGTGTGTGCTGGGGGCACCGGAGGAAGGATACTGCAGGATCACCAGGGTCAGGGGGGAGAGCAAAGGGCGTGGCTTCCAGGGGCGTTCCCATCCCCCTTTCTACCACCCTGGGCCACCCATGGCACCCTGTGCAGGGACAGATGGTACCAGGCCGTCTCAGCACAGTTGGTCCAAGAAGAACGAAGGCAAGCTGGAGGGGCTGTATCCCTGCACGCTAATTATATCCCTCTAATTCCCTGCACAGCCACCCACACCCTGGGAGAGGGAATGCGGAATGAGAGGAGGAGAAGTTAAGACAAAGGGGAGCTGGATGGAGAAACAGATACGAGGGTGATGGGAAGAAAGGAGCACATCCCGGTAATGGCTGTCCCGAGGCAAAGGAGCAAGAAGGAACCCAAGCCTTGGTGTCCTCGTCCTAAAATGAAGGTAGGGCCGATGCCAGATAGGGCAAAGGACAAGGACAGAGCTGGCCAGTTAGTACGAGAGTCTGCATTCACGCTACAACTCACGGAGTTAAGCCAGTGGGGGGAGCCCTGGAGGCTGACCCTGTCCCACCAGTCACCCTGCAGCCTCCAGGACAGATCGCAGCTCACCTTCCCAGGAGGAAATAAGGACGGGAGAAGGTCAACGTTATGGTGACTGAGTGGAGGCAATTCTGGCCTCCAGGCTCCTACCATCCCCTCCTTCCTGGAGCCTTTCCTTTCTCAGGGTCACACGTTCCGAGTCCAGCTCCACAAGGGTTACTGAGGTGGGGATTTTATTTATTTGCCAGTAAATATGAAAGGATGTTTATTTATTTAGCATACACATATACATCACTTATGTTTTATGTGTGTTCTGCTTTATAAATGATAACTTGGTTCACTTATTCCTTGATGACAGCTCTGAGAGATCTGTACCATCACTGACCCCCACTTATCCAATGAGGAAACTCGTTAAGGGACTTGCCTGAGGCCACACAACTAGCAACGGCGGAACCAAAATCCACGCCCAATGGCCCAGCCTGAGTCCATGGCCTTGACCACCACACTGTGGTACATCTTCCAGGAAGATTCTCCCAGTTCCAATGCCCCCTACGACATGACCCAACACACACAGCTAACAGCAGTGGAGGCCTCTACAGAAACCAGGCAGGGGAAGCCAAGAGCCTCCCCCCAAACTGCCCATCTGTGATCTGACCCCATGAATTAGCTGGAATGCAAGCCCCACAGAGACGCAGGGGCTCATTTTACTTCTTTTCCAGAATCGGGGCTCCATAACTGTGGGCTTGATAACATTTGCTGGCGTATCACGGGGACCTCCTTTCCCCATCTGGGTATGGATGGGACCAGACACTCACAGACACTGTCCAGAGTCACAGCCCAGCTCAGATCAGCAAGACCTGCGGCTGTCTCAACAGCACACGCTCTGAGGCTCGTCTTCTAAACTGTAGTTGATACCTGCTAGCACGAAAGCCATTCTAATTGCCCTATCTTGCGGCAATGTTATTTTTCCTAAACTTCAAAGTATGCTGCTTCAGGATGAAGTTCTTACAAAAATGCAAGCATCAACAGAGGAAAAAATACCCCTGGATGAGACCCAACTCCAGGCCAAGAGCGGCAGCTTTCATTTGGGCCAGTCGGGGCCGTCACTGAATCAGTCCTGGAGGTCCGCTTCTGGCTGCTGGAAAGAACCGGCTGGGACATGAATTCTAAATAATTCAGGGACGTTTAAGAAACACCCGCTCTTTGAGGATGACACAGAGGTGACTGCCACCTAGCCCCTGGGCCACTGCATCAAAGAACTTAAGTACAGAAACCCAGAGTGTGTTGTGCCGTGCCCAACAGATTCATTCAAGTTGGACAAAAGGCAGATTATTCCTTCAGGAAGGAAGCCTCTGAGGTACATTCTTTAATTCCACGAGGTACCGAAGTTTGAGGTGTCCGGTGTGGGGAGGGGACACTAACCTTAAATCAGAGGTGATGATGTGCCTATAGGGATTTATGTATGCTGACACTGCATTTTATGGACACACACCACCAGTGCAGTTCCCCAAGTGCCAATCACAGGTACACACGGAGGATGAGGACGGTGACAGGGTGGGGCAGGGAGGAGCGGGACACACTTCCCACTGGGAGGCAACCCTACCCAGCCAAGGTAAAGGCAGACGGACAGCAAGTGGGAGAACTGCCCATGAAGCACAGGCAACTGCATTTCCAAGGTCCTAAGTCAGGAAAGAACAAGCTGAAGGCATTTATGATGGAAAAAGCGGGTCCTCAGCTGCTCAGCAGTCACCTTCTGACGAATCAGCTTACCCACATTTGATTGCTCTGTGACCACGTTTAGACAGCAGTTTTGTAGCTCTTGGGTTTCTCCACATTTCCTTCCTGGGCAAGGCGACCCCACGCTAGAAAGGTCAATTGCAAAGCACACACACAACCGATCCTAAGCTTCATGCATAAAGACAAAAAAACTAGAGTGACTAATCAGAAGTGAAAGCTGTAAGGAGACACAGAACACTAAACCGTACCTAGCAAATGCCGTAAACATCTTCCCCACCATCAGCCAACAAATGTTCTATTATTTGATAAAGAGGTTGCTTCTGGAGAGTAACCCACGGAAATGCTAAGAACACAGAATGCACCTCTCAACTGAAACCCTTCAAATCAGGGTGGGTGCAGGAAGGCTGGCATGCTTCGGTATAAACCCTAATTTCACATCTTCCTTAAAGAGGGATGTTTTCTGCAACAGACTGTGAGCTAAGTGGTGATGGAGATGGAAATTACTATCCCACTCACTCTGGTTGTACCACACGTGCTGGGCGGAAGCCGATCGGCACACGTGAGATGTGGGTCCCTTCCAGAGAGCCTCACTGTGGCCAAACGAGGTGTCAACTGAGGCGGGGGTAAGGAGGTTTCAGGGCCCTGGAACAGGTGACTTTGGTCCTCCTGTCATCTCCTGCTGGCTCAGGCTTTCTTCAGGGTGCACTGCCCCCCCTACCCCCAACTGCTCCCTATGACCCAAACTCTGCAGCACTGCCAGGATCTTGACTGAGAACTGAAGTACCAGCAGGTCATGCCCTCACGTATGACTCTTCCCAAGGGAGTTTTCATTTTAATAAAGGCTTCAATGAATATCAAAGGCTTCAATTTCCTAAATCACTCCAGTGGTAGAGAACGGAGTGGCTACCAAATGACAGTGATTGGGGTGAAGACTGGTAGATTTTGGTCTCTCTGAGATGCCTGTGGAAATATCACCCACGGTGCTTCCCACCCTCAGCCCCTACACAAACCCACTCACCTCTCAGGGAGTGAATAAAACCAAGGACTGTGCACACCTCTTCAGAGGTGTCAATCCCTGATTCAGAGATGGCAAATAGGTTTTGGCTCTTGTGTCAATTTGAATAGTCAGTAGCTGCCTCTATACACGTTAAGGAGGGATTGTGAAATCTGTGGGCAGGGGAAGGGTGGTGCTGGGACTGATGAGCAGTGCCCACCGCGGGTGGAGATGACCAGGGTGCAAGGGGCCATGTGTCTGCCACGCTTAGGGGGGAAGGGCAAAACGACACTCTCCCCTAAACATTTGAGCCTACTTCAAAGACCAGCCCCCAGTATTATTTAGAGCTCACAGAAACATACTGTTTATGCAAGTATAAAAAGGCATAACATTTATTAATTTATTTGAGAGAGAGTGCATGCACATGTACACAAGCAGGAAGAAGGGGCAGGAAGAGAGGGAGAGAATCCTCAACCAGACTTCCCACTGAGCGTGGAGCCCAATGTGGGGCACAATTCCAGGACCCTGAGATCATGACCTGAGCTGAAATCAAGAGTCACCCAGGCACCTCAAAGGCATAGAAGTTCTAAGGAGAAATGTGCTTTTACAAAGCGTTCACAAGCTTTGACATTATTCTAAGGAAATACTCAGAGATGTATGTGTGTTTTGTAAAGAAAAAACAGTCCGGATAAACTAAATGTCCCCAAATAGGGAACATTCATGATATGCAATTCTCTAGACATTCAAAAGGAATGTTCTTGAGGAATATTTAAGGGCATAAGAAAACTGTCATGAGACCAAAAGATTAGAAAGCAGTACAAATGATATGGTCAAAACTTAAGAAGTGCCTGAAAACTCTAAATGACTGAAAAGATTTCAAAGGGTTCCCATGATCATTTTGGGGTGGTAAAATTATAAGTGATTTCCATCTTTTTCTTTATGCTTGTCTGAATATGATTTCTGGAAACAAATGATGTAATTCAAAGTATGGCCTTTAGAAGCAGAAAAAGAACAACGGGTGAGATTGTAAAGACAGGGGTACTTGAGGTCCTGATGACCTTCTAACCTCCCTTTCAATGTCAAGGGAGGTTTCATTCGCAAAACTAGAAAGAGGGCCTCCGAGATTTCCAGACCCCTTCCTAGCAGTGATATCCCGTGTGCCGTGGACTCGCTGCCTCAAGCATCACCCTCCATTCCTTACACAGGAGGCCACAAGAGTCCATGAGAAGCAGGAGGGACCTCTGGTCCCAGGTCACCTTTCCAAAGCGTGCAGCCCCAGCCCCATGCCCGGAGTGTCCCCTGCCCGAGCCCCCGTGCTGAGGGGCCTGCAGGCTTCTTTGGGATTTCCTCCTCCCCCATCTACATTTCTAAGAAGGCCTACAAAAACACCCCAAACTTACGAAGACTGAAAGCAGTACAGACCTCGGGGATGAGTTTTTAATGAGGCTACAAAACAATAAAAGAATCCCCCCAAATGTTAATATGGCAGTCAAATACATGTTTGTGCCTCCCGCTGGTGATAAATATTCCTCTTTGTGACCAGGGGTATTGTTTGTCAAGACTCTGGGATGGAAACACAGCTGTTAGCAGCTGCTGGCCAAAGGCAAGGGCAGCTCTGGAGGGGTGTGGGTGCTAATGAGCCAGCAGAAGGGAGGAGGGGGCGGCCAAATGCCAAAGAGGCAGGGAAGCTCCTCCCACACCCTGTGCCAACTGCGAGTTGGTCCTAAATTCAGAGATCAGGTGGGCAGGCTGAAATTTCCTCCCTGGATGCTTGAGATGTACTGAGGAAGGTAACTCCCCCTCTTCTTAATCCCTTACGTGTGAGATAATTAGATGGCCAGGCCAGACTTCGAGTGTTCAAAGACACAAGCTCATCTGAGCTTTCTCTCTCTCTCTCTCTCTCTCTCTCTTTCTCTGTCTCTCAGTAGATGGCAGAACCTCACAATGACAGAAAAATATCCAGGAGGACGTGGGCAGATAGCAGGAAGGAGCGTCTCTCTTCCCTCCCCAAACATGTACCCATGTAGGGAGATGCTGTGGACACTTCCATATTGCGTGTTTTGTTTGTGTGAATCCTGCCATCCTCCCATAGACTCCTGGTGGCTCAGAGTGTGGATTCCAGCCCCCAGAGCCTGGCTGTGCATCGGCTGCTTGTGAGCTATGTGACCTGGAGCCTCGGGCTACCTGCCGGGTAGAGCGGCTGGGAGGGTTAAGTGAGTTAGGACACATCGGTGCGCACTCAGTCACATCAACTCCTTTACAGGGATTATAATAAAAGGATCATCAGGTGGTTCTTTCATTAATAAGATATGCTGTCAAGTTGATGCTGAGTGCAAAGGAAGCAAGGTGTCCCTTCACTGCCCACCCTCCATGGTCATACTGGCCATTCCTTTTCTCTCTGCAATCACAAACCTCCCAGCCACCTGGAGCCAAATGGCTAGATCATACGTGCTCACCTACATGCCCTCATGCATTCTTTAGGTTCCAGGAAGAAACAGCACTTGGGGTACAGCCTGGAGTTGGTGGAGCTGGGTTATCTCCCAACTATGTGTGGTTCCCCACATGAAGGGGCTGCTTCTCTCTTCACCTCCATTTGAACCACCTACCTGCTCCTTGCCTGCTTTATATAAACCTTGCAGGGACAAATGTCCCCATGAAAGCTCTTCTTGAGCTGCCACACAACCCTGAGCATGGACGCTTCCCCTGCAGCCCGACAGATCTCGGCCTGACCCAGAACTCTGTAAATAAGAGCCCGCATTCCCTTGGCCTTCTCTGTAACTGTGAGTTGGGCTGATTTTGTCCTCCTTTATGGATAAAGACACTGCTGACAACTGACCTAAGACAGCTGTTGTCTGGGTTCCTTCGTGACATATGCATAAGACAGGAAGGACCTGCCTGCCAAGCCACCCGGGGGTCCTGTTTCTGGTCCATAAAGCCACCCAAGAAGGGGCAGGACCCTGAAGGGCCCCCTGTGCTGCCTTACCACCAACCACAGTCCATGCTCTGTGACCTCCGCCTCTCACCCCAGCTCCAGCTGCCCTCTGGGCTGACCACCTACCTGTCCGCCTCTGGGGACGGCTTCACGGGCGACACGGTCCACCCTCACTAGTGCCAGAGTTCATTTGTTACAACGTGACCCTCATCATGCCACAGCCCCGCTGGAAATGGCCCTCAGACCCACACTGCCTACAGCGGAAAGGCTGCCTCCCTCTGGAAGGCTCTGCAGGTCTGTCCTGCTCCTCCCCTCACTCTCTGCACCCATTATCACAGGAGCCCTCCGCATCAGCTGCTCCTGTTCACCAGCCTGCCGTGCACGCCAGGCCTCCTGCTCTTGCACCGCCAGCCTGCCGCCTTCCACGGATTCCTATGGTCCCCCCCAGCCCTTCAGCCCCGCCAGCCCCTCAGGACCACAGGCCAGTTACTGCTCCAGCTGCATTCGGCTCCTCTCCTGTGATCATCAGAAGAGCTGGCACAGGAAGTCAAAGGCACAGACTTCCAGGTACAAAATCAGTCAGTCCTGGGGATGTAACAGGCAGCATGGCGACCATAGTTAATAACACTGTATCACATACTGCGAAGTTGCTAAGACAGTAGGTATTAGCAGTTCTCGTGGCAAGAAAAGAAATTGTAACTCTGTATGGTGGGTGTCAACTACACTTAAGCTGATCATTTCACAATATATGCAAATATCAAATCATTATCTGTACACCTGAAACTAATCTTACATGCCAATGATACCTCAATTTTTTTTTTAAAAAAGCTAGCAGTTCCTTAGCATCTCCTAATAGTAGCCGGTGCTAAGCACTGATACCTGTTAGCTCATTTAGTCTTCATCCTACCCTTTAAGAACTTACTGGCCCCATTTTATAGATGCAAGAAACTAAAGCAGGAGACTCGGTGACTTGTTGAAGAGGCTGGATCTGAACCCAGAAAGTCTGGCTCCTGCACGCTTGACTGTAATTACCAATTTCCTGTTCATCTGCTGCCAGGGCTGGCCAGTCCTGCAGGGCACGGGGCATGTGCTACTGATGATGCGGACCCAGGAGCCTCTATCCCAGGGCAGACAGGAACCCACTGCCAGACAGGTGGCTGTGCTTGATGCCTCCCAAGATAATTAAACCAAATGGCCCTCCCTTGTAATAAGGCATGGAAAACAAAGCCCCATGTGGGCACATGCCATGTGGAAGAAGTGAGCAGTGTTTTCAAGCCGTTTTCCTTTACTTCATTATACAGAGAAATTAACCTTGCTGCAAGTTCCTGATTCAGACCAAACCAGTGTCCCGGGCAGTGGCCAGGAGCTGCGCCTCCCTGAGCTGGGCCCTCAGGGCAGCGGAGGTCAGGCACACAGGCCAGGCCTGCACCCCGCAGCACCCCTCCAGGCCAGAACTCCACCCAGCCCCCAACCCCAGCCCTCCCTCTTACTCTTGTTGCCATGATTCTGTGCATCAGCAGAAAGGAGAAAGGAGAGGAGATGCCCGTGCAGAGCTTGCGCAATGACTTTAGGGTTCCCAAAGACCATCCTGTAAGCAAACACACACCCCGTGGGGAGGGAGGCTGTGCGAGTCAGCACCTTACCCCGTACCCAAGGCCCAGGGGTGCAGCCTCTGTTTGTACAAAGGGCTTCGTTGCTAGGAAGGAGAGAGAGTTTAAGTGGAATAAAGGTCAGAGCACTGAAGTGGCCCAAGAGAACAATGGGCTGAATCAAGCCAGGAATAGAAGAAAGAGAAGTAAGAAAGAGCACCAGGCCCACAGGTGCAGATGGCTCTGCACAGAGCTGCAGGTGGGCGGCTCCGGGGGGGTGGAGGGGGGTCTCCTGCCAGAACAGCCCCTGTGGGGTTCTTGCAGAGAGGTGCAACAAAGAGGAAAACACCCTCTGTGCACACAGTGCTTTACAGTTTATAAACTGCTGCCACACACACTGTCTCCTCCCCCTTTCACATGGAACCTCTGAAACAGCTATTCCTTTGCCCATGTTACAGATAAGGAAACTGAAGGCTGAATGACATTGAGGAATTTACATGAACTATAAAGTCAGAACCCCAGCTAATCCCAAAGTTTCTGTCTCCAAGCACCAAGAGTGTTTCCCCCCTTCTCAACTCGTCCGCCGGTCAGGCTGTGAACACACTCAGCCACAGTATGATCCTACTGCTCACAAGTGCTAATACATCACAGGGCTAGCAAGTGCCACCAGTCTCCCCGCTGGGTGTCCCTGGGGAAAGGGGCCGATGCTGCCCCATATCTGTAACATGCGCAAAGGAATAGCTGTTTCAGAGGTTCCATGCGAAAGTGGGAGGAGACAATGTGTGGGAGCAACTCTCCTCCCCGCGTCTTTCCTGGGGCTGCTGAGGTCACCGCCACCTTCCTGATGGCCACTGCAGGGGGGTGGCACTTCTCGGGCGCACCCAGTCTCTCATCTTTGCCAGGGGGCCAGCAGTGGATGTGCCGGGCACCCCCAGCCCCAAGCAGAGGCCGCCCCCTCCCCAGCCCAGGGCCAGCACACTGCCCAGCCGGCCTGCACGGAGCCTGCCCTACAGCCCTTCGCAGTGTGGCAGGCGCCTTGACCATCACTTACTTCTGTATTAGCGGCACCCTGATTGCTAACCTGGGTGAATCCCTGGCTGTGTGAGCCCAGGAGGCCTTCTATGCCAGTCCAAAACCCACCAGCCTTCAAACCCCGGCCTCCTGGGGGCCTCCCCCCTCCCTAGAGCTCAGCACCCAGTTGGAGCACCAGCCGCCCCTTCCTACCTCGCCCATCACCAACCCCAGTGTGAGGAATGACCCGGGTTTCCCACTCCAGGCCCATGCCGTTCCCTCAGGAGACAGCATGCCCATTCTGGCACCCCCCGGCCCCACACGTCCGTTCTCTACACTGCTTGCAAAATCGAGCTCAGCTGGGACCTCCTCAGGACACTTTTCTTATTGTCTTCATCTTCAAACAAAATGCACTTCTTCCTCTGGATTCCCAAGCCCTTTATACCTTTCTTGTACAAATTTTAGCTTTTCACTGCAGCCTACTCTTATTTACTTGGACAGTATGGGCCTCTGTCCTGCCCACTTCTTCCTTGGGAGTCCTCGGCATGTCACGAGGAAATGCTCAGAGTCAGCCCTGTATGTTTTGGTGCAGAATGACCCTCTGGGTGTTCAAGAAGGTGCTGGAAGCACATCCTGTTCACAGCCTCTGTGAGTCCCAGAGCAGGTGGAAAATACTGCTGAGGGCGCCTTTCCTGCCAAAAAGGTGAGCCTCTTTCTCCCCACCAGCCCCTGCTTCAGCCACCTGACCCGAGGGCCCAGCTGAGCGTGCCGGCACAGCCTTCTGGTGGCCCTGCATGGCACCGCCGGCCTGCTGGGCTCCGTGAAGTTAGAGGTTCCTCCCCGAGTCCGGGGGCCATCTGGGGTCAGCTTGGATTCTGCCTGTTTCGTCCTTTATTCTAATTCTGAATCTAAACCACAGCAGCTCCTTAAAAAGCAACTAAATCAGGGTCAAGAGAGAAAGGTACTTTCAGTAAGGCTAATTTATTGTTGGCTCAGAAATAATGAATCCTGGAAATGAGGTTATAAGTAAGGTCATTTAGAAACATGAATGTCTTCAGAGCACATTTCTGGTCCATGTCCCTACCTGCTCTCCAGTTAGAAATTTTATGATTTTATAGAAATGACACTCTATACACACAGACATATACTACCACCCGTCTGCTAGGCTATTTATTTAAAAAGTTAAGGTTTATTTAAAAAATTAAAAGTTCTTCCAGCTCCATGTTCTAAAAAAATCCAGCATCAAGAAATAAAAGAAACTGGGACATGCTCCTTGGCCAAGTTCAGTGAGGTTCTCTGGGCCCCTAAAGCAGCAGGGACACAACGTCTTGGCTTAGGTTTGTTCACAGTGAGAACCCTGAACTCACTTTTTCTATAAGCAATGATTTCCATGTTGCTTGAAGAGGAAAGGCCCTATAGTTACATGGC
Source organism: Mirounga leonina (assembly GCF_011800145.1). NCBI lineage: Eukaryota > Metazoa > Chordata > Mammalia > Carnivora > Phocidae > Mirounga > Mirounga leonina. Next base: position 1,520,342 of record NW_023270380.1, read on the forward strand.
AAGTACTCTCCCAATTCAGGCTTCCTTCCCCAAAATCTCTTCCTGCTTTTGGAACATAAATGCTGGGACAAAACACCATATTGGAAATTTGAACTATATCTGTAACACATTTCAAAGACATAATATCTAAATATACCAAGAGTTCTTACCAAATCAAGTAGAAAAATGACAAACCACCTCAAGGAAAAACAAAGGACCTAAACAATTTACATAATCAAAACAAAAGGCTAATAAGTAAATGAATTCATGTTTAACCACACAAGCATCAGACAAATTAACCACTGGTGATGAAGTACCACTTATTTTTATCAAACTATCAAAGATTTTTTTTTTTAAACAGGAGAAAAGGCAAACAATTTTTATTGATGTTAATATTTACATGTGCATAAAGCCTTCACGAAGAAGAAGAAAGAGGATGAGGATGAGAAGGAAAAGGAGGAAGAAGAGGAGGAAAGAAGAGAAAGAAGAGAAAAACCAAAAAAAAGATCAAAGATTTTTTTATAAAGGGTAACTGCTGGCATCGGCATGGAAAAATGGACACTCCTACTTCTGATGGGAGGGAAATTTGGCAACTTTCATCAAAGATCTTAAGAGGGGAGTCCTCTTCGACTAAATGTATCCCAGGCAGATAATCAGACAGGGAGACAAGGACAATTGGTATAAGGATGTTCATCACAGTACCAACAATAAAGTGAAAATTCGTATAAAATCTACATGTGCAGATAATATGACATTAGTTATCTAAATTAGAGCACATTTATAAAAGGGAGTATTAGGCAGCTATTTAAAATGATGTGGTTCAGCATTCCTTAAGCTCAAAAGTGCACAAACATCTCTGGGATCTTGTGAAAAATGCTGACTCTGGGGCCTGAGAATCTGCATTTCCAATAAGCTCCCAGGTGATGTTGCTGGTCCAAGGACCACAGCTTTGAGGAGTAAGGACAGAGCTATATATTTACTGAAAAACATTTCATTACTATGTAATGTTCAAAGGGAGAAAATCGGCTTACAAAAAATAGAGTACAAGTTCATCTTTAAATAAAACACACACACACAAACACACACACACAGCATCTAGAAAGATATTTACCAAAACACAAACTGTGCTTAGTTCAGAGCAGTGGGAAATTTGGGTATTTTTCCCTTTGCTTATTTATATTTTCTAACTTCCCCACCCCCACACACAAAAAGAAGAGTCTTCCTTGTATACCCTGAAAGAGGTGGGGCAGAAACTGACTCTGACTCAGCACCCTTGCAACATGTGGTGCCCATCCAAGATGACCCTGAGAGTCGCTCGGGCCTTTCCTGTCCTGCCCTTCGCTTCAGTGGAATCTCAGCAAGCTTCCTCTTCCAAAATCCCTTTTGCCTCTGGAAGGGAGGTGGAAATATTTCAAGGGTTCACTTCATTTTTCCTGTCACATAAAAGCTGTGGGTCTGGCTCTTTAAAATGCTGCTAAAATTTCTCCCTTAAAAAACAAAGCAATTACCTGCCAATCCCCTACTGTAGGACAGAAACCTTGTAATTACCAAGCATCTGTCTCTCTATTCAAAGTCAAGGCCCCACAGCCAGAAGACACTGTGATTCAGCAAACAGGAGGGCAGAGTGAGCTATGGGGGAATCTGCATCTAAATCCTCAAGTCCCATGTGCAGGAGACTAAAACTTCAAACTCAAAGCTGGGCATGAATATATCATGAGAAAAAAGAAAGCCCATTTCGCTTGCAGTGCTAGGCTGATGGGCAAAATAAAATGCAGCAATTTTAACCGTCACCTTTGCAAAAAGCAAAGTTCAGTTAAGTGTCTAAAAACATATTTACTTAACAACAGTCCTTTAACCAGGTTCCTGACTATGGCTCAGGGAAGAGTAACTAAGCCATGACACTGGAAAGGCTCTGGATCAACACCGGTATTTCTAGAAACCGCATTTTTAAAAATTATTATTGAGGTAAAAGTGACATATAACATTGGTTTCAGGTGTGTAATATAATGATTCCATATTTGTGTACACTGCAAAATGATCACAATAAATCTAGCTTCCCCGTTTCCATATACCATATAGTTACATAATGTGCAATACGGTATTATCAACTCTAGTCACCATGATGTACATTTCATCCCCATGACTTATTTATGACTGGAAGTTTGTACTTCTTGACTCCCCTTTCCCATTTCTCCAACCCCACAATATCCCCTCCCCTCAGGCAACCACCAATCACCTGTCTGCATCTACGAGGCAGATTTTGTTTTGTTTTTTAGAATCCATGTGTAAGAGAGATCATACAGTATTTGTCTTTCTGTGGCTGACTCATTTCACTCAGCATAATACCTTAAAGGTCCATCCATGTTGTTGCAAATGGCAAGATTTCATTGTTTTTGATGGCTGAGTGGTATTCCATTGTATATCTATACCACAACTTTATCCAGTCATCCATCGATGGACACTTAGGTTGCTTCCCTGTCTTGGCTATTGTAAATAATGCTGCAATGAACATAGGGGTGGCATGTATTTTCTCAAATTAGTGTTTTCATTTTCCTCAGAAAAATACTCAGAACTGAAATTGTTGGATCATACAGGAGTTGTATTTTTAGTTCTCTGAGGAACCTCCGGACAGCTTCCCACAGTAGCTGTGCCCATTTACATTCCCACCAACGGTGCATGAAGGTTCCCTTTTCTCCACGTCCTCCCTAACACTTGTTATTTCTTGCTTTTTGATAATAGCCATGCTGACAAGTGTAAGATGATATATCTCATTGTGGTTTTGAGTGGCATTTCCCTGATGATTAGAGATGTTGAGCATCTTGCCTATTCCTGTTGGTCATTTGTGTGTCTTTTTCTGTGCCCATTCAGATGCTCTGCCCGTTTCTATATCAGATTGGTTTTTGTTATTGATTTCTAGGAGTTCTTTATATATTTTGAATGTTAACCCCTTATTGGATATATGATTTGCAAAGATCTTCTCCCATTAAGTTTTGTTGATGGTTTCCTTTGCTGTACAGAAGCTTTATAGCTTGATACAGGCCACGTGTTTGTGCTCATTGCCATTGCCTCTGGAGTCAGACCCTAAAAAATACTGCCAAGGGGCACCTGGGTGGCTCAGATGGTTAAGCGTCTGCCTTCACCTCAGGTCATGATCTCCGGGTCCTGGGGTCGAGTCCCATGTCAGGCTCCCTGCTCATTGGGAAGTCTGCTTCTCCCTCTCCCTCTGCTTGTACGCACTCTCTCTCTCCAATGAATAAATTAAAAATTTTTTTTTTAAATATTGCCAAGAACAACGTCAAGGAGCTTCATGCCTATGTTTTCTTCTAAGGGTTTTATGGTTTCTGGTATTATATCTTTAATCCATTTTGAGTTAATTTTTGCATATGGAATAAAATAGTGGCCCAGTCTTCCCAACATCATTTATTGAAGGGACTGTCCTCTCCCCAGTGCATATTCTCAGCTTCTCTGTTGTAAATTAATTGACCATACGTGCTTGGATTTCTTTCTGGGCTCTTTATTCTGTTCCACTGATCTATGCATCTGATTTTATGTCAAAACCATACTGTTTTGATTCCTATAGCTTTGTACTATACTTTGAAATCAGAGTGTGATGCCTCCCGCTTTGCTGTTTTTTTTTTAAGATTTTATTTATTTGACAGAGAGAGACACAACGAGAGAGGGAACATAAGCAGGGGGAGTGGGAGAGGGAGAAGCAGGCTCTCCGCTGAACCCCGATGAGGGGCTCGATCCCAGGACCCTGGGACATGACCTGAGCCGAAAGCAGACACTTAATGACTGAGCCACCCAGGCACCCCTTTGCTGTTGTTTCTTAAGATTGTTTCCATATTCAGGATCTTTTTGCAGTTCCATACAGATTTTAGGTTTGTTCTATTTCTGTGAAAAATGTTATTGGAATTTTGATAGGGACTGCATCAAATGTATAGACTGCTTTGGGTAATATGCACATTTTAACAACATGAATCTCCCAAGCCATGAGCATAGAGTATCCTTCCATGTATTTGTATCTTCAATTTCTTTCATCAACGTCTTGTGGTTTACAATGTATTAAGTCTTTCCTGGTTAAATTTATTCCCAGGTATTTTATTCTGTTTGATGCAACTGTAAATGGAATTGTTTTCCTAATTTCCCTTTTTCTTTTTTTTTTAAATTTATTTATTTGAGAGAGCGAGAATGAGAGAGAGAGAGTACATGAGAGGGGGGAGGATTAGAGGGAGAAGCAGGCTCCTCGCCGAGCAGGGAGCCCGATGTGGGACTCGATCCAGGGACTCAAGGATCATGACCTGAGCTGAAGGCAGTCGCTCAACCAACTGAGCCACCCAGGCGCCCCCTAATTTCCCTTTCTAATAGTTCATTTTTACTGCATAAAAAAGTGCAACAGCTTTTTGTATATTGATTTTGTATCCTCCAACTTCACTGAATTCATTAGTTCTAATGGTTTGTTGGTGGAGTCTTTAGGCTTTTCTCTATATAAAATCATGTCATCTACAAATACCAACAGTTTTTACTTTCTCCTTTCCAGCATGGATGCTTTTTATTCCTTTTCTTACCTAAATGTTCTGGCCCAAACTTCCAGTACTATGTTGAATAAAAGTGGCATGAGTGGGCATCCTTGTCTTATTCTTGATCTTAGTGGAAAAGCTTTTAGCTTTTCACCACTGAACAGAACGTTAGCTGTGGGCTTGTCACATACGGCTGTTATTATGTTGAGGTACAGTCCCTCTATACCTGCCTTGCTGACAGTTTTTATTATAAATGGATACTGAATTTTGTCAGATGCCCTTCCTTCCTACCTCCCTCCCTTCCTCTCTCTTTCTGAGAGAGAGCAAGCAAGCATGAGTGGGCAGGGTGGGGTGGGAGGGGCAGACTCCATGCTGAGCATGGAGCCCAACAGAGGGCTCGCTGTCTCTCCCAGGCTCAAAAGGGTGGTCACAGAAAGACTGGGGTATGTTTCAGTCGGCTGTCTATGCAGTGTCCTGGAGGTGGTAGCCTGCCAAGAACTGCCTCTCTGTTTCAGTTCTATGGGGCCCAGAAACACAAGTCCCCTGGGCACGAGAGCCACATGTTCAAGGGGGCGGTCCCCTGTGTGGGCTGCATGCACTCGCTGGCTTTGGCAGGGAAGCAGGGAGCACTGGGCTGGGGCATGCCTGCCTGACGGGCTTAGCAGCATGGGGCCACCGGGAAGCACTGGGCCAGCACAGGCCACACAAGCAAGATAGAGGAACAGTGTGAAAGTGGTATTCACCAGCGCCTCCATCCCTGGAGACTTACATCACAGTCCTGCCCCTCTAGCAGATGCTTTAAAATCAGTCAATGAATCTCCTTCACACATGGTCTAAGCACTTTTCAATGGGCTCCTTTTGTACTGCATCCCAAGGAGAGGGGTCTGTGCATGGGTCCTTTAAGAGCAGAGTCTCAGATTCCCATAGCCCTGTGGGTCTCCTGGGTGTAAGCCCCACTGGTTTTCAAAGACAGAAGTTCTGGGGGCTCATCTCCCCAGTGCAGGTCCCAAGAGTTGGGGGGTCTGATGTGGGCCTTGAACCCTTCACTCCTCGGGGAAATGATCTGTTGTCCGTGAGACCCCTCCTGCTTACGGATCACTGTGCTGGGGGTGAGGTTTTTGGCAAGACTGTGTCTCCTAGCCATCCTGATGTGCCCTTTTATCCTCTTGTGGAAGAGCTGTTCAGCTAGCTTTCGAGTCTTTTTCAGAGGGAATGCTCCATACAGAGCTGTAGATTTGGCGTACTCATGAGAGGAGGTGAGCTCAGGGTCTTCTTATGCCTCCATTTTGAACTGCCCTCCCGGAAACAGCTTTTCAGAGCACTGATTAAACACAAAAAGAACAAAGAACATAAGAGAACTACTTTCCATACGTGTGAAGCTGAATTGAGTGCACACAGGGTGATTTTCTGGCAGAGCGCCTAGCATGGGTGTGTGTGTTCAGCAGAGGGAAAGCACTAATAGGAGGGTTTATACTTTGCCCGAGAACCCCAGATCTGCATGCCAGAGGCAGGATTTGAACCAGGGCCCATCTCTCTCCAGGACCTCCTGCACACAATCTCATTGCATGATGCACACAGCTTGGCCAAGTCTCCAAAACATACAACCCTCAGAACCCTTCTCCTTCCCCCATCTCCCACGCATGCAGTCAGGAACCTCCATTTCACCAAACTATCCAAAGTCAAAACATCAAAAGTATTAACATACATTCCCTCCTATAACTACTCCGCTTCCTGTTTTGATTAACATGACATTCAATAATTATCTTAAACCAGATCTAAGTGGCGGAAATATGTGATCCAATACCTCCCCAGTGGTCATTTCCATTTCCCCCACGCTCGTTCCAAAAAGTATTCCCCAAAGAAATCAGCAATCTTCCTGCCCATAAAGCAAACTGGCTCCTTTTAAGTCAGGAAGCTTTTCAACTGCTTGATGGGACACAAAGGTACTTTTGGCTAGAACAGACAACTACGCCTCCATTTCCCCAAGCTCCGTCACCAGCACTGTTTATTCCTGACCTCACAGCGGGGCTGAGCCCGCTCTGCCCATCTCCACATTGGCTTCTCTCACCACTGGGCTTCCACGCCCATCTCTGCTCACGAAGCCTCTTGTCCACAAGGCAGGAGCACAGAATGCCTTCCCCTAGAATATGTTTTGTCTGAGAAGCCGGGAATGGAGGCAAAAGCCAGGAAAAGCCAGGTGATGGCCAAGGGCCTACAGCTTTGCCAGGCTCTGAGTAGCGGGGTTCTCAAATATCCACAGAGCTCAGACTTCTTCAAAGGCCCTCTGGCCCCCAACGCTGCCTCTGTGTCACTCTCAAGCTCGAGCACCGTGAGTCTCCCAAGAGACAATGAGCTAGCACAGATGGGCCGGCCTGACAGCGCCTCGCCACACTGCCATCAGATCAAGTTTAAACAGAAGGCCTCACCCTTGCAGTGAGGCAGTGTGGACACCTGACATTTACAGGGCCCTTAACACCTTGCACATGTTTTCAAAACAGACACATCTCTCACTCTCTGGCGACCAGCCACCCCACTCTGTCTACAACTGGCCGAGTTTTAGGGCTGCAAGTCCTGCATCCCAGGAAACCCCTCAGTCTCATGCAACCTGGACAGCTGGTCATCCTGTCACCCTCAAGGCAACAAATGAATGAACAAACTCTGAGATCAGGGGTGTCTGGATGATGAAGGCAGAGCTTCACCTGACGTCATCAGCCGGGCCTGTTCAGTCTTATTCAGATGCCCACAGGTGGTAAACTATGAGCCTGGCACTCACAGCCCTTCTCTTTACCATGGAAAGTTTCTCACTAGAATTTCTAAATTCTAGAAATTCCATCATTAGAATTTCTTTTTTTTTTTTTTTTTTTTAAGATTTTATTTATTTGACAGAGAGAGACACAGCAAGAAAGGGAACACAAGCAGGGGGGTGGGAGAGGGAGAATAGGCTTCCTGTGGAGCGGGGAGCCCGACACGGGGCTGGATCCCAGGACCCTGGGATCACGACCTGAGCCAAGGGCAGAAACTTAATGACTGAGCCACCCAGGCGCCCCCATCATTAGAATTTCACTCCTTTGGGTCAAGACCCTGTATCTGGCTAAAAATTAAAATACCCCAGAGAGCCTAGGTAGGGAAATAAAGCATTAGCACAAACATCTTAGCATAATGACTTTATTAGATCTTTCTTAAGTGTCAAGACAAGTTTTTGTAGGGAGAAACGGCTCAGAAGAGGGTGAGGTCAGCATGGGACCCGGGCTCCCAACACAAACCCTACCTACCTCACCATAATACAATTTTACATACCACCAGCTTTAAGCGGACTGGCTGAGACATTCCTCATTTATTTTATGTATGCTATCTTATCTTGAGGTGGCACCAGGAGAAATTTAGGACAGCCTTTAGACAGTGCCTCTTTGCCAAGATGACTGCCGTTCCTCAGATCCATTCCCTTCACTGAACACAAAAACACAGATGAGCCGTGTTGCTCAAATGTACGTGCCTAGAAACCTCTGTAGGACTCGCTATGCTGCTGCTGATCCAGTGGGCCTGGGGTGGGCCCAGATCTGCCCTAGAGCTGGTTTCCGACCAGCCGCAGGGATTCACCCCCACCCCTGTTGTAAAGAAGGGAACTGGTGTCCAGAGGAAGTGGGAGGGTGAGAAAATCAAGCAGAGCCCAGAAACTGCCGACAGCCAGGCTGGGATATTCACCACGGAACTTAGGATGCCCTGGAATGTAACAATCATCAGATGAGGCCAGCCCGTTATGTGGGGGGACACCCGGCGGAGGGGCACTCTGCAACCATCAGAATAACTAAGCATCTCTTGTTCCATCTACTACCGGAGCTTTGCCCATACCGCTCCAGCCCCACGCCAAACCTCCACCTTCTAGACAAATGACCAGGATGCTCCATCACTCATGGGTCTGGACACCCCCCAATGCAGAACTAGCTTCGGCTGCCTCAAACCTGTCTGAAAATCACCCAGCAGAAGCCCAATCCCTGTACAGAGCTCCTCCCAACCCCCTCCTCCAAGCCATCCAGTCTGGTGCACGTTCTCACTGCAGCAAACTCAATCAACGCTCATTTGACAACAGTTGCGTTCCTGTCTGTCTTTGCTGCTGGGCTTCGACAAGAGTGAGGGCAAACCAAGTCTAAAGCTAGGGGTATCTCGCCCAGAGCGGGGATCTGGGCTTAGAACTGTCAGAGCATTTCCCAACTCCACCCGCCCCCCCACCTGCCTGCTCCAGGGAGGCCGGCTTGCACCTGCTGCTCACAGCAGCCGGGAGGCTGACTCAGCGGGTGTGGGTTTTGGCAGGGGCTCGGGGTCAGCTTCTCCACCTCCACTTCCTACTGACTGGCCAGGGTGACTGGCTTAGTAGGCCATCTGGAAAGCAGGGGCTCATCGCCAAGGACAGGGTTTGCCCAAGTGTATGTGTTTTAGGGGGGTGGGGGTGGAGTGAGGAGCTGTTGCCAGCCTATCAGTCACTGTCAGCAGACATCTGGAACCAAGCAGATGGGGGTTAAACTCACAACAGCGCAAAGTGAGGGTCTCATACAGGGTCCTGACTCACTCTCTTATTTAGTCATCAGAACATTTAGGAAAGATTCAGAAACTGCACATGGTACTATAATTTAGCAATTTTCCAATTTTGCCCCCTCATTTTCTCTCCTAGGAAAAAGATGTGTTTGCTCTGTCCTTCCCCACAGGGATGTAACAGAGTGTTTACAGAGAGACTTCTCAAATGGCATCATTATAAGATGGCATATACTATGGCGCGACCCACACAGAACGCCGGCATCCACGAAAAGCGTAACACCCCATACAAATGTAACATCAGCAATGTAACAACAACCCCTCCCCTCCAGGTCAACGCCTTATGTGCTAAGTTAGCACATGCTTTTCTCTTTGAACTAGAACAGCTTCTAGGACCAAACTGTGCGCTCCTGTGCGGACAGAGAGCGGTATTTGGCCATCCACAGAACACAGCTCCTGTGGTGCTTTTGGTGCAATTAAGAGAGTGTGCTATTTCCAAGAGAAATAAACCTCACCCTCACCATTTCTAATAGCTAATAAATAAAATGGGCCTTACAATTATTAAGCAGCACCAAACGCCTGGCACTGATCTTCATGATACCATTAGATAAAACTGAAGCCACAAAATGCATGCCTTTCTTCCAGGCTCAGCGGCAGCCCAAGCCTGCCCCAGAGAAGGGGGCCACAGGGAGCCAGATGCAGGCATCCTGCTGGGCATTCACTCATTTAATGATGTGGTCAGAAAAGAGCAGAGATGAAATGAACTTTTTACAGGAAAAGGCAGGATTGATGCTTACCAGGACTGTGAAGCTTCATACCCAGATCTCAAAACCCAAATGAAAATCTTACTTCCTTTGAATTTTTTCTTTTCAAGTGCCTTGGTGAACTTCCAAGGTGCTGATCCCAGGAGAAGAGCGGGCCCTCCTCAGGCTTCGGAGAAGCTCCCATGTGGAATGAGGCCAGGAGGCACCGAGCCTCCTGGAGACGGTGAGTGAGCATGTTCCCAGTTCTGGCCAAGAGAGGACCCTCCCTGATCAGTGGTGGGGAGGAGGCTGCTGAAGGCATTCATGTTCATGGGCTTTTCAATTTCACACATGAGTGACAATTTAAAAAACAGAAGGGAACCCAAAGGGTTTCCAAAAGATTATTTTGCCGTGAGTGCCCTCCCCCACCAAACCTCAATCATGATTTTAATCATTTTAACATAAAAAAAAATAAAAAGAATGGAATTGCAATCAAAAACACATTTAGCTTTACGCAGCACCCCAGGGTCCTTATTTTTCCTCTTAACTGTGGACCAACAGTAACTTGACCGTAGACCAGCAGCGGTTTGCTTGGGAATCCCCGCAGGAAGCAACACGTGCCCCCTTCCCACTAGCCCAAGTGGCCTTCTGGACAGTGTGCACATACCCACACATGGATCCAGGGGAGCTGTGGCATCAGGCTCGGCTCTGCATCTAGAGCTTAACTTCTCTGGGTCTCTGCTCCCTTCTATCTGTAAACTGAGGGGTTTCTATCTATCTCTAATGCAATGAATGCTGAACACCTGATTCCAGGCTGAGCACGCAAGCAACAGCTCTTCTTCTTGGTGGTGGTGCCCAAATCCCCCCACCTGCTCCCTCACCTAGGAGTGCAGGGTGGCACCCTAGCTGGGGCCAACTAACAAGATGACTTCCAGGCGCAGAGGACCACATCTGCATCAGCATCAAACACTGTTTCTGCATCTGCACCCTGCTCCCTTCACATGCCCTGGGTCCTGAAGGCTGGAGCAGAGAAGGTAATTGCCACTTAGATTTCTACCAGGGCCTTCCATTGCAGGGCTTGAGGCATCACTGAGAAAAGTCTACACCCGTAGTATGTGCTGACTACAGCAAGACGGAGAGAAGAGACAACTCAGAAAGGACAGAAGATACAACTTTGGGCTTGGTCTTGGACACCCATTCCAGGTGGCCTCCCAGCCCCCATTCCACACAGGGGCTGTGCTGAGAGGTGTGGAGAGCCCCGTGTCACAGGGAGGGGTGTGGCCCCGAAGAGGAAGCCCCGGGGTATCAGGATGCCTGGGCCCACCTCTGCTGGGCACCGGAGTCTTGGGCTGGGATGACTTTGCAGTCTGTCCCACTGGGTGGGAACAGGCAAGCAGCCGGGGAAGGCCAAAGCCCAGCCGTGGAGGCGGAAGGCTTTGACGACAGGCCACCATCTGAGCCTGTTTTAAGTTGAAGCTTCAAATGTCTTTTACTTCCAGGCAGCTCTTCCCCCATCCAAAGTTCAGTTAAAAAGCACCCAGAGCTCTGTCACTGTATCTCTCACTCACAAGAGCCCTGGAGGGCAGAACCACGGCATGGCGCCCAGGGCAGCCACCTCAGGACTCTGTCCTACCCTTTTATCCTCTTGTCCATCCTTTCAGAGCTCCTTGGAAATCCATCCTCTACCAGAGCATTATCGAGATTTCCAGCACCAACACCTTTGCTCCGTGGCCCCTAGGGCCCTCACCTCCAACTGGGTCCATGACCTGTGTCCCCAGGGCCTGAATGGCTCCTCAGGAGCTTCTGTCCCCTGACCATGCTCCTGTTCCAGCTAGGGTTCTCATCCATGGAAATCCCCCACCAAGCCTTGCCATCCACCCCATGGGGCCTGGGGAACAATGCACCAGACTCCACGGAGCTTAACTAAAGAGCCTGGAGCAGCAGGTGGGTGGTAAGACACAGCTGGACCCTCAATTTGAAGGGGGGTGGCGAGGAGGGGTGTGTGGCCGGGGGGCAGGGGTGAAGGAAGGCGGTGCTGAGAAATAAGAGAGGGATGGGCGAGGAAAAGGGAGGAGGAGTATGTGTGCTCTGGGACAGGTGTGAGGCCGGTGCTGTGACAGGGGACACCAGGATTCAGGAGACCGCAGGGTGCACAGAAGGAAAGGAGGAACCCACCCACCCACCCAGGCAGGTCTGTCCATCCTAGAGCATGGACCACATCTGCTCTGGCCCAATCCCAGCATCCATGACAGGCCAAGAACCAGAGTTCAGAAAAAAGGAGCTTTCCCCCTGGGGCCCCACCCAGCCCACACTCTGCTTAGAAGCCCAGGTGGCTTTTAAAGGGTCTGCTCTGCCCCCCTGCAGGCTCCTGGCTGCAGGGCCCACCGCTCCTACTGCAGCCCCCAGAGCCCGCCCATGGCCCCCATCCCCACACCCTTGGCTTCCACCCGCTCCTTCCTCCCTTACTCATTCAGTCTCCCTGGCTGGACTGTAAATCTTCCATAATCCCAGACTTCTCTTATTCAAACCCCACCTGTGGCTCCTCAAAAGAACAAGTCCCCTATGCCTCACCCAAGTTTTCAACAAAATATGCTACTATCTTTGTATCTCCCTGGAGATCACTGACCCCTTGGTCAGGACTATTTCCACAGCACAACAGGTAAGGTGCTCCCCCCCCCAATCCCGCACCTGTGACCCGGGACAACATGCCTGGTGAACTCTGCCAACCGCCCTCACCAGCCTCCACGTACTTTTCCATAAAACTTTCACTGGGACTAAGGGACCCTGTTCTTCCACTGCATTCAGGAGCGGTGTTCCTGGGTGCCAGGAGGACAGACGTTCCATCCCACAGCTCTCATGGCTCCTGCTTCTCCTCCCTCTTCCCCCTCCTCCTCCTCCCAACTCCTCTGGTCTCCTCACTCCTCCCCTTCTCTCCCCAAACTCCTCCTCCACACCCTAAGCTCCTGCCTCTATGAGGGTCTCCAGCCTGGGGCTTGCAGGACTGTTTTTACAGTAGGAGGTGGTGAGGGGCACCTAAGTGGCTCAGCCAGTTAAGCATCCGATTCCTGGTTTCCGCTCAGGTCCTGATCTCAGGGTCATGGATTGAGCCCGAGCCCCACATTGTCAAGCTCCCCACTCAGCGGGGAGTCTGCTTCCCCTCTCTTTCCCTCTGCCCCTCCTCCTGCTCATGCATTCTCCCTCCTCTCTCTCTCTCTCTCTAATAAATAATCTTTAAAAAAAAATAGAGAGTGGTGAGCCTCCATAGCTAAGGCATGCCTGGGACACCCACAGCGGTACACACTCATTCATACTGAGTTGGTAACCTTCCACACGTACTCCAAGACACTCCGTGGAGGCAGAGGACAGCATGCACGAGGGGTGTCACAGATGACCCTGGGCTTCAGGGTTGCAAAACCCAGGGTGCACCTGACTTGCCCGTGGCCCACGTGAGCCTCCATCTTTTAAGCCAAGAGTACAGCCTTCCCACGGCATGGTTGTGAGGATCAGAGAGATTAGTGTAACAAGCCTGTTCATAAGGTACTAATGCAAAACAATCACTCAGCTTTTATAAAATCAGTAAATCAGAAGGGGCATCTTGAAACTTCATGTACCTTACCTACAGACCATTTCTAGGTGTGTGGAGTCACACTCCAGGGTCCTAAGACGATGGCTGGGAGGCACGTTGGTGCTTCTGGACACAGAGTTCCATTTTGATTTATGCCAAATCCTCAGCTCTCTCTGGCTGAGAGAGGGAATCCAGAATACTGAGGTCTACAACCACCCACACATGTGCCCACACACATGCACACACACGTGCACACACATGCACGCCTGCATGCTCACATGAAACCTTCAACCTAGCCTCTGCAGATGAAACTCCCTCCTGTCATGTTGGATCAGGCCCCTAAGGCTGGGGGGCGGCGGTGGCGGGGGGGAGCCAAGCTTCAAGCTGCACTGATGTGCTGAGTGGAACTACCATTTGGCTTTGCTAACCTCACCAGCTAACTTCTCCAATTTAAATTCAGGAGACTGTTTCCCTAACTCCAGAATCTAAAGCAAAAACTCCCCAATACCATTCACATGGAAAAAGTAGAAACTCTATAATTTGAAGTTCTAGAGCATAACAAAACCAATAACCTAGAATCAAGTTTTGCTGTTCCTCCCTCCAATTAACCCAAGTCTTCAAATTCCCAGTTTTTTTTAAAGATTTTATTTATTTGAGAGAGAGGAGAGAGAGAGAGAGAGAATGAGCGGGGGAAGGGACAGAGGCAGAGGGAGAGGGAGAAGCAGACTCCCCGCTGAGCAGGACACCCGACACGGGGCTCGATCCCAGGACCCTGGGATCACGACCTGAGCCAAAGGCAGACGCTTAACGACTGAGCCACCCAGGCGCCCCTCAAATTCCTAGTTTTTGACTGGGTGGACGTATTTATGAATTATAATTACTCAAAGATGTCATTGCCATAAAAATAGCTCTAGGATAATATTATTTTCAAAACCTCCTCCAGGAACACATGGGCATATACATATGCAAAAATCCATCGAGCTGTGACTTAAGATCATACACTCTTCTGCAGGGATGTTACAGCTAAAACACATAAAGCACTTAGATCTCCTCAAGGAAGATCAACAGTCCCAGAGCTTCTGAGCTGGCTGACATTTTCCTTATGTAGAGCTTTCCATTTGCCTTCTGTAGAGCTTACACAGATGCTGCCAGGAAGAACCCAGCTCCAAAGCTGTGAGCCTGTGAAAACACAGAGCTGGCTCTGGGGGCAGAGTCCCCAGCATGGGCACCAGGCCCCGCTGGTCAGGGACCACCAATGCCCAGGCCAGGGGCAGCACGCTGCAGAGGAAGTCCTTCGCCTCCCATGCTTCACCTTCACATCGGACATGGCGCTTCTGGTCCCAGAAATCTCACAGGCTCCTGAGAGTCCCGAACAGCAAAGGGTTGAATGGCACACAGAACTGAGACCACCTCCCCTCAACCCCTGGAGTCCAGCCTGCCTGCCTTGGTGACTCACGTGTCTTGTCACACTTCCTTATACAATGGTCTATTGTCTGCCAGAGCTCTCTAACAAAGTCCCACAGACTGGGGGGCTTAAACAACAGGACTGTATTGTCCCTCGGTTCTGGAAGCTAGAAGTCTAAGATCAAGGTGTGGGCAGGGGTAGTTTCTCCTGAGGCCTCTCTCCTTGGCTCGTAAATGGTTATCTGTTCCCTGTCTTCACATAGTCTTCCTTCAGTGTGTATCTGTGTCCTAATGTTTTCTTATAAGGACACCAGTTTTATTGGATTAGGGCCCACCCCAATGACTTCATTTTAACTTTATTATCTCTTTAAAGACCCTATCTCCAAATACAGTCACATTCTGAGGTGCTGGGAATGGGGACTTCAACATACAAATTTGGGGGGCGAGGGCATAATCAGCTCATACAGATGGGAGGTGATATCTAGCAGAGTGGATGCTCAGGATAGGGCTGGAAGCAGAGGTCTCCCCAGAACAGACCATAAGCCCTTAGAGGACAGAGCCAGCCCAAGGCATCTGTTCTCCTGGCACCTGACTCCACCCCTACCGTTCCCAGTCCTGGGTTTGCAGCAGCTGGAAGACCTGCCTCACAGCCAGCACTGTCACTTCTGATACAACTTAAAACCCAGCAGTGGGCGCGCACTCCATCCCCTGGAGCAACTCATCTGGGGAAAACAGAAGAGGAAGGGCAGGACACACAGGGGGCTCTGATCAGCGCTCAGGACGAGGTCCTCCCTCGCAGCCCAGAAATGGAGACTGACTGAGCCAGGAACCCGGCACAGCGTTTTCCCCACAAGATTAAATGGTTCTTTCAAAGTCAAGTCCTGTTACTTGGCAACCCTCACAGGTTACTAGGTGGCAGACAGGCTCAGGTGCAGCCCATCAATTAGCAAGAACACGCCAAGAGAGGGTAGCCAGATTTAGCAAAATAAAATACAGGATGCCTAGCTCAATGTGAATTTCCCATAAAGAACCAATAGCTTTTGGATATGCCCACTCAAACATTATTTGTTATCTGAAATTCACATTGAATTGGCAGCCTATATTCTATCCGGCAACCCTAATCCCACACACACAAAAATCCCTCCCCGTCTTGCTGATGCCCACTTGGTATCTCCTCAGGGAGCCAACTACTCAATGAGCAGAAGGTTCTGCCTGGAGACGCCCAGGGGAGGCCTTCGTCTCAGGAGGGGTCCTTCAGCAGAGTTAACCCCCCTCCTTGGCCTTGGCCTCCCATTGGTCCAGCGACTCCAGCATGTGCTCCCCTTACAGGTCAAAGTGGTTAGGCCCAGCTCCTCGACGCCTAGGAACTCAGCCACTACGGGCGACGTCCACCAGGCCAGACAGCGGCTGGAGGCAGAGCGGACATGACGGCACCATGTCGGGAAGGTCCTGCTGATGGCATCTTCACTCGATACCAAATCTAAACTTTTAGCAAAATGATGCGTATTTCCTCTGTCAACACTGGTGGAGATCCCTCCAACCCTCGGTTCCCAAGGTTGAATCATCCGACCCATGTGAGTACCCAGCTGCATCTAGTTCCAACACACAACTGGAATCTGCACAGCTCACAGCGTCCACTCCTCCACCATCTCCTGTCAGCCTGTGGCGGGGGCCTCGGCCTATGCTTGCCCACCCCCCCCGCCCCGTGCTCTGTTCTCACCCTGCGCTCAGAGCAGCTCTTCAAAAGTTACACTGGGCCACATTACCCTCTGCTAAAAAACACTCCAAAGGCTCCCATTTCACTCAAAGGAAAAAGCCATGTCCTTAAGATGGCCTGGAAGGCCCCCCACATGACCCACCTCCACCCTTTACCCTTGTGACCTCCTCCCCCTCCTCCCCCGTCTTCCTCCTCAGCCACCTGCCCCTCCTGGCACCTGCCCTCCACACACACTGCCACCGTGGGCCTCATATGCTGGCCACTCACCCGCCTGGATGGGAGGAACCCCCACTCCCCGGGTATCCACTTGGCCAACTCCCTCACGTCCTGAAAGCCTTCGCGCAGATCTTATCTTCTCAATGGGGCCTATCTTGTCTGCCCTATCTAACTCCACGATTGAGCCCCCTTCCCTGCTCCATCATTCCCAAGGCCCCTAGTCCTGTCTACTGTTCCTGTCCTCTGAAACACCTCCATTTGAATAGCCATCTGTTTGTCCCGATTGGTGCTTGTTGTCTGCTTCCCCCCTTAGAACGCAAGGATCGGCTTTGTCCACTGACGAGCCTGAACTGAGTAAGTGCTCGATAAGAATTTGTTTGGTTCACCATCCACTGCGAGGATGCAGAGCAACAGGGCGAGTGCCAGCCCTCACTGGGGACCTCATCTGTGCCAGGCGCTAAGAGAGAGACTTACAAATGTTAGACACATTAATTCTAACCATCCTCTGAGTTCTGTTGATCTTTCTCCACTTTATGAGAAAATGGACTCAGAGAGGTCACCCAGCTAGGAGGACACAGGGTCAGGGCTCTGACATAGCCATTAAGACCCCGGCGATTTTATCATGATGTCTACACTTACCCTGGAAGCACCACCGTCCCCTTCAGCACTCTGCCCCTCCCACCGACGCCTGGCATCTCCCAGGAGGGACTGCTCCATGCAGACCGTCAGACAGGGATGGGCCGTGCTCACTTTTAGGGAGATTGTGTGGTCTGAGGAAGGGACATCGGCCTTGGCCCCAGGGTCACAGGAGCCCACCCGGGTCACAGACACCCCAGGTAGCGAGCATCCCCATGGGTCACGCCTCCTGCACCGTGGGGTGCAGACAGTGCATGTCAGACATGGCGATGCTCACGGCCAGTGGGGGTGCGTGAAGGTGCGGGCCAGCGCATGCAGACGTGCTCGGTGACTGCTGCTGACAGCAAGGTGGCTCTTCCCACAGGGGACTCCTGACTGTCCCACGGAGGACCTCAGGACCAAAGGCCCGCTCTTGGGGCAAGAGAGAAGGGCGAGCAGCAAAGGGCCCCAAGCAGGGCTCTGAGAAAGCCCCGAGAGCAGAGCCCTGTCACACGGGCAGGTCAAAGGGCGGAGCGAGCCACAAGGGCTCGGTCCCCGCCACGGTCAGGCTGGGGAGCTGCCTGCGTGGTCAAGCTCGGCGAGCCCACGGCTGCAGCACTGGGCCCTTCCTTCTGAAGGTGGAGCGGGCAGCCAGACCCAGAAGGAAAACACTGCACGAGAGTCTCATTCTCCTCTCATTTGCAGAGGGTAAAAGAGACTGAAAACGTGCTGGTATTTGTAAGTAATCGGGTTTCACACCTCCTCTGTCCGCTGACCTGGGATTTCTGCTGCCAGGCATCTCCCAGACTAGAGACCTCAGGCCACATTTTTTGCCACTAGTCACTGGCATTTCACCCCTGTGCGTGGGCCTGTGTGGGGCCCGCGGGTCCAGTGTGCTCGCCTCACCCCCACCACACAGCACTAATACCTGCCAGCCCCCAACAAGACAGGAGGTGACCCGGACAGGAACGTGGTGCAGAGAGAGCTGGGGGGGGAGGGCATGGGCTCTGAAACTGTCTCACACTGTAAGACAGCAGGACCCCAGCCCCAGAAGCCCCTGCCAGGAGCGATGGCTGATCGCTGATGGGGGGATCTGCCTTTGGGTCCAGCTAAAACCTCTGATTTCTCAGATTTCCCCAGTCTTTCCTGGAAAAAAGGAATGATCAATGCCAACCATTACTAATCATATTCTATAACCAAACCTCATGAGCAACAGATTCCCTGAGAATTGATTCTAAGCAACACCAACATTCACATAAATACATGAGTAATCACCTCAAAGGGAGTGAGCCTGGGGCGCTCACGGACCAAGCAAGCCCCACACAAACTGTTTACATGGCCCAGTATCTCTCCTCTTTACCCTTAAGAAAAGCCCAGAAGGGTTCAAGCAGCAGACAGAGGGGAGGGACAGGGACTCACATTCACGGAGCATTTGCTATGGGCTTGATATTACACATGCTTTACAAACATACGATCCCTTCCAAAAAGGCAGTGAGGTAGCTACTATTCCCCCATTTTACAGATTAGAAAACTGAGGCTCAGGTTAGGTTACTTTGCCAAGTGAAATCGGTAGAGACTGGGAAGTTGGAGAATTCAACGATTTGGCTGGACTCAAAGGAGACTAAGGAATTTTGACTCAAGTCTGTTGTTCTTTATACTCTCAAACTTAACCCAACATTACGTCAGAAACGGTCCAGGTTTCCTCAGATCTGGCGCCGGCTAAGCTCTTTGACAGATGCTGACATGGGCCGGGCAAAGTCTCGGAACCTGGCTGAGCCTGCACCAGAAAACCGTGCCCGCATCCTCTTGGCTCTCAGGATCTGCTCTTTTAATCTCTAGGTAGACAATGAGGAAAATAGGTCAAGCTATCCTAAAAGACCAAACCCAAAGCCTTTTGTGATAGCAAGAGCAACATTTTAATATGCCTCAATTATGTAATATTCAGCCTAAGCAGAACTCATGCAAGCCCCTGCCAATGGAAGCTTCAGGCATCTGCTTACATGGTCACTGAACCTGGTATTCAAGAATAAGGTTCTTCGGGGTGACTTCTGCCCTCAGTGGCTTCTTGTATTCATCCAAGCAACTACCTGACCAAGACTTTGTTAAAAAGTTTGAATAATGGAAGCTCTGGACATAAATCCCGTTGGAAAGAAATCCATTTTCCCCAAAGCACCCACAGGCTTGTAACCGCGAGGACGGCAGAGTGCCACCTAGCAGCAAAAACTAACCTTAAGCGCTTCCTGCAGGCCAGGCACCTCCTGGCCTCTCCTCTCAGAAAGAGATGGGGGGAGCGGAAAAAGCACAGCGGGTTCACCCCCTGGTTCCACCACTATGCCTTACTGGGTCAATCACTTAATCTCCCAGGCTGCTTCACTGGTATAATGGGGACAACGATACTTATTTAAGTGTGAAATAAAGGCATTTCAGTGATGCACTGCCCAATAAACCTTTATTCTTTTCCTCGAGATCACGTCTTTCACATTTCTCTTTGAAAGAAGATGGTGACCCTAGCATTGCCTTCTCCCCACTCCCGCCCCGACTCTGCTGGTCCAGCACTGAGAACCGCAGGTACCTGGGTGCACAGGCGGTGGCTCCAGGCAGGAAGCACTGCAGGCTTTTTCTGCCTCAAGCTGGAGGGACCGGCCCTGGAGCGCCCGAAGCAGGAGGCCGGAAGACACCTGTGGACCCAGCAGGAAGGTCAGCGCTGGCCTGCGTGCTCTGCCCGGATCCCCAGGCTCCCGAGGCAGAGAAACAACTGCAAGAAGAGGCAGTGCTTCCTGCCCCTGAGCCTCAGAGAATGCGTTGGGGGCGGGGGGGAGGGGGCAGGAGGGTGCTGCAGCTGTCAGCTGTGGACACAGGGACAGCTGCTTTCTACTCCACCGGCCCCAGTCCCCTGGGCCCCCAAAGAAAGATAAGCCCCCTTCCAAGGGTCTCACGGCAGAAAGTAGGATGGCTCAGAAGAAACAGATCACACACCCAAGAAGAGAGAGCTATGGACAATTTCAATTTTAAATAAATAATAATAATAGTACTCAAAGAGATTCAATTGTAACACACAGGGAAAAAAAGATTTCCTGTAAATAAAAAAAAAACAAAAACCAAAAAAGAAAACCAGAAAGACCATGAACTTCCAACTAACCTCTTCACACAAAGAGAAGGTGAAGGTAGTCACACATGACTCTTGAACCACTGACTCAGAAAATCAAGTCCAAGAAAGCACAAAGCAGAGATTACCAGTGTGAAGAGATGGAAATCTTAAAGGAGCAGATATGAAACTCTAAGGCTGCATCCTGAGACTGAGAAAAAGGACAGATGAAGGGGGGGGCAACAAAGGGGACCAGCTCTGGACAGAAGCGATAAGAAAAGACACACAGAGGCAAATGCTAGTAACATTTCTGAACCTAAGGAGAAAGGGGGAGGGAAAAGACAACCCCTCAGGCAGAATGAACTGGGACCCGAGATGGAAATGGACACAGACAGGCTGTGGACGGCGCAGTGACACTGTGGGGTCAGCCCTGGATGCTGAGGCAGCTCTGTGCTCCACAGAACGTGAGAACAGCTCCCCCATGTAAGATCTCATTCTGCTATCCAGAAAAAGAGAGAAGATATTTGAAGAAAAGAATTCAGAGCATCTACTACTAGGCACCTCACACCACAGCAGAGAAAAATAAGCAAGAAAAGGCTCTACAAAAAGACAGACCAAAACCAAGATTCTGTGGAGAGAAAACTCATGGCCGATGACCCAACACTGGCCTTGGCAAGGCTGAATGGGGGATGCCTACCTCAGTGTTATTTCTGACACCCCTGAATTGATGACTGATCACTGGCATCTGAGCGCGTAGATTCCCACCACGCCTAAGCAGCATCACTCTCTCGGTGATATGCACAAGACCTGTAATTCAGATTTGTTATGAATACCTGAGCATTCACTTTCACATTCAATTCAGCATTCTAGGTGTAACTCAGCCTGGAAATAGAACCTTATGTACTTTCCATGTTGAAGTCCCAGAAGCTAAAATATAAATGTGTAATTTTTATAGGAAGGGTAAAATGTTGCAATAAAGATTGGAAGAGCTGATAATTTTACACACAGAAAGTAAGATTAAGAGCTTTCAAATACTTAAAATGAGAAACAGAATGACAGTGAGTCCAAATATTACAAATATAAAGAGTATGTTGTTCAGATAACTTTAGAAAGAATACCTTTCCTTTTAGAACTGACAGTTGTAGGCGGTCCAAGATGGAAACACAGGAGGACCACGAACTCATCTCCTCCCACAGACACTCTGGATCTACAGATAGGTATAAAAAAACTCCCTTGAAAAAGACTTGAAAACTAGCTGAACAGCTCTTCCACAACAGCGGAGAAAAGACCACATGGAGGTGTGTAGGAGAGGCAGAGGCGTGGTCTTGCCCAAAACCCCACCCCAGTGCAGTAACCCACAATCAGGACGGCTCTCACAAAGCTGGAGCTTCTCCCTGGGGGGCCAGGGGGGTGTGCCCCACAGCAAGCACCCCAACCCTTTGGGATTTGCACCAGAGAGATAAGCCCCCAAAATGCCTGGCTTTGAAAAACAACAGGGCTTAAGTCTAGGAGACCCAAAGAAGAGAACAGAGACTGCACTCTTGAAGGGCCTGTGCACAGACTTGCCCATCCTGGGGACCAGGGCAAAAGCAGCAGTTTGGAAAGTGTCTAGATTATTTGTAAAAAAGATCTGGTTGGTTTTTTTTTTTTTTAAGATTTTATTTATTTGAGACAGAGCATGCACGCGTGCAAGCCGGGGGAAGAGCAGAGGGGGAGGGACAAGCAGACTCCATGCTGAGTGCAGAGCCTGATGCGGGACTCAATCCAACGACCCTGAGATCACTACCTGAGCGGAAATCCAGAGTCGGACACCCAACCAACCGAGCCACCCTGGTGCCCCATGACAAAGATCTGTTTGCTAATCTTAAAAGAGTCTGCCCAAGGGGCAGGGGCCTGTTGGGACTCTCTCATGGATGGGGGCACTGGTGGGCACCGTTTCTGCACCGTCCTTCGGCCTTGCTGGTGCTGTTAACGCAGGCGGCTGTAGAACTTGCAATCTCCCTCAGCCCTGCTAAACCAGGGGTGTACGCAGTACTTGCAATCTCTCGCTGCCCGGCCAAAGTGGGGGGCGTGCCCACCCCTGCACTCTCCAGCTGCTTCACTAAAGCCAGCGAGTGAGCACGGACCACACAGGGGACCCTCCTTGGTGGCCTGGCTCTGGTGGCAGGTGGGGGCTTATATTCCTGATTCCCAGCAGACTAAAACAGTCAGAGAGACAGCTCTTGGCAGGCTACCAAACCCAGGGCACTGCACAGACAGCCGACTGAAACACACCCCCAGACCTCCTGTGAAAAAAAGCCTATTTACTTGCCCTAGAGCTTCAGCCTGAGAGGCAGACTTCAGGTTTGCCACATGTCTAGAGGCTGTGAAAGTGCTCCCAGGGAACACAGGCCAGGAGACACCATCTTTGCATTCTCTGTAGCTTTGCTATAGCTCACCAGTACCTCCCAGAAAGGAGCTGATACATTCATCCAGAGCCCTGATTTTTGCAACTGCTGCCCAGGGTCTGTTTGCAGGTCCCAAGGGATGGGGTGCCTGCTGTGGGGCACAAACCCCTCACTCCTCAGGGAGAAGCTCCTGCTTTGTAAACCTCCAGGTTGCCTGCCTAGTCTGGAAGCCAGCAGGGTTCATAATTGCAGTCCCCTGGGACTGTCTGTATTTCCTTACTTTAGGAACTATGGTCTGAGGTATCTAATCAGCCTGAAATTAGAGCTGAGATCCGCCCCCCAACTTTGGAACACTGGCAGGTCCTGCCCGACGCTCAACAACTGAGACCTATCAAGTACAAAATGGATTGCTTAGGCAATCACAAAGGTTCACTAGACAACCAAGAGCTAGGGCAAAGCTGACCCATTAGATTCATCTCCTACAGAAGCCCGCTCCTTCAAGATTAGGAGAAGAGCTGTTTTGCCTAAGACATAAAAACAGCCAAGCAAATAAGGAAACAGAGGAATATGTTCCAAGCAAAAAATAAGAAAAAAACCCAGAAAAAAAACCTTAATAAAACTAAAATGAGTAATTTACCTGATAAAGAGTTCAACGGTCATAAAGATGCTCACTGAAATCAGAAGAATGGATGCACATGGGGCCCCTGGGTGGCTCAGTAAGTTAAGCGTCCAACTCTTGATTTCAGCTCAGGTTGTGATCTCAGGGTCATGAGATCAACCCTGCATTGGGGCTCCATGCTCAGCGGGGAGTCTGCTTCTCTCCCTCTCCCTCTGCCCCTTCCCCGACTCGTACTCACTTGCTCTCTCTCATCTCTAAAATAAATAAACCTAAGGGTGCCTGGGTGGCTCAGTTGCTTAAGCAACTGCCTTCGGCTCAGGTCATGATCCTGGAGTCCCAGGATCGAGCCCCGCATCAGGCTCCGGGCTCAGCGGGGAACCTGCTTCTCCCTCTGACCCTCCCATTTTCTCTCTCTCTCAAATATATAAATAATAAAAAAAAAATCTTTAAAAAAAATAAACCTATAAAAAAAAAGAAAGGATAAACACAGGAACGCAGTGAGAACTTCAATAAGGAGGCAGAAAATATAAAAAGTACTGAATAGAAGTCACAAACCGGGGGCGCCTGGGTGACTCAGTCGGTTAAGCAGCTGTCTTCGGCTCAGGTCATGATCCTAGGGTCCTGGGATCGAGTCCCACATCGGGCTCCCTGCTCAGCGGGGAGCCTGCTTCTCCTTCTCCCTCTGCCTGCCTCTCTGCCTACTTGTGCTTCTCTCTATCAAATAAATAAATAAAAAATCTTAAAAAAAAAAAAAGAAGTCACAAACCGAAGAATAAAATAAGTCAACTGAAAAATACACTGGGATGTTCAACAGCAGACTAGATGAGGCAGAAGGAAGGATCAGTGACCTGGAACACAGGGCAGTGGAACTCATCCACAGAGCAGCAAAAAGGAAAAATAATCTTAAAAAGTGAAGACAGGTTGAGAGACCAATGGGACAACATCAAATGGAATAACATTCACATTACAGGGGTCCTAGAAGGAAAAGAGAGAGAAAAGGGGACAGAAAACTTATTTGAATAAATAATAGCTAAACACTTCCCTACCCTCAGGAAGGAAACAGACATCCAGATTCAGGAAGCCTAGAGAGTTCCAAAAAAGATGAACCCCAAAGAGATCCACACCAAGACATAATATAATTAAAACGTCAGAAGTTAGAACTGACAGGGGCGCCTGGGTGGCTCAGACGTTAAGCGTCTGCCTTCAGCTCAGGTCATGATCCCAGGGTCCTGGGATCGAGCCCCACATTGGGCTCCCTGCTCAGCGGGAAGCCTGCTTCTCCCTCTTCCACTCCCCCTGCCTGTGTTCCCTCTCTCACTGTATCTATCTCTGTCAAATGAATAAATAAAATCTTTAAAAAAAAAAAAAGAATAGTTTAAGAAGTTAGAATTGACAGAAAATTTAAGTAATGACACAAGGCAGAGTAACAGAGTTTGAATTATATCATAACTATAATCTTTGTAGAATTACTTCATGTATTAGCTTTCATCATACTAAAGCAAATAGCCCTAAAGAATTTAATGTGATAGTCACTTAATTCAGGCTATGCATATATTTTTTAAAGATTTTTAATATTTATTTGCTTGAGAGAGAGTGAGAAACAGCAAGAGAGCAGGAGAAGCAGACTCCCCGCTGAGCAGGGAACCCAACTCGGGGCTCAATCCCAGGACCCTGAAATCGTAACCTGAGCCAAAGGCAGACGCTTAACTGAATGAGCCACCCAGGCGCCCCCAGGCTATGAGTATTTCAAGAAAAAGTCCTATTCAGAATTCTTCATCTAGTGAAGATAAATTAAAATCAGAAAGTCAACTCTGCCACCTTAAAAATCCAGGAGCAGAAAAAAATTCCACAATCATGTGTAACATCATCCACAATAAATCACTTTCAATCCAGCCCTGAAAACTAATATATAGAGTAGGAAGAAAGCATTACAGAAAAATTTTGCTTTCATTAATCAAGCTGGAAAATAACAGGCCTTACAAGAATGCCCTTTAGGAAGACAATTCCTTGTAGTTTTAAGTCTACAGAAAATAATGCTACACTCAAAACACATGTTAAAACCATTACTGTAGACTAACTATCACTTTCAGTTGTCGGAAGATGAAAAATTGTCAAGAGCCACCCAAACTGTGAATCCTGGTTACAATGTTGCTCTTGGAAAATGTGTTACTGAAAAATTCTCCCCCTGAACTAATGTGCTCTTTCTGTATCTTGTACAGCAGATACCTGGATGCACAAACACATCCAGAAGGCCTTTGAGGGCTGACAGCCTGCTGGAGTAATGAGGAATTCATCCCTGTTTCTGCCTTTCTGTCGGGCCCAGAGAATTCTGAGTAACCAAGCTGACATGTCATGAGAATACAAGTGTTCCTTACATGGTATGTATTGTCTCCTCAGGGTAGACACCAAAATCCATGTTCGTATATCAAAATCTGAGATGCATACAGAAATTAAGAAATGATTTCATTATCTTGAAAGAAAAACACACTCTCTTTTTTTTTTTTAAAGATTTTTATTTATTTATTTGTCAGAGAGAGAGAGAGAGAGAGAGAGAGCACAAGCAGGGGGAGCAGCAGAGGGATAGGGAGAAGCAGACTCCCCGCTGAGCAGGGAGCCGGATGTGCGGCTCGATCCCAGGACCCTGGGATCATGACCTGAGCCGAAGGCAGATGCTTAACAACTGAGCCACCCAGGCATCCCAAAAAGCACACTATTTCAATGCCACATTCCTAGTTTTTCCTCAAGTGACTGCAGGAAGTAACAACTACAGTCAGAAATACCAGAAATTGAAAATTAAAGTGAGGGCAACCTCTGAAGTTTACTCCTGAAAATATTTAGAGAACGTCTGTGAGCAATAAACCAGGGTTTAGTTCGTGGGACTATGTCAATGAAATCACAACATCCCACGTACTGGGCAAATCCTGGAGTCTGGGAGAGGGAGGGAAGTCTTCACCCTCCAGAGCTACTATTAAGGAAAAAGGTGGAGACAACACTAACAGAAGTCCCTACGTTGGCAGGAGAGCCAAAAACACCTTGTCCCTCCGTAACCCCAACTGGAAGTAAACATCTCATTTCTCAAATGGGCAGCAAAGTGACCATGGTTACAGAACAGCCAATAGCAGCCGGAGAAATTACTATTCCCGTACTATACTGTCAACCTTCTGAATTCTGACACCTAAAATGTTTAATTAAATACAAAGGCTTTTTTTTTAAGATTTTATTTATTTATTTGAGAGAGAGGATGAGATAGAGAGAGCACATGAGAGGGGGGAGGGTCAGAGGGAGAAGCAGACCCCCTGCTGAGCAAGGAGCCCGATATGGGACTCCATCCTGGGACTCCAGGATCATGACCTGAGCCGAAGGCAGTCGCTTAACCAACTGAGCCACCCAGGCGCCCTACAAAGGCTTTTTTTAAAGAACAAAAACTTCAGACATTGTATCTTTATCCTAGAAGTTCACCCTACAACTGGCTTCAGTCTTAAGCAAACATTTAGTCATTTAGACATTTAGACAAAATCTGTATTTGGTGCTTCGTGCGTGTGCATGCGTAAAATAAAAGGATAGTAATAAATCTTTATGATGGTGTATAATAAAAGTGAATAAAAGTATCGCTAATAAATAAATAAAATCTTTAAAAAAAAAAGAAAAAGAAAATAGTTGGGAGAACAGTATGTTGTTTTCAAATGATGGTGGAGAAATATGCATTCAATTATGAGAGAGGGAAGGAGAATGAGACAAAATATTATTAAAAGGAAAGAGTTTTTTCTGCCATCTTTCTGTGCGGCCATAATGGTGTGTATGAATGTCCTGGCAGATGCTCTCAAGAGCATTAACAATGCTGAAAAGAGAGGCAAACGCCAGGTTCTTAGGCCATGCTCCAAAGTCATCGTCCTGTTTCTCACTGATGATGAAGCATGGTTACATTGGCGAATTTGAAATCATTGATGATCACAGAGCTGGGAAAATTGCTGTGAACCTCACGGGCAGGTTAAACAAGTGTGGAGTGATCCGCCCCAGATTTGATGTACAACTGAAAGATCTAGAAAAATGGCAGAATAACCTTCTCCCGTCCCGCCAGTTTGGTTTCATTGTACTGACAACCTCAGCTGGCATCTTGGACCCTGAAGAAGCAAGACGAAAATACACAGGAGGGAAAATCCTGGGATTCTTTTTCTAGGGATGTAATACATACGTGCAAATAAAATGCCTCAATGGACCAAAAAAAAAAAAAAAAAGGAAAATAAATTACAGTCAACTGATATTCGACAAGGGTGCCAAACAATTAAATGGGGAAAGAACAGTATTTTCAACAAGTGGTGCTGAGACAACTCAACATCCACATGCAAATGAATGAAATTGGAGCCCTACCTTACACCATACAGAGAAAATAACTCAAAATGCATCAAAGACATAAATGTAAGAATTAAAATGATAAAGTTCTTAGAAGAAAACGTAGGCATAAATATTAGTGGTCTTAAACTTGTCAACAGCTCCTCAGCTATGACACCAAAGTACAAGCAATTAAAATAAATAAATTAATTAATTAATTAATGGGACTTCATCAAAATGTCCAAGTTTTGTGCTTCCAAGGACCCCACTGACAAAGTCAAAAGACAAGCCACTAAATGGGAAAAATATTTGCAAATCATATACAAGGAACACATATCCAGACTGTATAAAGAATTCTTACAACACAAATAAAAAGACAACCCAATTTAAGAAATGGGCAAAGGACTTGAATACATATTTCTCCAATATACAAGTATATATATATGGCCAATAAGCACATGAAAATATGCTCAACATCACTAGTCATTAGGGAAATGCAAATCAAAACCACAACGAGATACCACCTCCCATCCATGTGGATGGCTACTATAAAAAAAACCCCAAAACAAGTGTTGGCAGGGATGTGAAGAATTTGGAACTGCTATACATTGCTGGTGGGCTTGTAAAATGGTGCAACCACATTAGAAACAGTTTAGTAGTTCCTCAAAATGTTGAACACAGAGTTACCATATGACACACCAATATCACTCCTACGTACATACCCAAGAAAAATGAAAACTATGTCCACACAAAAACTTATACATGAAGGTTTGGGGTTTATTCATAATAGCCAAAAGGCAAGAACAACCCAAATGTTCATCAACTGATGAACAGATAAATAAAATGTGATCTATCCAGTCAACGGAATATTATTCAGCCTTAAAAAGGAATAGAATTTTGATATGTGCAACAACACAGATAAGCCTTGAAAACATTCTGCTAATTGAGAGAAGCCAGTCACAAGAGACCACATATTGCATAATTTAATTTATATGGAATTTCCAAAATAGATAAATCTATGGAGACCGAAAGTAGATTAATGGTTGCCTAGGGCTGGGGGTGATGGCTAAAGGTTTCTTTTGGGGATGATGAAAATGTGCTAATGGTTTAGTATAGGTAACTATAGTAACAGCCATTAAACTGTACACATTAGACGGGTGAGTGCTATGGCATGTGAATTATATCTCAATTAAGCTGTTATCCAAAAGATGCAAAGAACTTCTATATTTATCAAGTAGAAAAAGAATAAACTTGATTAAAAACATCAAAAATGGGGAAGAGAAAAAAGCAAAATAAAATAGGATGGGAGGAATAAAAAATCATGCCTGTTTATCATTACTTTAAATGTATACAGACTGAATTCTCCAACTAAATTAAAGTGCCTATACGGGGGGTTACATACCCATGCTGTTCAAGAAACGTACTTAAAATGGCAAAAGGGTTTGAAAAAAATGTACCAGGCGAGGAGATACCAGGCAAAAGAGGAAGCAGGAATGGCAAAATTAGTAGCAGACAAGTTGGATCTAAGGTTATAGGTACTAAGATGAAGAGGGACATTATTACAGACACAGTTTGGAGAGAAGATATAAAAGGTATAAGTAGGTATACATCTAACAATATGATACCTAAAGACTCTAAAAATGCAAGAACATGGTAAAATTTTAGCTCTTCAAATGGGAATGTCTACTAAAGAGGGAAAAACAAGGATACACAGAAAACAGAAAGACACCCTTACTTCCCTCAAAAAACATACATTTTTTTCTTACACCTATGAAATGCCACATTTGTAAAGATTAATTACATACTTGGCAACAAAGAAAACCTTTACAAGCCTTCCAAATTAAAGATTTAAAGGACAGTTCTTTGATCACAATCCAGTAAAATCAGAATTAAATAACTAGGTAACAAAAAATTATAACTACATAGAAATGCAGAAATATACTCTTTGATCAAAGAAGAAATCAAAAAAAGTACTGAAGAAAATCTTGAAAGCAATCGGAAAGGAGATTTTTTTCATACCAAAACTTACAGAAGACACCAGAAGTTATACTCTAAGGAGATTTTAGTGTCAACTGCTTTCAATTTCAAACATTTTTTTTAATAAAAGAAACTTTGTACTCATTTAAACCCATCAGAAAAGGACAGTTCAATAAATCAAAAGAAAGGAAGTAATTATAATACAGATAAAATTTAAAACTAATAAAAAATACAAGAAGGACAAATAAACTCAAAGTGTTTCTTTGAAAAGACTAATAATAAAAGACTTCACATGTCCTATTAAGGATAAGAGAGAGGGAAAATGTGGGGGGGATGTGGGGAGAGAGGGGAAGGAGCAGTAGAGAGGGGAAGGAGGAGGAGAGAGGGGGGTTTCAGGGAGTAGGGGAGAAAGAGAGAGAGATGCAAAACAGAGAAGCATTGGGAACAGAGATATAAAAGCAAATGCATAATATAAAAGCAAATAAAAGAATCATTAAACTGCAAGGCATTTTATGTTAACCAATTTGATAACCTAGAAGAAATGATGATTTCCTAGAAAAACAAAATCATCAAAATGATTCAAGAAGTGGAAAATTCAGAAATACCAAGACCAGACAGCTTTGAAGCTGAATAACCCATCATTCTACTGTTAAATGGCAACAGGCAATTAAAAAATAATAAGCCAATTCATTTTATAAAGCATAATATTAATACCCAAACCTGTGAGGGATGAGAGGAGAAACTATTAACGAATCTGGCTTATGACAGATTAGTTACAGAAACTGAACTCATGTTAGCAAATAACAGAAGTCAGCCATCTACCAAAGGGACATATCCTGAGACCAACTTGGATTTATTCCAGGAAAATACAGGGAGCTCAAGACCAGAAAATCAGTAAGATTTACCTCATCACTAAATTAACTGTGAAAAACCTCTAAGACCGTAACAATAAATGCATTTGATAAAAACAAAGGCATCTGAGCAGCAATTCCTTATATAAAAATTAAGAGAACAGAAGGAAGTTATTCATGAAGTATTATTAAACGAGAAGCACTTGATCAAGAGGTAGATAAAATGAGCCCATATTCGTTAAACAATGACAAAACCCGTGCATGCGTGGGTATGGACAAATGTGTTCATGGATGAGCACCAAGTTGTCAACAGGGATTACAGGGACAAAGGCAGCAGTGAGGAGGAGAATTTTAACAAAATGGGAAGAAGGTAAAACAAGGACTGCAGTTAAAAATGGTGTATGATCCTAATGCATGCAAATAAGACTGGATACTTTCATGTGTATAATTTTTAAAACACTGCACACAGTATTAGAATTACCAAGAAAAAAGGTACTCTTGTTTTCAACTCCACAGCCTTCACGGGCTTTCCCAGTACCAACATGCCCAGGAAGATACTCTGTTGGTGACATTACATTTTCGTTGTACTCCTTAATGAACATGGTAACCAGCCCATGGGCTACAGGTCAGAACTCAGGCATGGCCACGCCCACCCCAACCAGAGCCAAACTCCCAGCTTCCATTCTGTCTCTGGAGGGGGTTGGGGGGGCACTTGGAGCTGTTAAGGAGCAGGGATTTGAGCAGTCCTTTGGTTTCCCCTGGAGCCATCTGTATCCATCATGTTTACCATGGCTCTACACAAGTGTCGGGGCTTGGCTCCCCCTGAGTGTTCCCTCAGCTCCTAGGACATCCTTCTTATGAGAGCACCTATTACTCAGCGCCACGATGATCTGAGGGCCACCTGTGTTCATCAGACTCCATGCTGGCTGAGCTGGAACCCTTTCTTGTTAACTTCTCAAGTCAGAGTTTCTAATGCAGCGCCGGGCACATCGTAAGCACTGTCAGTATCTGCCAAATGAATGAAATGTATTCAAAACATGGTATGAAGTCTGCATTCTGAAACTTCTTTTTGGAGCCGTTTGCTTTAGTTTCCCAGGAGATTTAAAAATCTTCCAACCTTGCTGCCAATAACCTGATGGGGTGAAGGAATGTTGGCATGCCCCATTGGGCATGTGACTCTGGTTGGTCCTTTGGCAGCAGGGACATCAGGGATGTTGATACCACTCTTCCAAACCCAGCAAAGATGGTGGAAGGGGTAGGTTGCGGAGTGCCTCCTGTGACTGACCCTGTGTGACATCACTCGGTGCCTGCAGCTGCCCTCTGGGAAGTGTCACTTTAGAGGCAGGGCTGGGATGGGCACCCGAGCATGTGTCTGTCTAAAAAGCCTTGGGCACCACATCACAATGCCTTCCCGAGAAAGAGAATCAAAGACAGTTGCAGATCTTCATTCCTTCCCACCAAAGTTATCTCACACACCATCTTCAGAAGTTTGGGCAGGGGGCGCCTGGGTGGCTCAGTCGGTTAAGCATCTGCCTTCAGCTCATGTCATGATCCCAGGGGTCCTGGGATCGAGCCCCACATCATACTCTCTGCTAAGCAGGGAGCCTGCTTCTCCTTCTCCCTCTGCCATTCCCCCCACTTGTGCTCTCTGGCTCTCTCTCTCTGCCAAATAGATGAATAAAATCTTAAAAAAAAAAAAAAAAGTTTGGGTCATACTCTTTAGCCATTCCGGTTTCCCTGGGGTAATTTGCCATCTCCCTGAATTTACCTGCATCTTTCCCAGAAACTATTTCTTATCTGCCAGCCTTCTTGAAGATAATGAGTCTATAAATTTTCGATAGATAGTGTGAACTTACGCTTGCTAATATTTGCATAACATGCACGTCTTTCAATCTTAAACAAAAGCTTCTCACTGCAATGGTCTCTGATCTCCAATTAGGTTCTGTTCCAGGATCCCACTGGAATTCTGCGTGCATGTCCCCTAAGATGCCATAAATTATGGTCCACCTTCCCAGCCAGCCAAGGAAAACACATTGGAAATCCTGCTGAAATATTAGTAAGAGCCAACGAAAGGGAACATGTTTATCTGCCTCAAATGCTGGGACCTGAGGAAAGCAAGTTTCATTAGAGGCAAAAGAGGAAGGAGGTGTGGATTGTTTTTTATGTGACTCTGGAGTGGAGGTCTGCTCACTCACAGAATCTCAGAATCGTCACATAGGACACCCCGCCCCCCCAAAGTCAGCTGGGGATTCTCAGGAAAACTTAAATTGAAGATGTTACATGTTCCCCACCTTCCCCAAACGCAGGAGGAACATCTATAAGCAAGACTCTCACCACTCTTTAGACAATTCCACTGATTTACATTTTTTCTTTCCAGAAAATCATCCTTTATCCCAATCCCTGATCTTCTCTTTGTAAGTTTCCTAAACAAGAAAACAGGTGTCCTCCCTCTCCAATGCCATCCGAAATAATTCAATTTTTAATCGCTTTTGTCATGGACGCTTTTGGGCGGCTTTGAAATGTCAGAATTTGACCTATCCGTGTCCTCTTCACCATCTTGGAAAGGATGCGGCACTTCTCAGAGGCCTCAGTCACCTGCGCCTGGGGTCACTCTCCCCTCCGGACCTGGGTTCCAGCTGAAGGCCCTTGACATTAGAGTACGAGGTGGATTCTCAGTCTGTGGTGCCTCACAGGGCGCCTCAGGAACTGAGGGGCTGCCAAGGGGCTGGAGGCACCTGGGGTGGCCTCAAAGACAGTGCCCACCTTCCACTGGCTGATAATATGTACCCTGGGTTTGTCCTAAGGTTCCCGGTTGCTAATCTTCTAAGTAAATCTTCTAAGTAGCACAATATCGATCATGTGCATTTTGGCCACACAGGACAAAAGCTTAAAGGAAGAAAGATAAAGCTACCTGTAATGAACCACCAGCTCTGTGCTTCCCCACACATCTTTACTGATTTTCAGAACTCTGGGAAGGAACTCCTACATAGATGATGGACTCTGCTGAGCCACTTACCCAAAATCACAGGATAAGCACAGGGCACAGCCCAGGCCTTCTGCCCCGGATCCTCTCCAGCCATAAACTGACCACCAAGCCCCTTTCAAGCCATCTACAGCCTCAAACCATCGATGTGCAATTAAACACCTGCATCTAGAACGCCCTATGCACATTGCTTACCTGCATTATCTTACCTGTCCGCTCCCAAAGTTGCTGTGGGAATTTCCCCGAGAGAAACAAAGAATTCATTTTTATTCTCCGGGTTGTTTTCCATGGTTTCCCCTCATGAATCCTCACAGAGTGATTCGGCATGTGGCCCTACTGATCTGAATCTGCTTTTCCCCCATCAATCCTCTTTTCTTTAGCGTCTGTGCCAGTTAAGCTGGCTGTTCTAACAACGCCCCCCCCAAATGTATGATGAATCGAACAAGAAAGAAGTTCATTTCTTGCCAACATAAATTTAGTTCACGATAAATATGATTGATGTGGGGCGCCTGGGTGGCTCAGTTGTTAAGTGTCTACCTTCGGCTCAGGTCATGATCCCAGGGTCCTGGGATCAAGCCCCGCCTCGGGCTCCCTGCTCCGCGGGAAGCCTGCTTCTCCCTCTCCCACTCCCCCGCTTGTGTTCCTGCTCTCACTCTCTCTCTGTGTCAAATAAATAAATAAATAAAATTAAATAAAATCTTAAAAAAAAAAAAATATGACTGATGTGTGAGTGGCTTTTCCCCAAACGGTGATTTAGATACAAGGTCCCCCAACATCTCTGACGTGTGGCTCAGAGGAGCCTCCACATGGCCAGGCCTGAGAGTGGAGTCCACACTTTGGCTCATTTTCCACTGTCCTGAATCCAGGCGGCATCCCCGTCTCACTGCAAGGGGTGCTGGGAAACAAGGAGCAGCCGCTGCTCGGGAAGACAGGCAACAGGCAAAACAGATTTGGAGAATGACACTGGTCTTCAAGGGACCCTTGCAAGGGACTTATCATTAATTAGTTGATCTGACCCGCATATACCGTGTTCCATACTCACGCTCTAAGTATGAAGCTTCCTTGTCCCCTAATCAAAGGAACTAGTTCACCCGAGGTCACTTAACCTCTCTGTGACTCAGTTTCCTTATGTTAAAAATAGGGATAATACCTCACAAGATTGTTTTGAGGATTACACACATTACAAAGTGCTTAGGGGCGCCTGGGTGGCTCAGTCAGTTAAGCGTCTAACTTTAGCTTAGGTCATGATCTCAGGGTCCTGGGGTCGAGTCCCGCATCGGGCTCCCTGCTCAGTGGGGAGTCTGCTTCTCCCTCTCCCTCCCTCTGCCCCTCCCCCTGCCTGTGCCCTCTCTTTCTCTCTAATAAATAAAATCTTTAAAAAAAAAAAAAAGGAAGTGCTTGGAACACTATCTGGCACAAAGTACTTGACATACAAGCACCTGTTAAATAAAGGGGTGCAAGAAGCTGGCTCCCCTGCAAGTTTCTAATAGACTCCTGTCAGGGGGTCTCTAGCTCTTAGGAGGTGGGCAGGTTGCAGGAGCCCAATGCTTGGACAGTTCCTCCGAGGCCAAGTTCAGTGTTCTATACAGGACAGAAAACCCTGTAAAATACATTCCAGACTTGCTTCAGTGCCTTCCTAGTAAGGAATCCGTTCCCCCCAAGAGCTGCCCCAACCTCTCTTCCACTATTTGGGATGTAGAAAATGCTTAGCTCCTTTTAGACATTTCTTTATTGGTGCTGATTCCCATCCTCACTTTTAACAATCTAGCTCTGTGTCCATCTATTCTTCTGTTCATTCCTTTATTCAACAAACATTGAAGACTCACCATGTCCTAACTGTGAGCAAGACATCCAAGGTCTCATCCTACATGGGAAATGTATTAGCTCATGTGGCTGCGAAGAGGGACAGGGGGAAGGTAGTGATTTTATATTCTTGGAGACAGTGACATCCGAACCAAGACCAAACTAACAAGCAAGGGCTTCCATGAAGAACATTCCAGGTACAGGCCCTGCAGGCACAAAGGCTCTGAGATGAATAGATTTTGTGTTGATGGCAGGACAGGGGACAAAAGGGGACACTGGAAATTAAGGCTATGGAGGAGGCCTTGCGAAGGACTCTGGAATTCCCTTTGGCTTCAGTTGGAAGGTTTAAGCAGAAAAGTCAGTGGATGGGCTTATGTTTGTAAAGATCGCTCTTCTTCCACAGAAGAAATGGGGATGGGGCGGGAGTGTCAACAAGACTAGAAGCTGGAAATCAAAGCAGATGAAGTTTCCAATATCCTGGCCAAGGAGTGATGTTGTCCCAGTTAGAGTGTAAAGATTTGCAGTTCTACACTTTTTAGTAAAGCGATTTATTAAACATACAGTTAAATATGGCCTGAGGTTCCTACTTTTGTAACAATTCTTTCTGAAAGTCACAAAGCAGAAAGGGGCTCTCTGTACCATGTGCCAGTCTAGGTGGAGCATCAGCTCTATGTCACAGGATGTTTTAGGGAACCTGTTACTCTTGTAGTACATCCCTCCCACCCCAAGGTAATACCATGCTTCCTCCCGCCAACACAAGTTGAGTTGTCCCTTTCCCTCTGCCTTCCTTCAAGGGAAGACCTCAGGGCTTCTCCACAGATTCCACCCTCTCTAAGTTCATATTTCTCACCAAACCTGCCAAATCCCCCTCTGTGTGGGCTCCAGCATTTGCAGGTAACATCTATATCCACGCCTGAACTTGGGAGCTCAGATTCCAGCTACAGTTACTTGCAATATGATAACAATTACATCATGTCACATTTCAGGACATTTTCACTGAGAAGGCTTCAGGTCAGGATGCTCAGTTTAGGAAAAGAGTGGGGCCGCACATGGGCCAAGTGGCATACCTTCTCCCCTCCTGGCCTTTGCCCAAGTTTGAGATGCCCTGTTCCTTCCTCTTCACCTGACTAATCTTTATTTGTTCTTCAAGATGCAGCTTAGGGGCCACCTCCATCAAAGGTGCTGCTTCTTCCCCAACCCAGCTGGATCAGGTGGTGCACCTCCGGAATCCCATATAAATCCATGTTTACTGGATCACACTGTTTGCCAGAGACTCTTCCTCCTTTTCTTCACTTTGTCTCTCCTGTTGGACCCCAGGAGACAGGTCTTATTTATCATTTTATCCCAGCAGGGTTCAATATGTTTGCTGAATTAATACATGGCACGTCTCATACATCGCTAGTGGGTGTATACACTGGAACACTGTTTGGCAGTATGTACTAAACCAGTAGTTCTTGGGGCACCAGGGGGCTCAGTTGGCTAAGCGTGTCTGCCTTCGACTAGGTCATGATTCCAGGGTCCTGGGATCGAGCCCTGCATCGGGCTCCCTGCTCAGTGGGGAGTCTGCTTCTCCCTCTTCCTCTGCCTCTCCCCTCTGCTCGTGCTCTCTCTCTCTCACTCTCTCAAATAAATAAATAAATCTTTTCAAAAAATAAATTAAAAAAAAAATAAAGCAGTGGTTCTCAACTGCAGGTGATATGGCAATGCCCAGAGAAATGTTTGGTTGCCGTAACTAGAGGGAAGGGTGCCACCGGGCATTCAGTGGGTAGGGGCCAGGGATGCTGCTAAACATCTGGCAATGCACAACACAGGCCTCCCCAACAAAACGTCATCCAGCCCGTAAGGACAACAGTGCCGAGGGTGAGACCTGCATCTAATCTATGACCCCGCAAACCTACTCCCGGGTTTATGTGCTCAACGGAAATGACGTATACGTCCATCAAAAACACAAGAATGTCTGAAGCAGCTCTACCCAGAGAAGCCCCAACTGGACACAATGTAAAACACCATTAACAGGGTAATGGATAACCAACTACAGTACTTATATGGTGGAATACTACACGCGATACAAAATTAAAGACTGTGACGTGCAATAATAAGATATATTGATGAACTGAACCACCAGACCAAAGGAACAGGCAAACTTAATCGATGGTTGATGGAATAGAAGTCGGAATAATGATCACCCCTGGAGGCAGAGAGTAACTGACTGGGAAGGAGCAGGAGGGAATCTTTGGGGTGCTGGGAACGTTCCTGATCTTCATCTGGGTCTCAGTTGTACGCACTGAGCTGTGCACTATGACTCACGCGCTCTGTGTGTGTTACACCTCAACAAGCTTTATTAAATGCAACGGTCCTCTAAGAGCACCCTAGCAGCAGGGATCATGCACTGGAATGGGTCCTCTAAGTAAGACCTTCTAAGCCTTTTTGGTATACTGCCAGCAGGAGTGTGCATTTCTGGAAGGCTATTTCACCACAGATATCAAAAACCTTACAGTGTGTCCTTAATTCAATTCTGTTTTGGTCATTTTATGCTAAGGAATGTGCTGAGGATGTGCACACAAACTTAAGCTTCAAGAATATTTATCGTAGCATAATAAATATAAGGGGGAGGGGGCAATGAACTCAACACCCACCCAGAGGGAAATGTGTAATATCATGGACTTATTAAAATTGACACTTCAAAATTTAAATGGAAAACATTTACAATATATTAATTACAATTAAAAAGCAGGTCACCCAACAAGATGTAATCTAAGATACATGAACGATGTACTCAATATAATTAACTATGATTATCTAGGGTAATGAGAGATTATGGGATTTCTTAAAATTTTATCATTTTTCCCCTAAAATGTACATATATAACTTGTTAATAAGAAAAAATATATACAATCACACTTCTTAAAAATAAAGGTGAATTTTCTACTTTAAAACTGAGTACCAGACCCCACACAACCCCCAGATTCCCAATGTATTCAAAGCCCTGCTACCTGCAGAAACACTCTAAACTCTCATCACAATGGCTGAGAGGTAGCAGGGATTAAATAAAAAGATAAAATTCTAGATTTTCTGTCTCCTATCTGACTGTGGGGACTGGTTACACAAATCCATACTTGCCTTAAACCGCACAGAACTGCATATCGCCCCCAAAAAAGTTAAAAGCAATTCCATGTAAAAATATGAAAGTATTCCTGACTGAAAAAGGTTTTAGATGCTGTAAAGAAAAAAATAAAAAGGCACAACCTTCCTTGAACGATCAAGTCTGCCTAGTTAGAAGGCTACCACTTCACCAGGTAATCTCATCACCCGAGACCCTGACTGAAAAGACCTATCTGTGTTTCTCTGTAAAGTGGAGGTGATACGAGCTCTCTCAGAGTACTCTTGAAGGTTCGGCACAATGAGGAAAAGCATGCTATGAATGGGGACTGCTGGTTATAATCAGCGTCATGCCCACCCCCTGAACAAAACCTCTCTCCAGGAAGCTCCCTTCTCTGAATTCTGTGTGGTGGGGGCACATGCTTGATTATTATGCAGCACTGCATAAGATGTACCTTGTAGGTCGCCCAGACTCCCAGTTCCTCCTGGAGCCACCGAACGTGGTACAGAGCTAAAAGTGCAGCTGCTTATCCTGGACGACAACGACAGGAGCCCAGGTACCTCCACTCACAAATCCATTATCAGAGTATCCGTTTAACTCTGGCTTTAAGAGAAAGATTTTTCTCCTCTTACTTGTTAGTCAAAAAAGACTTCAGGCCAAATAAATCAACAACAAACTCTAAGATAAAACATTTCACAATGTTAATTTTCAGAGCCCTGTGGTCTTCTCCAGCTTCTCAAGGTCATACCTCCCGAGGGTTCCTGACAGGTACACATGTACACAGAGAACACACTCCTGTGAAGTCCAACCTCTAATAGAAAGAGCAAACAGCTCAGATCCCAGCCAGCCATGACAAAGGACCGACAAAGCCGAACACAAGGGAGCCCCTGAGCATCTGTGAATCTGCCTGTTCCTTTGCCTCCTCAGAGAGAACGAATCACAAGACTGCTCAGAATAAGAAACCGAAAGGGCAGAAGCCCAAAAAGCAGCCAGCCTGAATTTCATGCTGCTTCCAAAGAGTGAGCTTGCATGCTGTGTCAGTTATTTGCACAGTGGGCAGGCGAGGCTGACAGCTTGAGGGGGCTATTTTAGAGGGAGAGCTGCAAGTCTGATGAGAAGGTTCTGGGCCCTGGGCTCCCAGCAAGCATCTCCAGCTCCCAGGCTGACCCCCCATTCACACAGGGTTTAAGAGCCCGTCAGCCAGCCCTGCAAGCACGGTCTTTGTATTTAAACCATCTCAAGGGGACCCATATCTCCAGGCACAACCAGAACCCAGGGAGGAGAAAGAAGGGGGTGAAGGAGAGGACCGCTCCACCAATAATTGTTGGCTGCACTTCTGGAGCTCCTGATCCAGGAAGCTAAATACATGAACAAAACAGAAGGAAGAGTCTGGAAAGACTAGAAGAACAGCTAGCGGAGGAGTCTCAACCTGAACCACAGAAATGCTTCTGCCTCTCTGCCCTCCTCCGCTCAGCTGGGCACCAAGTATCTCCCTACTGTGTGCACTCCAAATGCAGATCAAAGCTCAGTGGTGCCCAATGCCTCCACCTCTCTCATGCACAGGGACTCCAGGTCATCGGAGGGCTCCCAGACAGCAGCTGTAATCTCTAATTTAAAAACAACCCCCCCCCCCCAAAAGTCCCAACCAGCCCAAACCAGCACAAGCAATACAGATTTACCTGTAAGACACGGTCGCACACATACATATTCACTTATTTACACACATACACATGCTTTTACAGCAAAAGGCAGACAGGAAGCCTGTTCCCTAAGTCTAGAATCCTTTGCTTTCCTCATCCGATTCTAGCAGCAACAGCCATTTCTGCTACGGACTTTCTTTTATGAGGGCTGATTACAGATCAAAATGCCACCCTCCTGCTTGCCTCCCTATCCTACCCCACCAGCCAAGAGAGGTCTGTCAACAAACCAGGGAACAAAGATGGAAGAAAGGCCCAAGCTGCATTCCTTGAAAGTGGGGTTAGATTCTACACTTTGAAAAAACCTCAGAGCCTGAACCTCTTTGCTCTCAGAGTGGCCAGGGTGCAACTCTCAGCCTCTTAATAAACATGTCCATCCCCCCCCCCACCACCACCACCACTAGGCACAAGGGTTTTCTCTGCCCGGCATCTATTTTCAGCCCCCATAAATCATATCCCATTGTTTCAGGCAATCTGAACTCACACTTAATAAGCCATCAACCTCACCCCTCCACCACCACCCCAAATTTCCCTCAGGGAAAGACTGTTTCAAGGAAGAAAGGAA
Organism: Mirounga leonina; assembly: GCF_011800145.1. NCBI lineage: Eukaryota > Metazoa > Chordata > Mammalia > Carnivora > Phocidae > Mirounga > Mirounga leonina. The sequence goes on from NW_023270380.1 coordinate 1,561,024, forward strand.
ATTCTTCATTAGGGCTGGATTTTAAAAGCAAGCTTCCACACAAAACCAGAAAACAAAATTGGGTATAAATACCATCAAATAACCACTAATGTCTTTGGTTAAAGCGCTTGCCTGTGATTCTCAGGTCCAGGTGTGAGCTCAGTGAACATCCGAAGGAAGCAGAATTTGAACCTAATGCTAAATGACATATGATCCCGCACTTCACGACCATTTAAGTGCTGCAGTGGCTGGATTAGATTGCTCTGATGCAGAATTTCTCCGAAGTATAGGTTACTAAGAAACGTAATATTGCTTGAAAATGTATTTAGGTGTGTTCATCCTTCTCACACCAACACCCTCATGGATCTTATTCATAACCAGGCTTAAGCTAACACAATTCTCCTATTTTCCCGGGAGAGGTAGGGAAACAAGAGGACATATATCTCATGTTCCAAGATCAAAAACTGGATCACAGCACTCATAGCATCAAGTCTGCCAAACCAGAGCTCTGGGTATGTACAATTCTTAAAGAGCTAATTTAATGGAAAACAGCCATCTGGGGCTGGAAACCCTTATGACATTCTGGAAAATGTAGGAGGTTTAAAAGGATTATGCAGAGTGACGTGACTTTGAAAATTCCCAAACTCTTAACCAAAGCCTAAATGAGAACACGTTGTTAAATTTAACTATATTCCAAAACACGGCACAGTTAACTTGGACCCTGCGAGCCCAGCTGTAGCTCAGGGTGTCCACACTGCAGCCTGCCTGTAGGAGGTTTGCAGACCACTCCCTGCTGAGAGAGTCCAGCCAACCCAAGCAGCCTACCAGCAGGCTGCAGCACCATGTCCAGATCCAAGCCCAGGCACCAGCCAGGGGTCCCTTGGGCCTGCCCTCCTATGGTTGAATAACAATCAGGGAGAGCCACAGGAAAAGCCGCATCATGCCCAGTACGGCCACTCCCTGGTCCTCAACAACACCGGTTGCACACTCTTCCACACACAAAAATGGTGTGCAGAAACAAGGGCCTGCCACAGAAGGCTGCTGAGCAAGGAACAAAAAGCATCAGGGGACAGGTGGAAACTGCTGGCTGGTCTCCACCTCTCCCGGAGGGCACAGGCCACAGAGGCCACAGAGCTTCTGCAGGGTTAAGTAGAGACGTTTTAGAACCACCTCCGGAAAAAGAAGGCAGTAAAGAGGACCTCCGGCAGCCTCAGCGGCCAGCACTCCTGCGACCTCCAGATATCAGGGGCTTGACCACGACCATGGCGTTAAGCTGAACACACATGAAAGTGCCTTCTGGCGCAAGAGCATACACCTTAACGCTGCTAAACTTGTCCTTTCACTCTTCTCCGCTCTTAGCAAGTGATCCTGAAAGGCACGGACAAAGTTTCTCAGATTAACTAGAGAAAACACGAGCCAGTGAAGACGCCCTGGGTGGCCTCTCCAGAGGCTCTCACTGGGCCTCCCTCCAAAGGCTACCTGCCCCACCCCTGGCACCTGGGTAAGGCTGCTCTGGGGCCATCAATACAGAATGACTTACGCGCCCCCCCCCCCCCGCCCCCAGCCGGCAACAGACACACAAGCCGCGTCAGGTTTGCAGAATCCCTTCAACTAGTAAAGCCTAACTCAAACGCACCCCTGAGCGCGACCCCACAGGTGTGACTGGCTTGGACACTCCTGGCAAGTGAGGGAAGCCCCCCTCCCCCCCAGGTCTTTGCCAGCGGCAGGGTGCTGGCCCCGGCCTCCGCCTCATCCTCTCCACCCGCGGGCAAGTCGGAGCCGCCCCCCCGCCGCACCACGCAGTCAGGCTGATTCTCGCACTTCAAATCCCCGCTGCCGCGGCCCCATTTGTGTGCTGACACGAACTGCCCTCGACCGGCCGGCCCACGGAGCGTCCGGAGTTCTCCCGGCCCCGCGCTCCCGCCTCCCCGGGCCGCCCCCGCCCCCGCAGGCCGCGCCTTACCGCCGGTGTCCTCGAAGCGCGGGGACGGGCGGTCCAGCAGCGTGGCACTCCAGCCCGCGCCGGCCTCGTCCTCCTCCGGCTCCTGCGCGTCCGGGGCGCCGGGCGGCGGCGGGGGGCCGGGGCGCTCGTGTTCGTCGTCCGAGGAGGCGGCCGAGGAGGAGCGCGAGGCGGCAGACGTGCTGTAGAAGGGGTTCCCGCCGCTGTCCGGGCCCGACTCGCCGAACACGTCGTCCGAGATGTGCAGGCTCTCGTAGCGCGCGCGGGCCGCCTCGAGCAGCGCCGGCGCCCTCCTCCGCGCGCCCCCGCCGCCCTCGGCCATAGCCCCGGCCGCCGCCCGCGCGCCCGCCCCCCACAGCGCCTCCCAGCCGCACGCGCTGGGC
>NW_023270380.1:1563745-1578221 GCF_011800145.1 Mirounga leonina
CGGTTCTTCCTGCCGCCGCAGCCGGTTCTTCCTGCCGCCGCAGCCGGCTCACGGAGCGTGAACGCCGCGTTCACCGTCCCCTTCCGCAGTTGGCGCCGGGGAGCTGTCCGCCCCGGTGGTTCTGAACTAGGCGCTGCGGAAACTCCAGGTAGGCGGCGGGCCCGAGGGTCACAATTCCCGCGGCTGTTGCTGCTGCTGCGGCTTCCGTGGTCCACAGCGGGCTGCGCCGCGAGCTCTTAAAAGCACAAGGGCTGTCTGGCTTCCGGGAATCTTGCTCTATTAAGGAGCCGGCCTCGCCGGTCCATTTCTGGGGTCAGATGTTAACTCAGTCTCGCTTCAGTTCCCCTGTAATTTGAGGGGGGGCAGCATCTGGTTTTAGTCATTCCTCTCGTCTTTGACGTTTGACATCTTTTAAACTCAAAATATTCATTACCTCCCAAATATTGATTACTTTAACACCACTATTGCAACATCTTCACTCATACATTTGACACACTCGTCTATTAAAATATAGCACAATCACCCAGGCTTCAGTGCTCTGATAAACAATACAACAGAAAGGTTTCACCCACCCCTCTGCCTTGGCCAGGAATGTGTGGCACTCATTCTGTTGATGGCGATACATATGATCAGTCTGTTTCTTGTTCCTCTCTCCCTCCCACAATAGTGCAATAAGTCACAATGACGGTAATTGGGCCATAAAGTCACTTGCACTCTGAAATAAAATAAATCCACAGAGATGTGAAGGGCTTACAAATCCTACTGGGTATTAACTAAATAATGATTACACGAAAGGGAAAGGCATGTTGCTATTTCTAAGCATGCATAAAGGATGAAGATGTTAGGACCACCAACTAACCACCAACTAAGGTCTAACAGCAGGCCGGCAGCTTCTGTTCTTGCCCTTCCCTCTCAAGCCCCTGTTTCCTCCTCCCAAACCAGAGCCTCTGTACCGGCAAGAATTCGTGATAATCACTGAAAGACGATATAAAAAAAAAAGGAAAGGATTCACATGACATTGCTTTTTATATGGATTGGCTGACACATGTGAAATTGTTTGCAAAGCATTTCAACTCCGTTGGAAGAATTATGCCACAGAAAAGAACTGGTTTCCAACATATCTATATACAGTGCTAACCAGCGAAAAATTTTGAAGCAGAGTACATGCAGATAATCAGACTTGAAAAGGTCAATGACATACAGATTGAAGATGCAAAATAAGACTCCATTGCTCAAGTTCGAATTCTGCAATTAGGAATTCTGTAATACTCCTGTAAGATGTAATGATATCTACTAAAAAAACAATTGAATGGGATCTAGAGAGTGAAATCTATAGGCAAGAATTCCTTCTCTTCTCCAGGTAGCCAATGAAAAAGTCAGCAGCTAAAATGAGTGTGTATTTTAAAAAACAACGGCTTGCTTTGTTACCCATTGGAAGCACAAAGTAGAGCAATAACAGTTACAAGGATGGACACTGTCTTCCATTATCCCAAATTTGCATTTGTATGGTGCTAATCCCAAAGAAACCATAGAGCCTTTGTGCTTATGAGCTCACAAGTGCTTGTAGCTCACACAGCATGCAACATTGGGGAGAGGATTATATGGTCACAAAAGAAACAGACTGAGAAATCAAATTGTTATCCAAACCCTTGCCAAACAATGGATGTTTAGCGGCAAATAGATGGCTATGTCAGTTTAGAATCAAGTGTTTAGCAACCAAGTGTTACTTTGTTTAAGCAAGTGTTTCCAACCAAGAACAATAAAAATATTTCAGCCTTTTAAGAACAGGTGGCTGATTCTCCTTGTGGAAGGAGGGGAAGAAAGGGAAGAAAATAGTTGGAAAACAAAAAACCAAAAAACTTTCCCATCTGCTTGGCAACCTCATACTTGATGCTACCATTGTGGTTCTACATCATTAACTTTTATAAGTAATGTTATCGGTGAGGATAATTATAGAACCAGTATTATACTGAGATCTTTTAACTTTGAGTCATTAAATACATCTTCCAAATAATATAACTTTGTAATATAATTAAATAATTTTAGATTAATACTGAGCTTTTGGTTCATAGTCTGCACAAAAAGCTCCAGGGTAGTAAAAGCAATCCATTTCTGTAGTAGATTCCTTAGGTTTTGTTAAGCCAGAGGTTCATGCTTTTATGAAACTGGGGCTAATAGCCATATTTCAATGAGTCTTGGCCTCCTTTCCTGGTATGTTTTTTTTTTGTTTTTTTGTTTTTTTGTTTTTTTTAAAGATTTTATTTATTTATTTGAGAGAGAGAGAGCATGAGGGGGAGAGGGTCAGAGGGAGAAGCAGACTCCTCGCTGAGCAAGGAGCCCGATGCGGGACTCGATCCTGGGACTCCAGGATCATGACCTGAGCCGAAGGCAGTCGCCCAACCAACTGAGCCACCCAGGCGCCCCTGGTATGTTTTAATAAGAAAGAAAAAATGCTACCATTCAAACTATGATACAGTGTTTTCTTTTCATTAATATTTTAATTTAAATGTATTGAAAAAGTTCTTTGGTAAGTATTTAGACAGATTTTTTTTAAAGATTTTATTTATTTATTTATTTGACAGAGAGAGACACAGCGAGAGAGGGAACACAAGCAGGGGGAGTGGGAGAGGGAGAAGCAGGTTCCCTGCTGAGCAGGGAGCCATATGGATCCCAGGACCCTGGGATCATGACCCAAGTGGAAGGCAGATGCTCAACGACTGAGCCACCCAGGCGCCCCATATTTAGACAGATTTTTATCATGTATCGCCTTAATGCATACATAAAAATAAGTAAAATAGCTGTATAATGTTTTTCCAGAACTTCACGTTCAGAATCTCACTATTCTTATTTACTTTCTGAGAGTTTTCAATGCCCAGATTTTTCCCACAGTATGTTCCTCTGAGCCACCCAGAGCTTCTGTCATGCTACACTTAAAAAATTTTTATTATTGACATATAGCTGACATTCAGTGTTAAATTAGTTTCAGGTGTACAACATAGTGATTTGACAATTCTATACATTACTCAGTGCTTACCACCGTAAGTGTATCATTGCCTGTCACCATACAAACTTATTACAATATTATTGACTATATTCCCAGTGCTGTACTTTTCATCTTCAGATGAGAACAGGAAATTATTTTATTTATTTTATAACAGAAAATTTGTACCTCTTAATCCCCTTCACCTATTTCACCCATCCCCCATCCACCTTCCCTCCCACAACAACCAGTTTGTTCTTTGTTTTTTAAGAGTCTGTTTCTATTTTTTTCTTTGTTCACTTGTTTCATTTTTTAGATTCCATATAGAAGTGAAATCATATGGTATTTGGCTTTCTCGGTCTGACTTATTTCACTTAGCATAATATCCTCTAGATCTACCCATGTTGTCACAAATGGCAAGATCTCATTCTTTTTTATAGCTGGGTAATATTCCATTACATATATATACCATATCTTTATCCATTCATCCACTGATGGGCACTTGGATTGCTTCCATATCTGGTTATTGTAAATAATGCTGCAATAAACCTAGGAGTGCATATATCTTTTTGAATCAAGAGTTTTTATTTCCTTTGGGTAAATACCAAATAGTAGAATTATTGAAGCATATGGTAGTTCTATTTTTAATTTTTTGAGGAACCTCCATATTGTTTTCCACAGTGGTTGCATTCCTACTAACAGGGCACAAGGGTTCCTTTTTCTCCACATCCTGGCCAACACTTGTTCTTTCTTGTCTTTTCTTTTTCTTTCTTTTTTTTTTTATTTATTTGAGAGAGAGAATGAGAGACAGAGAGCATGAGAGGGAGGAGGGTCAGAAGGAGAGGCAGACTCCCTGCTGAGCAGGGAGCCCGATGCAGGACTCGATCCTGGGACTCCAGGATCATGACCTGAGCCGAAGGCAGTCGCTTAAACAACTGAGCCACTCAGGCGCCCCCTTTCTTGTCTTTTCAATACTAGCCATTCTGACAGGTATAAGGTGATAGATGTCCCTGTGGTTCTGATTTTATTTTCCTGATGCCTAGTGATATTGAGCATCTTTTCACGTGTCTGTTGGACATCTGTATGTATTTTCTGGAAAAATGTCTATTTAGGTCCTCTGCCCATTTTTTAATTGGATTATATGTTGGGGTTTTTTGGGGGGGATTGGTGTTCTTTACATATTTTGGCTATTAATCCTTTATTAGATTTATCATTCATGACTATCTTCTCCCATTCAGTAGGTTCCCTTTTGGTTTTGTTGGTTTTCTTTACTGTGCAAAAGCTTTTTATTTTGATGTAGTCCTAATAGTTTATTTTTGCTTTTGTTTCTTTTGGCTGAGCAGACATATCCACGATTATGTTGCTAAAGCCAATCTCCAAGAGATTACTGCCTATTCTCTTTTAGGAGTTTTATGGTTTCACATCTCACATTTATTTACTTATTTTTTTAAGTAAACTCTACAACCAACGTGGGACTTGAACTCACCACCTCAAGATCAAGAGTCGCATGCTCTATGGACTGAGCCAGCCAGGCACCCCTCAGATCTCACATTTAGATCTTTAATCCATTTTGAGTGTCTTTATATGTATGGTGAAAGAATGTGGTCTAGTTTCATTCTTTTGCATGTAGCTGTCCAGTTTTCCCAACACTGTTTTTGAAGAGACTTTTTCCCGTTACATATTCTTGCCTCCTTTGTCGAAGATTAATTGACCATGTAATTGTGTATTTATTTCTGGGCTCTCTATCCTGTTTCCATTAATTTATGTGTCTATTTTTCTGCCAGCACCCTCCTGTTTTGATTCCTATAGCTTTGTAGTATATCTTGAAATCTGAGATACTGATACCTCCAGCTTTGTTGTTCTTTCTCAAGATTGCTTTGCATGCTACCCTTCTTATAAAAGTACTCTGAGGTCATCCAAGTTGCTGCCCCTCCATTCTGCATGGTTTGATGCTGGTGGGGCTTTGTTTTTATTTTCTTGCCTTATCCAAGATTTTCATATAATAACCAGTTTATTTTCCTTCTTCAAATGGTCGTCAAAAGGCCTGTGGCCTGGCATGCCAAGGGATATAGACGGTCAGGCATGCCCTCGGAATAGTAACCAAATGGCACAGAATCAGGCTATAATAACTTTATGGGGACTTCCACCTGCTCAGCACCAACTATAAGACAATTCCTGACGTTGGAGATGTGAAAGAAAATGGGAGGGGAGGGGCATCTTAGAATCCATAAAATACGGTGTATTGCTTCCTGTTGGTACTTTTACAATTTTTGATTTTGCAAATGGCCAAGCTGCTGCAGGGAACAAAAATGAACAAAAGTCCTAAGGTGACAGAGACTGATCTGACCAGCCCTGTACCACACAGGCTATGTGTTGCTGGACCACTATGAATGGAGAAGGCAGAGGTGAGTCAGGACTGTTGCTCCTTCTCCCTACTTTGCCTTCATCACCCCCAAGGAGGGGGCCAGAGCCAAGGAGAATCTCCTGGAACTGAGACAGGGGAGGGGAAAAGAAAGAGCTGAACCATGCCACAGCTGCTGAACCATGACCAACATATGGGGAAGAAGGTTGGAGGCAAATGTGCTTGGCACGCTGTGACATTTGGAGTCCTATCTGACATAGAAGCTTAAGGATCCAACCTTGCTCAAACTGATTTCATATGATGAATTTATCTACTAGTCAACCCAGAAATGCAGAGAATGAAATAAGGCAATGCTATAAAAAACTCTTGGGAAAAATCTCTCTTAGGATTGAGATTCTTTGATATTTCCATTGATTGATTGATTGATTCATTCAACAATTATGTACTGAGTACCTATTACGTGTGTCAAATCCTCTTCTGGGCACTGAGAATAAATCAGGAAAAAAAAACCATTTTTATAGCACCTACCTCCAAGTAGAGGAGAGAGAATAGACAAAAAAATAAACAAATAAATATGTAATGTGTCAGCTGTTGATAAGGGGTAAAAAGTAGAGGGACAGAAATTATGTTGATTGTGATGGTGCTGGTGCTGGTTGTGTGTGCAGTCAGGGGAAGTTACCCTGATAGGACATTGGCAGATCCTTGAGTAGATTCAGAGAGCAAGACAGGTGCATTTAGGAAGAGAGAACAAGTTTAACCCCCCAGGGGAGGCGCACACTCACTGTACTCTATTGAACACTAAGAAGGCTGGTGAGTGGAGGCAGAGAGAGCTGAGTGAAGTGGTAGGAGATGAATTGAGAAGGAAGTTGAGTGTTAAATTTTGTAAGACTCCAGCCACTGGAGATCTTAGAGCAGAGAAATAACAAGATCTGACTTATGTCTTAAATGGGTCGCTTTCACTGCTGAGAGGAAAATAAATTAGAACAGAGCAAAGATGGAATCCAGAAGGCCAGATAGGATACTATTATAATAACCCAGTCTATGGAAGACAGTGTTGTGGAACAGAGTGGAAGTAACTGAAGTGATGAGAACTGGTCAGATTTAGAATATATTTTGAAGATAGAATCCACAGCTTTTACCAAAGAATTAAATGTGGGCAGTGAGAGAAAGAGATGAATCAAGAATGACTCTATAGTTTTCTGTTTGAGCTACTGCAAGAGCAGCAGAGTTGGAGAAGAATAAGAGCTTGGTTTTGAACATGTTAGGTTTAACACATCTAGGTGGATCTAGAAAGCAGGCAGTGGAAGAAAGTTCAAGATCCAGATCTGGCCTGGAGATAGAAATGTGGAGTCATCAGCAGATAGATGGTAGAAAATGGATAGTCACCAAGGACTTCGTAGAGACAGAGGAGAGGTCTGAGGATGGGTCCTGGAGTACATTCATATTTAGAGATCAGGGAAATGAGAAGAAACCCCAAGTGGAGGGGCTTGTCCTCACTCAGAAAGGATTGGAGTAAGGGGCCCATGCAGATAAATTTAGTGGGAGTCTGTGGGTCTTCTTTCCTTACTGATTTGATTTTCTTTTAAAGATTTATTTGAGAGAGAGAATACGCGCACACACCCATGCACAGGGGGAGGGGCAGAAGGAGAGGGAGAGAGAGAATCTCAAGCAGACTCCCCGCTGAGCATGGAGCCTGACATGGGGTTTGATCCCATGACCCTGAGCTCATGACCTAAGCCAAGAGCCAGATGCTTAACCACTGAGCCATCCAGGCATCCCCCTGGCCCCCCCATTTGCTTTTCTCAGTAAAGTCATCAGAAGGTCATCAAGGTATCTGATGGAAGGTGTTCAGCTCTCACTCTGCACAAAATGGCTGCACATTAGAATCACCTGGAGAATTTTAAAAGCACACTCATATCCAGGCCCTGTTGTACCCCAATTAAATCAGATTCTCTGGAGGTGGGCCTGGGCACTGCTGCGTTTTAAAGGCTTCCAGGTGATTTGAAAGTGTGGCCAGAGTTGAGAGTCCCTGGCTTAAAGGTTTGAGGAAAGAAGATGTGAAATAGTCAAAATATTTCATGAGGAGAATGGAGACTCAGTCGGTTAGAGAAATGTACTTAAATTTGTGGTTGAGAATTTAATATGAAACCTGCCAACATGGTTGCATTTTCCTCCAACTCCGTTCAGCTGTCAGGGGCAGACACGTGGGGTGGACAGAGGGTTGGGTTCTACCAAGCCCCTACCAAGGTGGGGCTTTATCAGGTATGTATGATGGGGGTTAGAGTACCAGACAGTGATTATAATGATGGGACTGGACTCTGTGTCAGCTAAGGAGGCATGTGAGAATTTGGGGGAAGGATTAAGGGCCATTGAAAAGGAAGTAGGTAGGGGCACCTGGGTGGCTCAGTCGGTTAAACATCTGCCTTCGGCTCAGGTCATGATCCCAGGGTCCTGGGATCGAGCCCCATGTCGGCTCCCTGCTCAGCAGAGAGCCTGCTTCTCCCTCTCCCACTCCCCCTGCTTGTGTTCCCTCTCTCACTGTCTCTCTCTGTCAAATAAATAAAATCTTAAAAAAAAAAAGAAAGAAAGAAAGAAAGAAAGAAAGAAAGAAAAGGAAGTAGGTAAATGGCTTCTTCTGAGTGGTTTCTATAATTAATATTTCCTTGAAATAATTTAGTGCAGCCAGACCCCTGCAAAGCAGCACAAAAACTCTGATTAGTGCTTCAACCTACCTTTTCTTCCCAGGGTTTCAATCAATTGCTCTCAACAAGTGAACATTGTGAGATATTTAGAGCAAAGAAAAAAAATACATATTGGAAGTTAGCTTTTTACATTCTTAGAAAATGGGATTTTGCACTTTTGTATCCTTTTTCTGTCCCCTTGCAGACATTTTCCCTCTTAAAGCACACCCAACCTCCACTCCACTGTTCTCCAATAAAAGAAAGGGATCTGAGTACCATCCCTAAAGTTCATTCATTAAAGGAGAAACCCAGGCAGTTGGTGTTTTACACAAAAGAATGGATTGTTCAGTGGTAGAAACTCAGGTATTCTAAGAAACCGGGAGTGATTTTCCCTGCTAGAAGGGGGACCTTCTCAGCATTTCCAAATTCACATTCCTATAGCTGGCACTGACAGAAACAAAGTATCAATCAGACTTTCAGGATTGAATTCTATGTAGATTGTTGAACTGATATATTGTAGGCTTAGTGTTAAAGCCACATCTGTCCCTCAGTTTTCTTACAGTGACAATGATGGTTCTTCCAAGATTGTCTGTGAAAGGCTGGGCACCTGCAAAACCACGCAGCATACTGAGCCATCACCTAAGTAGAATGTAATCTGCCCTCCAATAGGAGAGAAAAATAGAGAATCACAAGAAGAAACACTCATGTCAGGGTTTTCATCAAATTTAGTGCAACCTCTCACCATTTATCTTCATTCGCAGTAATTTTTTTTATAAACACTAATGTTCAAGTGCCCTGGGTTACAATGAGCAACTCAATTATCAGAAAACCATTAGTTTCTAACATTTGTTCTAATTACTAAAGCAGAAGAGCGAGCGGACAGAGTTTAGAAAATTTTCAACAAGGCTTAAACAAGAAAGATTTTCCACTTTATTCTAATCAGGGTGACAAGATACCACTTTCCCATAACATTGAAAGTAGTTGGTATTTTTCAGAGATATCATTTGGTTCTTTATAGAAGGCTAAAGTTGGAGGTCCATAAAAATGATGATCAACTTTTATGTGTGCCTTCTATATGCCAGGAACTGGGCTAAATGGACAGTGTCTCATTTAATCCTCCAAACAAGCCCTGTGAGGTCAGTATTACTCACTGTTCTCACTCTAAGAGTGGCAAAGCTGACGCTTCAAGAGGTGAGCTCAGTTTTCCAAGTTCATACAGCTCATGTATGATGGAATCAGGACTCAAACTCAGTCTAATACCAGGTTGGACCCTTAATGGCAGCTACCATAGGTTTTTGACTGTCACCTGCTCTCCTCCCTCCGTCCCGCCCACCCCCCCTCCCCCCCGCCACTCCCATCTCATTCCCATTTAGGGATAATCAGCAATACCTAAAGCACAGTGGCTGTGCATGAAGGGTAGCTACTGGGTTTAATTATTTATATCCAGGGAGGAAGGGCCACCTCATACATTCTGCTTCAGCTCTTTCCCCTGCCCAGGAAAGTATCCATCCTTCAAACCATCAGTATTAATTGTTGTTCAGGGATGAATTAAGCTGCAGGGGTCATGTACAGTTTACTATGTCATCCATATTTCTTTCCACCATTCACTTGGAGATAAGAAGAAATGATGGGAGGGATGTTTGTTTGTTTTTTCTTTTTGACAAAGAATTTTATTCTTATGAAGAGTTCTATGCATATGCAGCCTACAAAAGGCCAAGAACTTTAGGTGTCTTCTCTGAGCTAGTCCCATCCAGGGCATCAATCTGTCACCCAGAAGGAACTTGTTACCCAAATAACTACTACTTCACAGGTTCTGCCACCCTGGCCCACCATCTGACCACAAAGGAGCTAGCTCCCCCAAGGAAGAGGCCACATCAAAAGGTCCACTAGTTGTCAAATGATCCTTTATTGAAACATTTTCCTTTGTAGTTAACTAGCTGGGCATTCCACTGCACCACTGTTGATGTCATCTATGATGTCATGAGGGTGGCGGCCGTCAACATTGCAGCCCACAGCCTGGGCAGTCCCCAGGATTTCTTTAATGGTTCCAGAGAGTTCTCTGGCTAAAGATCGGTGTCGCATCTGTTGGGCAATATTGACAATCTCATCAAAAGTGATATTTCCACTGTGCTTAATGTTTTTCTGCTTCTTTCTGTCTCTTGGTGGTTCCTTGAGGGCTTTGATAATCAGGGCAGAGGCAGAAGGTACCACTTCAATCTGGGCCTGTCTGTTCTGAATGGTCAGTTTCACCATAATCCTTAGACCCTTCCAATCACCGGTTGCCTTGGCGATGTCATCACCAACCTTTTTTGGAGACAGATCCAGCGGGCCGATCTTTGGGGCCAGGGCAGACGTGCCACCGACTTCGCCATGGGTGCACCTCAGGTACACCTAAGGCGTGCGGGCTGCAAAGCCACCACAGGTCGTCCGGTCCTCCCTTCCCATTTACCGATGGGAGGGATGTTAAGGGGGACTCCCAGAAATGTTTCTGGACCCATCATGATCACTATCCTTTATGTTACTCTTGGAGTCATCTTATTGGTTCTTGAAATGTATGCATTTTCCCTAGGATGACTTGGCCCCTCATAATAATCAAAAGCTCCCAGGATGGGTCAACATGTTATTTCATTTGCTATGATTCTGCAGGTTGAATGTGTTTATCAGCCATTTCCTGAGAATGCTATATGGCGCGGGAGTAGGGGGATGACTAGTGGACAGAAACGTATCAGGTGAGGGGGAGTCTGTGCCATTCATGTGAAGGAGAAGGTCATTCTCCTTGGTGATGGGAATTTTCCTTCTGTTCTCAGACTACTGCCCAGCCCGGACCCATGGGGTGCCTCCTCCTTTGGGAGATAGGACTCTTGCTAAATCCTCTTTTGGGGGCCAAAAAGAAAGACTAATCAAGACTTCCCTTCTTTACATCTTCCAGCTTTGTCTCTCTGGCCAAAGACACTCAACCCCCACTCCCCCGTTTGGGCTGCCAGACTGTGGCAAAAGGCCACATGCTGGGTGTATAACCTCAGGCATGGTGATTGGACTTCACTGAACTTTAATTGTAACATCTGAAGGGGAGGTGTTGTGAGGATTAATTAAGACAATGTTAAATTGTTATCATGAAGTTGAGGAAAATCTCCTGATGGAAATGTGTTCCATCTTACCAAAATAAAGGGCAAAACAGCATTTTAAATAATATTTTAATTTTATATGCATAGGTGTAAACATAGAATTCAATGTATACACATAAATATAATATATAAACACATTTGACATATATTTATATTTATCCTAGGATGCAGCACTACCCTCCTGAGCAGTGCAAGAGGGGTGGGTTTTTACAGAGAATCACCAAACAGCTTGACCCAATTGAAAGGCCAGCCTTGCACTGCTTTTTAAGAGAAAGCCTTGAGTTGGGAGGAGTTTGAAAAGCACTGAGAAGAACCAGTCAATTAATATTGAAAAAACACTATCCAACCACAGCTATAAACCAATTAGACATATTTCTTTAATTTTGGCTTTAGTCTCCAAAGCCTAAAGGTCCCTGGGGAAAGGGAGCAGAGGGAGAGACAGGGCCAGCTTCACTATGGGCCAGCTTTGCAGGTGCGCTCAGCCCTGCCTGCAGAGGGACAGCCCCCCCCCCAGGCTTTCCTCCCAGAAGGCCCCGCCCCCAGGGGGGCCCTAATCCCATAAGGCCCTGCTCTCAAGAGCCCCACCCCCAGGAGGCCCCACCCTCAGAAGGGTCCCAGGGTGAATTTAACTGTTTGGTAATTCTTCAGTTTTATTTTTGAGCTTGTGTTTTGTGAGTGAAGTGGATGGGACAGTGGAGCACGTGCATGAGCGGAGGAGACAGCCCACTATGCGTATGTACCGTTCCTTGCCTCCTCATTTTCATATACTGCTCACCCTGCGTAGTGAGCACAGCATTAAAGTGGACACCCAGTGCCTGGGGTTCAGCAAGACCAGCTGAGCACGTGACATCTATGACGGAGTCCACAAGAGCACGCTGTGCCTACCGACCAGAGCTTGCTTTGAGACCCGGCAGAAGGCAGTGGCCTCTTGTGAACAGCCCAGAACCCTGTCCTATCCTTTCTCACTCATGTTACCTCCCTGTGTTAGCCAAGCCTTATAAGCGGTGACTTAGAAGGGAAGGGAAAGAAAGGCAGCCCACTGGTCCTGGTCCTTTCAAGTTCCTTACTCATCAGTAAGCCCAGGGCGGGAGGGTCAGTGGAACATGCGTGTGTCACCAGCTGAGGTGAAGACGGCTGAGCTGGTCTGGTGCAAGATTTCCATCGTTCTGATAAGAATAGGGCACAGAGGCAGGCACCAGCTATAGAGTCCATGTGTGAATTATTTAACACAGGCATTGCACCATACAAGGATGAATGGCAAAATTCATGCTCATAATTACATTTCAAAATTTTTATTTACTTAGAATGACATTAAATGCAAATAGAAAATAGCAGCCATGACACATCAGAAGAGAGGCCATGGAGGAAATGAGCTTTCTATTTTAATACCTTTAACAACACTTTGTCCATGCTTTCGAACAAAGGGCCCTATATCTTCATTTTGCACCGGGCCTGCAAGTTATGTGGCCAGCCCTGGGAACAGCTGTGCAGTGTCTCATTGACGAAGTGGGGTGAATGTCATGAGCCTCCTGCCCTGACACAGTAGCATCCCACAAACCCCTCAGGCTGAAACAGAACTTTAGGATAAAGTTCACGGGAGGTCCTCAAATTTCTGAATCATAGGTAGTCTGTGTGGGGTGCCATAAACAAAATATCAACATCTGGGTGTCTTAGGCAACATACATTTTATTTTCTCACAGTTCTGGATGCTGGAAATCCAGGACCAAGGTGTCAGTAGGGTTTGAGTCTTCAAAGGCCTCTCCCCTTGGCTTGCAGATAGCTGTCTTCTCCACTGTCTTCAGATGATTGCCCTTCGGTGTGTATTGTCTGTGTCCTAATCTCCTCTTCCTGTAAGTACACCAGTCATATTGGATTAGGGCCCACCACCAATGAGCTCATTTTCCTTCAATCACCTCTTTAAAAATCCTGTCTCTGGATACTGTCACATTCTGAGGTGCTGGGTGTTAGGACTTCAACATAGGAATTTGGGGCCGCCGACTGAGCCCATAACAATAGTCAAAACTGGATCCAAAACAGAAATTTAGACCCATTTAAAAATGCTAAAAGTATATTTGTTTTTATGCACCTTAGTTGGTAGCCTGAGATGTATTTGCAACCTTCAAGGGAAACATCCTTTGGAATGATCAAAGAGAGCTTCTATGTAATTCCACACATCCACAATTAAAACAAAGCCCAGAGCTTTCTAATCTGGAATTTGGCCATTTTGTGCTCAGTGGCAACCAAAACCTGCCCAGAGCTTTTCTTTTGTTTTGGTAGAAAAGTACCAGGCAGAGAACTTGAACCTTTAGACATCTTGCTGATGTTTATTTTAATCATACTCTACTGAGTTGTCCAAACCTAATTAAGTTTTTGGCTCCGTAGAAGAGAGATGATGTTCATTACATGTCATTGGCCACAATGGGCCTTTTTAATTATTGTTAGTGTTTGTGTTATTTTTCAGTATAAGAGACAAGCTTTATCTTAGTTTGGGTGGCTGTAACAAAAGCACCATAGACTGGGTGCTTTAAACAAGAGAGATTTATTTCTCATAGTTCTGGAGGCTGGGAAGTCTAAGATCAAGGCACTGGCAGATTCCATGTCTGTTCGAGGGCCCACTTCCTGGGTCACAGATGACCATCTTCTCCCTATAACCTGTTTCCTTCCATTCCTTCTGGGCATCATTAGACCCCCTTTACAAGGTGGAGGAGGTGAGGGATCTCTGTGGGGTTTCTTTTATGAAGACACTAATCTCACCCATGAGGGCTCCACCCTCATGACCTAAGCATCTCCCAAAGACCCCATTTCCTAGTAATGTCACCTTGGGCATTACGTTTTCAACATATGAATTCTGGAGGGATACATTCTGTCTATAGCAGGCTTCACTGAGCATCTTCTATGGCCAAGGCACTATTTTTTGGCAAAATTAATCATTTCCTACACATCCTTTGAAGCGAGAGTATTTCTGCACTTTGTCTTCCTTTAGAACTTTTCTCCAGGGAGGATCCTAAAAAGTTCAGAAAAGATTCAGAGGAAACCTGCTGGTTAGCTCATTCCTCACAGTAGAGCAGAATTCATTTTGAAGCGGGTTAATCTTGGACATCCAGGCAAAGAGACCTTGCTTGAGAGTCATCTCAAATGATCAGTTTTGTTAGTATGAGTAATGGTAACCATAGTGTCAATGGAACAACTTTTTATGAAGGGCCTACTATATGCCAGGTACCACGGAGCACCTGAGTCAAATGATCTCGTGATCCTTACAACAGCCCACTGAGGGTCACACTATTTTCTCCTCCATATTATGGATGAGCACTAAGTCTTTTTTTTTTTT
>NW_023270380.1:1578321-1634446 GCF_011800145.1 Mirounga leonina
TTTTTTAAAGATTTTATTTTTTTATTTATTTGAGAGAGAGAGAATGAGAGACAGAGAGCATGAGAGGGAGGAGGGTCAGAGGGAGAAGCAGACCCCTTGCTGAGCAGGGAGCCCGATGCGGGACTCGATCCCAGGACTCCAGGACCATGACCTGAGCCGAAGGCAGTCGCTTAACCAACTGAGCCACCCAGGCGCCCCTGGATGAGCACTAAGTCTTGGCGAGAAGTCACACAACTCTCCCAAAGCCATATTGCTACTGAGGGGCCCGCTGGGATCCTCGCCCACTTTGGTTCCAGAGCCTATGATTGCAGATGTGGGCTGCACTGGCTGTTCAGTACCAAGGACTCCTCATGGAGGTGATACAGCAAACCCATGCGAGCCACCCTTTCCCTAAGGTAATCCCAGTACAGCCTGCAGTGACGGCCCGAGTTAAGGATTCGCGCTAGGTGCTGCACAGGGCATATTTCAGGGAGCAGATGTGGTGGTAAAGGGGGCCTAAGGATGCCCAGGAGGAATGGAAGGAAACAGGACTTGGGGAAATATCTAGGTCCCTGGAGCAGTGATCTTCAAACTTTTATTATCGTGTGCCTCTCTTTCACCAAAAAAAAAGTTATGAGGACATACCACCGATGTAAGCAAATTTTTGATAAATTATAGACTCTACTACTGTACTAAATTATTATGTGCATTAGAAATGATATGCAAAAGGTAAATATTTAAATGGATGACATGAAATACAAATAAAACTTCTAATATCCCTACCCCTTACTGGACTATTTCTCAAACTCACTTTGGAGAAGACTTTTTAAAGATTTATTTATTTGTTGAGAGAGAGACAGAGACAGAGACAGAGAGCACAAGTGCACGTGTGAGTGGGGGGAGGGGCAAAGAGAGAGGGAGAGAAGCAGACTCCCCACTGAGCACAGAGCCCTTATTAGGGCTCAATCCCATGACCCTGAAGTCATGACCTGAGCCAAAATCATGAGTCAGACGCTCAACCAACTGAGCCACCCAGGTGCCCTGGAGAAGACTTTTTAAAAGAGAGATAGGACACTTTGATTTGTACCACTAATTCCTAAGATTAATCTCCAAAGTGGGAAGATAGAGATGGTTTTTAAAAACATCCACAGTAACTATTTATTTATTTATTTTTATTTATTTATTTTTTTTCACAGTAACTATTTAAAAAGACAGGAGCCGTCAGTTAATGCTCTGCTGATCTGTGATGCATCCGTCCGAGTCTGAATGTACAACTCTAGGACCAGACCTCTCACCCCAGACTCCCCAACCCAAAGCTTTAAAAATAGATTTCACTTAAAACTGATACCATCGCAAAATTCTTTTAGCTATTAGTGCTCCCAAAATCAAAGCCAATGTTTGCAGTCTCCTTCCAGGTTAACAATACTGATAAACCAAACTTTAGGGAAAAATACTGAACTTTACTGGGAGGATGAAACAGAATCATAGCATATGGCAACAAAATTAGTTTTAGAGAGCTGTTCGTCACCCAGAGGGCTTAAGGTAGAGAAAAAACCAAAAGGATGTAGTGACCCAAAAATTGTCCGAGTTGTGTAATTTGACCCAGGAACTTCTGGGTGGAGAGGAGAGCATTGTGTGGGGGCAGAGCAAGAGGGAATGAGAAGTCCATACACGTGTGTGAACAGCTCTTCTCCCATCTCCTGTAGGGGAAGAAGAGATTGGATTTACTCCAGTAAGCATGGTGATGAGTTGGTGAGGTAGGTTAAGGAAAAAATATATATATTATATATATATTATTAATTTGTTGACTCCAAAGAGGCAATTTATTGCTTATTATGACAATTTTTTGATAGATGACATAAATCTGCCTTCTTCGTTAGGAAAATCAGTACGTTATACCAATTTTCTGAAAGATGGAAATGAAGTACCTCCTTCCAGCAGGGTCATACCCTATTGTACTGGTTTTGCAATAGAGCCCAACTTTTATAGAATGTACATGTTCCTCAATATAGAAGACATTTGCTCACGTTCATGGGAGAACATTCCCAAACTTGGTCCAGGTTGTGGATGCCTTCACTATTATTGGCAAGGCATAACAAAGAGTTTTTCTATAAATGATATGTGGTCATGGAAGGAATCAGCACTGCAATTTGTGGCTGATTTCAAAGGCTCTAAGAGGTGGTGGATGCCCAGGCAAAGCTTTGACTCTTGCAGAGGAAGCAGGCTTAGAAGAGATAGCGAAAAAGAAGTTAGAGAAATCCCCAAAATCTCCTGCTGTGGGATTATTGGCCATTGAGCTTGAGAAAGACTATGGTGAAGACCTGAAAGAGCATCAAATCAAACCCCTGGATACTGGAGGTTGAAATTGACATAAGCAGCACTGTCCCTGTTCTTGACCCGAGGCCATAGGATGACAAGCTTTGCTTTTTAGAAGTGGCCTTATGTCTCTGTAGCACCCTATAAAGAAATTTGTAAAAATAAATGCTAAGAGTGTAAGCAGAGCTCTCCTTGACAATTTCCTCATCCTGTAATGTCACCTACCTTCTCTGAAGATTTATCAGGAGCCAGGCTTCTTAAGTTTTGTCAGCTCCGAGTGTCCACCTCCCTTGGTGAGTAGCACTGCAGGAAATTGCCTTTATTACAAACTTCTATCTGCATTTTCTCTATTAGATTCATTTGTTGATGTCTGTTATTTGCTGTGCTGTATTGCAAATGTACTATTGCATGCAAAGTCTACATGCTGTTGAATACAGAGCAGGCATATTGATAGGTGATCAGGAAACAATGTTGTAAACAATTTATATCCCCTGAGTTTGTTACTTACCTGTTGGCATTGCACTGTGTTCTGGTTAGGTCTTAGTAAGTTGTTTGGGATTTTCTGTTGACATATAATGTATAATAAATTTTCCCATTGAAAATAATGGGACAAAGGACTATTTTTGTTGTTATTCAGAGCAGCTGAGTTTCAAGAATGGATTAACTAATGTTAAGTGGAAAATGTCTGTGTATTGTTCTGCTTTGATTATGCAACAAAAATACGTTGGATAAAGGAAAGACCTTTTCACCCAAACAATTTCTAAAATAAACTGCTTCTAGACAAAGAGCTGCTTTTCTGGTTCATATACCAATTGTATCTTTTTTTTTAATTTATTTATTGAGAGAGATAATGATAGAGAGAGAGCATGAGATGGGGGGAGAGTCAGAGGGAGAAGCAGACTCCCCGATGAGCAGGGAGCCTGATGCGGGACTCGATCCCAGGACTCCAGGATCACGACCGGAGCCGAAGGCAGTCGCTTAAACAACTGAGCCACCCAGGCGCCCCCAGTTGTATCTTAAAATGGAAAACGAGACACTACTGATATTAGAGACTAGCTAAATTTGATCTTTTGAAGTTGATTTGTTGATCATATCTTCTGAGATTTGTTTGCTGAAAACAGAACGGCATTTTGAGTTTCCAATGTATATGTGCTTTCATAGTGTCACAATCATTTTAAAAGCTAGTATTCATTGATCATTAATAAGCCACAAAATATTACACAGAAATAAGTTGGGAGTTACTGCAAAATGGTCCACTAGTTGAGCTATAGCAGTTACTTTCAATGATATGGGGCTTTAGTTGGTGTATAAATTACCTACCTGTTACGTACATATTACTTCACATGATACTTATTACTTTAAATTTTTATTACATATTACTTTGAATGTTTACAAATTCTAAGTCAAAACACAAAGTGTGCAAAATACAAATACTAAATTTAGTAAAAAATAATTTGGGCCAAGAATACAACTGCTGCAAATGTGCATAGAAAACGCAGTAGATTAAAGGAAGTTACTTAAAACATATTTAGGACATTTTATATTCCCCCTTCTATGCCTTATTATTTTGTATTTTGAAACAATCACAAACTTAGATAACGAGGAGCTTTATTTTCCTAAACCATTTGAGAGTTCATTAATAACGTGAGTGCTCTATCACTCCTGCACACTTTACTGTGGATTTCCTACAAATGAGAATATTCTCCCACATAACCACATTGCAAGCATCAAAATCAGGAAATTTACGTGGATATATAACTATCATTTCATCCATAAACTCCCTTCACATTCCGGCAGTTGTCCCAATAATCTATGATGAATGCATGCATTTGCAGTCTGTCTTAGTCTCCTTCAGTCTGAAACAACGTTTCAGTCATTTCTTGACCTTCGTAAACTTGGCGCTTTCGAAGATTACAGACCAGTTATGTTCTGGAGTGTTCCTCAGTTTTGGTTGGTCTGATGTTTCCTCATGATTAGATCCAGGTTATGTCTCTTGACAGAAATAACACAGAAGTGACTCTGTTCTCATTGCATCCTAGGTGGCATAAGATTTTGGTTTATCCCATCATTGATGATGTTAATTTTGATCACCTGGTTAAGGTAGACTGTTCCAGTGTTTGCTGTGAAGTTATACTTTTCCCTTTCAAAATTCAGAAGTGTTTAGTGGGGTGGAATTTTAACACTATTTAAATTTACCACCCCTCATCAAACTTTTGATTTATTATTTATTTTAATATTTGTATGGGCATACATTTTCCTATTTTTAAATGAATTATAATCTGTTACCATCATTATTTATTGTGATGATTATGTTGTCTCCAGTCTGACCAGTAGGGGCCCCTTCAAACTGACTTCTGTGTCCTTTTGACAAGTACTCATCATTCTTTGAACACTTCAATATAACAAGATGTTCCAAGTTTATCTTGTATTTTCCTACCCAGCCCTAGAATCAGTTAACTTCTCTTGGTTCTTTTAAGTGGAAAAGGGAATTTAGAAGCCAAGATCTGAACCCTAGGTGTGCTCATTGCCACTGAGATGTCATTGTTTCCAAGCAAGTTAGTGAGCAGTATTAAATATATGTATGTGTATGTGCACACACATATGTTTGTGAGCATACTTATACACATTTCCATCTGTGTTTACTTCTATGTATCTATATATTTTGGGCTTGAGTTCATACAATTATTTTCAATCCCAATCCAATATACAGGTCTGATTCTAGCTCTTTTCCCCCTTCCATATTTGTAACTTACTCCAAATGTAAGAAACCTGGCTCCCATTATCCTTAATATACTTACACAATTTGACTAGTTCCCCTGTATGTACCCAAACTTTCACCTCCCCTGCCAGATTCCCACCTCACCTCACACTGACTCAGATTCTTTGTGTTACACTGCCCCCACTCATACAGTCTCCTGTTCAGACTCTGATGACCAGCTGGGCTTCCCCTCTGTGGGGATTCCCTCTTTATCCCATGCAGGCTCTGACTCCCAGCACTGGGCTGCCTCTCCAACCCCACCCCATGTGGGTACCCTCCTCACCTCACTCCGGTCAGAGGCTCCATGCCAGGCTGAGGTGACAGAGGAACACTCTTTTCACTCTATTTGGGCTCTGACACTTCACATCAGGTTCTGCACATTCTTTAAACTTGGTGAGAAATGATACAGAAAAAAAATCTTTTGAACAAGGGCATTTTGTATACTATCCAAAAACTATGTAACTATTTTCAACTTCAATGAAATGTTGGAGTGTATTGAAAACACATTTACCAAACATAAATTTGAAATTTTATTGGATACACAGTTGATAGGTTGAATTGATATCCTCATCCTATGAAGAGTTCATTACATACTTTTGTTTTAGAAATTCTTAATGTTTAATAAAGATATAAATTCTAGATTTTAACCAAAGGTAAACTTAAAAAAATCCACTTTTAGATAACATGAACAAGTGGAAAAACATTTCATGCTCATGGATTAGAAGATCAAATATGGTTAAAATTTCCATACTACCCAAAGCAATACACAGATTTAACACATTCCCTATCAAAACACCAATAGCATTTTTTACAGAACTACAACAAACAATCCTAAAATTTGTATGGAACCACAAAAGCCCCTGAAGAGCCAAAGCAATCTTGAAAAAGAAAAACATCACAACTCCAAACTTCAAGTTATATTACAAAACCATAGTCAAAACAGTATGGTACTGGTACAAAATAGACACATAGATCAATGGAATAGAATAAAGAGCCCAGAAATAAACCCATGATTATATGGTCAATCAATCCTCAACAAAGGAGGTAAGAATATGCAATGGGGAAAAGACAATCTCTTCAACAAAGAATGTTGGGAAAACTGGACAGCTACATACCATAAACAAAAATATACTCAAAATGGATTAAAGACCTAAATGTGAGACCTGAAACCACAAAAATCTTAGAAGAGAGCACAGGCAGTAATGTCTCTGACATTGGCTGTAACAACATTTTTCTAGATATGTCTCCTGAGGCAAGGAAAACAAAAGCAAAAATAAACTATTGGGACTATATCAAAATAAAGAGCCCTGCACAGCAAAGAAAATGATCAACAAAATGAAAAGACAACTTACTGAATGGGAGAAGATATTTGCAAATGACATATCTGATAAAGGGTTAGTATCCAAAATATATAAAGAACTTATACAACTCAACACACAAAAAAACCCAAATAATCCAATTAAAAATGGGCAGAAGACATGAACAGACATTTCTCCAAAGAAGACAGGCAGATGGCCAATAGACACCTGGAAAGAGGCTCAACATCACTCATCCTCAGGGAAATGTAAATCAAAACCACAATAAGATGTCATCTCACACCTGCCAGAATGGCTAAAATCAAAAACATAAGAAACAGCAAGTGTTGGTGAGGATGTGGAGCAATAGGAACCCTCATGCACTGTTGGTGGGAAAGCAAACTGGTGCAGCCACTGTGGAAAACAGCATGGACTTTCCTCAAAAATTAAAAATAGAACTACCCTACAATCCAGCAATTGCACCACTGGGTATTTACCCAAAGAAAACAAAAACACTAATTCAAAGAGATACATGCACCCCTATGTTTATAGCAGCATTATTTACAATAGCTAAATTAATGGAAACAGCTCAAGTGTCCATCAGCTAATAAATGGATAAAGAAGATGTGGTAGATATAGATATAGATATAGATATAGATATAGATATAGATATATACCATGTGGTGTGTGTGTGTATACATAGGTATATATTATATATGTGTATGTGTGTATATGTGTATGTACACACATACACATATATATAATGGAATATTACTCAGCCATAAAAAAGAATGAAATCTACCATTTGCAACAACATGGGTGGAGCTAGAGAGTTTAATGCTAAGTGAAATATGTCAGTCAGAGAAAGACAAATACATATGATTTCATTCATATGTGGAATTTAAAAAACAGAACAATGAATAAAGGGGGGGAATAAAAGAGAGACAACCCCCCTCCCCAAAAAAACACAAAAAAACAAAACCGAGACTCTTAAATATAGTGAACAATCTAATGGTTACCAGACCAGTGCGGGGGGTGGGGGTGGGGGGGAGGGCGGGGGCGGGGAATGAAACAGGTGCAGGGGATTAAGAGCACATTTATCATGATGAGCACTGAGTAATGTATGGAAGTGTTGAATCACTATATTGTACACCTGAAAGTAAGATAACACTGTATGTTAACTACACTGGAATTAAAATAAAGTTTTTTAAATATTAAAAAATTAAAAACCCACTTTAAAATTTATTTGCTCAGGACTAATTTGGCATAACATTTTATGTAAAATTAATATCATTAGCAAAGAGTTATAAGAACTAAAATTAAATGTCCATAATGATTCCAAAAGCATCGAAGGGATTCAGAAGTGTTTTGAAGAAAAACACAGCCAATATTTATAAAATAAATATTATTGGTGCTAAACAAATTGCAGAGTCTCTTACACTGATGCCAATTTCTCTCATGTAGGAAATATGAGAGAAAGGATAACGAAAATCCATATCGTCTCTGAATCCCAAGACCATCCCAACTATAATACAAAATTCATTTGAAAATTTCTTTTTTAAAATTATTTATTTATTTATTTATTTTAAGATTTTATTTATTTATTTGAGAGAGAGAGAATGAGAGAGAAAGCATGAGGGGGGGAGGGTCAGAGAGAGAAGCAGACTCCCCACCGAGCAGGGAGCGCGATGCGGGACTCAATCCTGGGACTCCAGGATCATGACCTGAGCCGAAGGCAGTCGCTTAACCAACTGAGCCACCCAGGTGCCCCTGATATAGTCTTTTTTAAAATTTTTTTAAAAAGATTTTATTTATTCATTTTTGAGAGAGAGAAAGAGCACAAGCAGGGGATGGGGAGGGGCAGAGGGAGAAGCAGATGACCTGCTGAGCAGGGAGCCCGAGCTGAAGACAGACACTTAACCTACTGAGACACCCAGGTGCCCCCCAAATTTTTTTCTTTTTTTTTAGAATTTAAATTCATTTTAATTAATATATAATGTATTATTGGTTTCAGAGGTACAGGCCTGTGATTCATCAGTCTCATATAATACCCAGTGCTCATTACATCACATGCCCTCCTTAATGTCCATCACCCAGTTACCCCATCCCTCCATCCCCCTCCCCTCCAGCAACCCTCAGTTTGTTTCCTATGATTAAGAGCCTCTTGTGGTTTGACTCCCTCTCTGGTTTCATCTTGTCTTAATTTTTTCCTCTCTTCCCCTATGATCCTCTGTTTTGTTTCTTAAATTCCACATATCAGTGAGATCATATGATAATTGTCTTTCTCTGATTGACTTATTTTGCTTAGCATAATACCCTCTAGTTCCATCCACGTCATTGCAAATGGCAAGATTTCATATTTTTTTGATGGCTGCATAATATTATATATATATATACACACACACCACATCTTCTTTATCCATTCATCTGTCAATGGACATCTTGGCTCTTTCCACAGTTTCGCTATTGTGGACATTGCTGCTATAAACATCGGGGTGCACGGACCCCTTCGGATCACTACATTTGTATCTTTGGGGTAAATACCCAGTAGTGCAATTGCTGGATCATAGGGTAGCTCTATTTTCAACTTTTTGAGGAACCTCCATACTGTTTTCCAGAGTGGCTGCACCAGCTTGCATTCCCACCAACAGTGTAGGAGGGTTCCCCTTTCTCCGCATCCCCGCCAACATCTGTCATTTCCTGACTTGTTAATTTTAGCCATTCTGACTGGTGTGAGGTGGTATCTCTTTGAGGTTTTGATTTGGATTTCCCTGATGCCATGTGATGTTGAGCACTTTTTCATGTGTCTGTTGTCCATTTGGATGTCTTCTTTGCCAAAAATCTCTTTTTAAAATATTCCTTATAACAATATCATTTTTCAAAGGCAGGTTTAGGGGCGCCTGGGTGGCTCAGTCGGTTAAGTGTCTGACTCTTGATTTTGGCTCAGGTCCTGATCTCAGGGTCTTGAGATTGAGCCCTGCCTCAGGCTCCGTGCTCAGCAGAGAGTCTGCTTGTCCCTCTTCCTCTGTTCCTCCCCCTGTTCCTGCACACGCACGCTCTCTCTCTCTCAAATTAAAAAAAGAAGAAGAAGACAGGTTTAGATACTCAGCATCATGAACTTCTCAGTGATTTAGATGCCACGTATCTGAGAATTATAATGAGCATGTAGTACTTTACGGTATAATTTATAAAAGAAATAGAGCGGACCTAGATGAGCAATGTGGTATCACTGGTATAACATCAACATAGAAGGAGCTACAAGCCTCGGGCTACTTTTTGAAATCCAGTGTGTCATCTGTTAGTGTCTTTTAATGT
Organism: Mirounga leonina; assembly: GCF_011800145.1. Classification (NCBI taxonomy): domain Eukaryota; kingdom Metazoa; phylum Chordata; class Mammalia; order Carnivora; family Phocidae; genus Mirounga; species Mirounga leonina. Next base: position 1,587,985 of record NW_023270380.1, read on the forward strand.
ATTTGCAACTGTAGTTTATCGGATGCCTTTCTGCATACTTCTGTAGCTCTCAGGATATATTTAACTTTGCCAATGTAGTTTCTCAGGATTCGAACTTATTTTCAAAGACGTAAGGACTAAAATACCACAAGTAAGGCAGTCAAATCTAGCCACGATTTTTACAGAAAGCAAGACACTGGGACAGCTAAGCCACGGAACTAGCGTGGCAATATCGCCACGAAAGCAATGTGCTGAGGTGCAGTTATTTTATAGTCTAGAGACCTTGAGCTTCTAATTATTTGTGATTAAGTTTTCCATGTCCTATAGTTTTATAGTTAATAATTAAATTTGCAAAATTTCTACAGATTGGCGTTATGTTCGTAATTATTATTATTGAGAAACAGTAATTTAGTAATTCTGGCGTTTTACTTATGGAAGGGACGTTCTCCTCAGTTCCTGCAGGGTGTCATGGGAGTCCATACGAGCCTTGTGTCCTGGGCGAGCCCTGCCAGTTTTCCTTCACGGGAGAGGGGGAAGCCCCTGCCAAACCTCTTACAGCCTTTAGGTCAGGAGAGACTGTTTTTGACCCCCTTGTCTCAGCCTTCCTCAGGTTAGAGAGGCTTCTGTCACCCGACTTAGCCTAGGAAAACACTACTCATCCCTGGGTCATGGATTTATGTGCTTCCCTTGGGCTCCTTCCAGACTTTTCCACCAGTGTGGGGGCCCTGGTCTCCGCTCCCAAGGACCCTATTCTTAGTTAGCAATTCCTTAAATGTGCTGCAGCTCAGGGCTATGGCCTCTGTGGCTATGTCTTCTCCATAGAGGGTTGCCTGGTTAGAAGTGGGTTTCAGATGCGAGTCCTACTTATGCTAGAACGTTATTTGTGGCTTATGTGAAATTCAGATTTAACGAGGCATCCTTTTGTTGTTGTTGCTGCCGGTTTGTTGGCAAATCTGGAAACCCTCTTTTCCAGGGCAGAGCGGAGTATATGGATAGTAGTGAGGCTTTGGAAATTCTGGGTAAGCCTGCTAGATTCTGAGAGAGGCGACCTGGCCAATGGGCTGAAAAGATGCAGGGCAACAATAAAGTAGCTGTCCCACGGCTGTTAACAATAGCCCTCCTTTAGGCATTAACCACGTTTAAATTAGTTTGGAAGAACCCCACCTGTTCTCTCCAGGCCTCAGTGTCTTCATATGTAAAATCAGGAGGTTGGGACACTGAATCCTTGAGAAGCCGTGAAAGGGGTGGACCGCTCTCTCCAAAAACATGCATATGCCTAAAAATTAGGTGCAGTTTCAGAGAGTCACAGCCCCTGCTTGAAGCTTTTCCTTGGCCCTCAGTCAGGGCGCCACAGACCAGATCTCTACGGACCCTTCCAGCAGGAAGAGGTCGTCATTCTGGGGCGCTCATCCTGCTTAAGGAATAAGAAAACAATGAGCGAAAGTAGAAAACCATGAAACACCTTGCATGTACCATCTTGGAACGTTTGTGTCAGATGACATCAAAAGATTTTACGAACGTGAACCTGTTGGTTCCTACATCTCTGCTCACCTGGTGGGTCCTGAGTGGTTCTGTATTTGCTGTTTGTAAGGGGAAACCGAATCATAGGAGAAAACAAAGACTTTTCAGGATGGCAGAAGAATTCTCTAGGCGTCCTATCTTCTTGGACCCCTCTTTTCCATCTCTTTGGAAGGGAGAGGAGACCTGAGAAAAGGTGAGATTCTCTGGTATAGTGGGTGCAGAAGTATCCGGGCAAAACAACCTGGGGGGACCAGTATGACCAACATGAGATACCCAAAGCAGTACTGAAGCCTGGAGAAAATACTAACTGGGGATTATGAGAAGGAGAGAGCAAGGTTTTAGGAGATTGTGATAAAATTAATTACACTCAGCAATAGCTGCCGTCTGTGGAGCACTTACTCTGAAGGCAGCATGCCAGGAACTTTATTCTTTCTTCCTTCAATCCCCAGGACAACCCTGTGAGGTGGCATCCCCACTTTATAGAAAAGGAAATCAGGCTCAGAAAGAAAAACTTGCCCAGGGCCACAGAGGCTTCATAACATTCATCTTAATCCACAAAATACCCCATTGGCACTGACGGGATGGGGAGAGAGTAAGGTCCCACGTCTCTATTCCTTATTCCAATGAAGTCCCAGGATGCCAGTCTACAAGGAAACCTGAAGGTAGAAGGCAGATCTTGGGGCTTTGGCTGGCCAAGTGTCTTGGGACTGCTGATTTAGCTGGAAGGGGACGCCAGCAGTCAAAACTGGGAAGGGGTGAGTTTAGCATTAGCTATTTCTCGTTGGTTCCAGATGTGTGCAACTGTTCCCAGGCTCTGATCAAGTCTAATGGTGGAGAGCAAATAAAGCAGACAGTGTTGCAGTTCCGGGTGGATAGAAACCCTCCGGGAGATGGACAGGGATTTCCCAGTGCAGGGAGGGTCACAGTCTCAGAGGGTGGAGCTGTTTTGGTTTGTCACTTTTATATGCTCTCAGAAGCCAGGTTGTCAGGACACCTCCTGCCAGCCTGGGGGCCCCCAGATTCTGAACTGTCCCAGGTCTTCCCACCTCATAGATTCTGCAGGTTCTCAGATGTGGGCTTGAAGTCCTCAGATCTGCCTGCCACCCCAACCTCCCAGAGCCCCGGGGCTCTCATGGCAGGTCCTGCGGGGGGTGGGGTGCGTTCTCACCTGCTCCCCTGGCTGTCATGGTGGCCCTCAGGGAAATGGATGAAGGGAGCCACATCAAAGATGTAACGATCACACAGGATCCAAGGAGCATACTTCACAGTGACAGAAATCATTACACGGGTCAATAATGCAAAATCAACCAATAATTACTCTTATTTTACACATTAATAAGATGATAGCACCAACCAAATTCATAACCTTTAGTAGACATTTACTTTGAGCATCAAAATGACAGTTGTGAAAGGCTTTTGTCAATGAGCCCCTTCTATCACGTCACTGCCTTAAAAAAAAAAAAATCTGAAGTTTAGGGAATACACGGCAGAAATGACATTTAACCTTGCCAGTATCTCAATTGATTGCATTTGACCCAGTTTTGCTTTGTGTCAAGGTCAAAAGCACTTGCGGTCTTATGGACTGAATTTTTCAATTTCCAAAAAGGCAGAGGCATGCCCAGAAAATTGCCAGTGGGCATAAAAGTTAGCCAAAACCTGGAACTGGTTGGAGTACAGTGATCAGGGTAAAGAATTGTCTTTTGTTTTTAATAGCAAGACAGAGGATTAACTTGTCAGTGCACTTATTTGTGCCCGTTACTAAGATGCTGAGGATACTATATATACCTTGTCTTGCTTCATCCTGACAAAAATTCTATCAGGCGAGCACTGTGTTCTTCATAGTACATGTGAGTGAACAGAGGCTAAGACATTTTTTTTCCCTCATGATTAGATTATTTTATTTTCTGACGAATTACCAAAAAGCTCAGTAACAATGTTTTTTTTTTTTTGATATGTTGGTATTTATTACTTTTTAAAATTGTACAAAGAGCGCATAAACGTGAGTTAAAAAACACAAGGGAAATGTTGGATGTTACAAAAGAAATACAAAAGAAATCTGAGACATGAAACAAAAAATTCCAAACTGCGAATCAAATAAAAAGATATTTTGCTTGCTAAAAAAGTGTTATTCCAATATATTCCTAAGTCTTTTGATCGGGGATACAGCACAAGACTTTGCTCCAACTATTCATGAACAGATCAGACTCAGTCTCACTAACACAGGATGGATCATCACATTATCTTACCAGCCACAGGCAGGTCCTAAATGTACGTGATCTGGTACAATGTCTATGAGGTATTACAATAAATAAATTCTTTATTAGCCATTCATTAAAGTCAGCAGTGGATGTCACCTTCAACTTGCAATAGGAAGACCCAGCTCTGGTCCTTTTTCTTCCCTCCAGTGACTTTCAATGATGGATTTTCACATTTAACCAAAGTAGTACTCATAGTTCCAAAAGTGGTTTTTCACTGTCCTGTTTTTCTTCAGCTTCTTCTTCAGATCCTGCTTCAGATTCAGGTGGAGAATAAAACTGACCATCTGAAAGACCACCAGGTATAAGTGCCGCCCTCTCTGAAGCATCCTGAACTACTCCCAGCTAGTAAATGGGCTTCTATTTCACCAGATCCCACTGCTTTCCAAGAGGAGGAAAAAAACCTTTTTTGACTAATATTTTAAAAACGAGTTTTTAAAAACTTGAGGTATAATTTACACCCATAAAATATACATATGCCTCTTAAGTGATCCATTTGATTCATTTTGACCCTTGTTTACATTTCTGTAACCACCACTCAGAACTAAATTGAGAACAACACTTCTGTAACTCCAGAAAGTTCCCTCGGACCCCTGCCAGTCAATGCCCGTACTCCCCATTTACTATCAGATTAGGTTTGCCTGTTCTTTAAAGTCATATAAAATGAAATAATACATTCCATTATCTATCTGCGTCTTTTTGTGTCTGGCATCTTTCACATAACATAAGGGTTTGAGATTCATGCATATTGTTTTTTCTTAAAAGATTTATTTATTTATTTGACACACAGAGAGAGAACGAGCACATGAGTGTGGGGAGGGGTAGAGGAAGAGAGAGAAGCAGGCTCCCCACTGAGCAGGGAGCCCAGATGCAGGGCTCCATCCCAGGACCCTGAGATCATGACCTGAGCCGAAGGCAGACGGTTAACAGACTGAGCCACCCAGGCGCCCTGCATATTGCTTTTTATATCAGTGGTTTGTTTCTCTCCATTGCCGAGTGCTAGCTAGTTCATTTAAGGGATATATCATAGTTTATCCATTCTTCTGTTGATGGACATTTGGGTTGTTCTCAGTTTCTCGCTGTTAGGAATAAGGTTGCTATGAACACTTTTTTTTCTAACTTATTTATTTTTTACTGAAGTATAATTAACATACAACCTTATATCAGTTTCAAGGGTATAGCAGAGTGATTCGACAACCCTCTACATTACTCAGTGCTCACCGTGATAAGTGTGGTCACCATCTGTCACCACACAGCATTATTACAGTATTTTTGACTATATTCCCTAAGCTGTACTTTTCATCTCTGTGGCTTATTTATTTTATAAGTGAAAGTTTGTACCTCTTAATCCTCTTTATTTCTCCCGCCCCCTCATCTATGTCTCCCTGGCAATCACTAGTATGTTCTCTGTATCTAAAAGTCTGTTTGTGTTTGTTTGTTGAGTCCATATACAAGTGACATCATCTGGTATTCGTCTTTCTCTGTCTGACTTATTTGTTATGGACACTCTTACACGGGACTTCTGGGGGACGGGGACATATATTTTCATTCCTTTTAGGTAAATGCCTAGGAGTAGAATTACCAGGACATAGGGTAGATGCTTGTTTAACTTTTCAAAGAATGCCAACACATCTCCGGAATGTTGTACTCTTGGTTAAATACTAAGGCTCATTGAACAAATATTGACTGAGTACTAATAAAATGAAACAGAAGTCTCTGCTCATGGGACAGCTAGTTGAGAAGAACACAGTGGACAAAGAAGTTAAATATAAAATGTCAAATACGGATGAGTGCTGTAGAGAAAAATAAAGATCCAAGGAGGGAGGAAGAGGCATCTGGCTTGGGCAAGATTCACATTAGCTGTTGTCACTGGAAAAAAAAAAAAGCAAAAAACAAAAGAAGCAAAAACTGGATTCTGTTTCTTCTATGACCCGGAAGTCAGCTCATTGGAGTTTGCAACCGGGAGGTGGTTTGGTGACCTTGACAAGAAGAGTTCCAGTGAATCATAAGACCTCTTAGTTAGCTGTGAGTCATTCTTGTCCGTGGACCAGAGAAACAGCTTTAAACCATCGTAGGTGAGCTTTGGGCTCTGGAGTCGGGCAATCTGGGCTCAACTCCTGGCTTGGTCACTTGCTGAGTGCCCTTGGGCAAGTTATTACTTTCTTTAAGTCTCAATTTTCTTATTTGCGAATAAAGACAATGATAAGAGCCCTAACTTCATAGGCCATAAGGTCAAAAGAGATAATGCTTTGGTAAATTGCTTGGACGCAAAGACTGAAACAGGAGAAACAGTCAATTAACGTTGGTTGTCATCATTTTAAAGAGGAGGCCTTTTTCTTTCTTACACGACCTAGTTGAGCATTTGATCCTCATGTCCTATTTTTCTCCAAGATGTCTGCCTATTCCCTGAAATTTGCATTCTTGTGGTCACGTCTGGCTTTGAATTGCTGCTTTGAGATCACTTGTGTTCTTCCTCCTAGAACTCTCTTCTCCACACTGACCCAGGGTGGAATTCAGCCTGCCTTCCTTGATTTCCAACCCCGCCCCCACCATTCTTCATTTCACAAAAAGCAATAAAGTATAGCAGACATAATGGATGGATGGGAAGGTAAAAAAGGTGTCAGTCTATGTGAGAGCACCCAGAAGTCCTTGAAATGGCCCCAAACACCATGAAATCGAATATTCCACACAAGAGTCTAGTCCTTCTGACACCAAACCATACTGCTCATTTATCCTCTGGTGTTTGCCTCTATATTTCTCTTCTCCTCTCTGTTCTCAGCATTCCCCACACCCTAAAATTCCTCTCCAGAGCCGTTCAATTGCCTCCTTTGTTTTCTTGCTTTCTGAAAGCCCTGCTCTCAGAGTCCAATCTCTGCCACCGAGCTTCTTATCAACAAAGACTCCTTCCTTTTCAGGAGAAAATTTTACAGCAGTTGTACTTGATAAACAACATTTGACAAATGATGTCTCTTTTGTCCCCATTATCCTCATGTGTGAGAGGAGATGTCTAATTTTGGATAGGGATTGGCATTTCCCCAGTCTGTCTGAGAGCATGTGTTTTCTCAGAAGAGGTGATATCTCAGAGGCTTGACTTGGTTTTCTGACCAGTGGAAGAGAGATTTGCCGGTCTGTGGGGCCCTGCTTGTGACTTTGTCTCTCTTCTCTTTGTCTTGCAGGAATGAACTTCAGGGAGTGGTGCGGGCCGGGGGTGCTAAGAGCCTTGCCAGCTCGGGGGAGTTTTCTCTGACTTGCAGAAAGCTGGCTTCAACCCTGAACTGTGTTCTTGGGCTCTCAGCTTGTTTTTTGCATGTTTTTTTCGTTAAAGAAGTCTTCGGGGTTTTCTTTATGCCTTTTAGCAAACTATATTCTGTTCCTTTGGTATTTTGCATTTGGAATTATGCCTTGAATTGCAGCTTAATTGTTCTTCTTTTACTTTACTTCTCTGTAATTGCCAAGCTTTCTAATTTTATTTTCTTTTAAAAATCCTCTTTCCTTACCACACATACACACACACAATTTAGGTATAAATCTAACAGAATATGTACAGGATCTATATGAGGAAAACTACAAAGCTCTGATGAAAGAAGTCAAAGAAGAGCTAAATTAATGGAGAGAGACCCCATGTACATGGATTGGAAGACTCAACAGTGTCAGACGTCAGTTCTTCCCAAGTTAATCAATAAATTCAATATAATCTCAATCAAAATCCCGGCAAGTTATTTTGTGGATACTGACAAACTAACTCTAAAGTTTCAGATTGATATGGGAAGGCAAAGACCCAGAATAACCAACACAAAATTGAACAAAGTTGGAGGACTAATGCTATCTGGCTTTAAGACTTAATATAAACTATAGCAATCAAGACAATATGGTACTGATGAAAGAATAGACAAATAGATCCATGGAGGAGAATAAAAAGCCCAGAAGTAGAGCCACACATAGTCAACTGATCTTTGACAAAGGAACAAAGACAATCCAGTGGAGAAAGGATAATCTTTTCAATGAATACTGCTGGGACAGCTGGACATGTCTGTGCAAGTAAATGAATATAGACACAAATCTCAGACTTTTCACAGAAATTAACTCAAACTGGATCTTAGACCTAAGTGTAAAATGCAAAACTATTCAACTCACAAAAGATAACAGGAGAAAATCTAGTTGACCTTGGGGTTGGCAATGGCTTATTAGTTAAAAAAACAGTGAAGGAAAAAATTGATAAGTTGTGCTTCATTAAAATTAAAAGCTTCTGCTCTGTGAAAGACACTGTTTAACAAATGAAAGACAAGCTACAGAGTAGGAGAAAATATTTGCAAAACACACATCTGAAAAGGAATAGTCTCCAAAATATACAAACTCAACAAGAAAATAAACAACCCAACTTAAAAATAAGCAGAAGATCTCAACTTCAAAAGACCTGAGCTTCATAGTGATGGCATATAATGCACATGAAAAGATGCTTCACATCATATGTCATCAGGTAATTGCAAATTAAAATGACAATGACATACCACTACATACCTGCATACCAAGTTCTGGCAAGGATGCAGATCAACAGAATTTCTCATTCACGCCAGTAGGAATTCAAAACAGTACAGCCACTTTGGAAGATGGCTTGGCAGTTTCTCCCAAAACAAAACATACACTTATCTTATGATCCAGCAATTGTGCTCCTTGGTATTTACCCACTGAAGCTGAAAACTTATGTCTGAACAAAAACCATAGCAGGTACCACACAGGGAGTGAACCCTAGTGGATTTCAGTTTATAATAATGTATCAGTGTTGGCTCATCAGTTGTAACTAATGTACCACACTAACACAAGAGGTTAGTAATAGGGGAAACCCGTGTTGGGGTAGGGCATGTTATGAGGGAATATGTGGGAATTTCCGCTTTCTGATCCATTTTTCTATAAACCTAAAATTGTCCTCTATATTTGTTTCTTTTTTTTTTTTTAAAGATTTTATTTTTATTTATTTGAGAGAGAGAGAATGAGAGACAGAGAGCATGAGAGGGAGGAGGGTCAGAGGGAGAAGCAGACTCCCTGCTGAGCAGGGAGCCCGATGCGGGACTTGATCCCTGGACTCCAGGATCGTGACCTGAGCCGAAGGCAGTTGCTTAACCGACTGAGCCACCCAGGCGCCCCTCTCTATTTGTTTCTTAGGGCAGTTGGTTTACTGGGTGGCTTAAAGCAACAGAAATTTATTGTGTCACGATTCTGAAGGCTGGAAGTCCAAAATGAAGGTGTTGGTAGGGCCTTACTCGTCTAAGACTCTGGGGAGGCTCTTTCCTTGCCTCGTCCTAGCTTCTGGGAAATCCTGCTGGAAAGCTAGCTGTTCTTAGTGTTCTTAGCTTACACCTGCACCAATAAAACCTCTGCCTCCACCATCACATCCCTGGTCCCTATCACCTTCTCTCTGCACATGTGATGTTTGGGTCCCAAGTTCCCCTTTTTATAAGGACACTGGTCACATTGGATAATGCCCTCAACTTAATTCTGTTTCCAAATAAGGTCACATTCACAGGTACAGGGGCCTTCTACATATCTTTTTGGGGGACACAATGCAAACCATAACGTGCCCTAAAAAATAAAATGTGTTAATTTTTAAAAATCTTCTTTCCTTCTCTGGATAGAAGGAAGATAGGGAGAGACAGGGAGAAGTAACTCTCCTGGCTTTGGCTTCATTCTCTGGCATAGATATTTGACTAGTAATACTTATAGATCCCAAGACCTGATGGTATTAATAATATGATTTTATATCATTCTCAGTATTCTATTGAAGGAGAGGGAAAATAGTTAAGTCAAGAGAAAAATGACCTAATTCTTCTTTTGTATGACACCTAAAAAATGAAAAATGCCCCCAAATATCAGCTATAATGGGTATCAATGTCTAGAAAGCAGCAAATAAAATTTGTAGGTTTTTAAAAAGATTTTATTTACTTATTTGAGAGAGAAAGAGAACATGAAGGGGGAGGGACAGAGAGTGAGGGAGAAGCAGACTCCTCGCTGAGCAGGGAACCCCATGTGGGGCTCCACCCCAGCACTCTGGGGTCACAATGTGAGCCAAAGGCAGACGCTTAACCAACTGAGCCACTCAGGCGCCCCAAAACTTGTAGAGTTTTTAAGACGATTCCTTATGTTTATGGCATTTGGGCAAATAAGTCAGGATTGGGGGAAGAGAGGAGCCCAGTTTGTGATTGTGTATATTATTACAGGGTACACTGGCTGGTTAGTATTAATAAGAACATGCCTCACAAGTCAGACATGTCCCTCTGTTCCAAGCCGTGAGCTGTGATCTGGGTCCCAGCCCTCTCTCTAATCTCATCAGATGAAGCAGAGTCTCCAGGACAACACAAATCTGTCTGTGCTAGAGACAAGTGGCCACTGGCTGCTCAGTATCCACTCCCCACCTCTTCCTAACTAGCCTAACCCCACTTTTCTTTGATACAATGTGCCTAGTTAAAACCAGCCATCTCTCCTAACTCCCTTGTAGCGGGGGGTTCCAGGAGACCTAATTCTGCTTGAGTCAGGGTTGGAAGTCCCTGAAAAGGGCTGCCCTTCCCAAACTGGAGAAAAGCTCTCCAGAATTCTTCCTCCCTGGTTGTGGACACGCCATCTGGAAGTTTGGCAGCCATCTCTTGACCATGACTAAGCAACTCTCACTCGCAGGAGAGTGGAGCAGAGAGAGAGAAGAAATCTGGGACACGATGGCCTCATGGGGCAGCTGTTGCCCACCCCCCTTTTTCTCCTCCTTGCTTTCTCTTGCAATTTTATTCCTTGAAGAAACTAGATCGTTTGGCCTTTAGGATTTGCCACATTTGGGATTTTGCTAAGTGCATCTCTGTGCTAATGGTATGTTCTTCTCTCCTTGTTTCCTATAAATTGATAGCTCTAAAGACCTTCTCTGATTCAACTTTGATTCTTGGGCAGGATGGGAGGAATTATTCCACTAACACTTCCATCATGAGACACGTAGTATCTACTTATCTGTCTCTATGCGATGTTAATAGCCACTGATGATCATTTCGGGTTCCAAATATATGATATCTAATTTTATTATTCTTTCATTTATAAGCAGTGATAAAGGGAAAGTTTTTCTCATCAACTATTTGGTTAGTCTGAGGAATAGGCCATACAAAAAAGATAATTTAAATTCTTGATTCTTTTTCATTATTCATTACTTTTTTAAAAAAGATTTTATTTATTTGAGAGAGAAAACACGAGCAGGGACAAAGGGAGGGGAGGGAGAAGAGGGGGTAGACTCCCCTCTGAATGGGAAGCCCAATTGGGGCTTGATCCCAGGACCCTGGGCTCATGACCTGAGCCCAAGGCAGACTCTTAACAGACTGAGCCACCCAGGCACCCCTATTCATTACTTTTCAAGCTAAGGGGTTGGTTTCCTACTATATTTAAAGGCAACTAATTAAGAGATTTTTAAAAAGATTTATTTATTTTAGAGAGAGGACAAAAATGCATGTGAGTGGAGGGAGGGGCAGAGGGAAAGGGAGAATTTCAAGCAGACTCCCTGCTGAGCACGGAAGCCCACACGGGGCTGAATCTCATGACCCTGAGATCATGAACTGAGCTGAAATCAAGAGTCAGCTGCTTAATCGACTGAGCCACCCAAGCACCCCCAATTAAGAGATTTTTATTTTTTATTATTTATTTATTTATTTTATTATGTTATGTTAATCACCATACATTATGTCATTAGTTTTTTTTTTAAAGATTTTATTTATTTATTTGAGAGAGAGAGCAAGCACATGAGAGGGGGGAGGGTCAGAGGGAGAAGCAGACTCCCCGCCGAGCAGGGAGCCCAATGTGGGACTCGATCCAGGGACTCCAGGATCATGACCTGAGCCAAAGGCAGTCGCCCAACCAACTGAGCCACCCAGGCGCCCACGTCATTAGTTTTTGATGTGGTCTTCCATGATTCATTGTTTGTGTATAACACCCAGTGCTCCATGTAGTATGTGCCCTCTTTCATACCCATCACCAGGCTAACCCAACCCACCCCCCTCCCGTCTAAAACCCTCAGTTTGTTTCTCAGAGTCCATAGTCTCTCATGGTTCGTCTCCCCCTCCAGTTCTCCCCGCCCCTTCATTTTTCCCTTCCTTCTCCTAATGTCCTCCATGCTATACCTTATGTTTCACAAATAAGTGAAACCATACGATAATTGACTTTCTCTGCTTGACTCATTTCACTTAGCATTATCTCCTCCAGTCCCATCCATGTTGATGTAAAAGTTGGGTATTCATCCTTTCTGATGGCTGAGTAATATTCCATTGTATATATGGACCACATCTCCTTTATCCATTCATCTGTTGAAGGGCATCTCGGCTCTTTCCACAGTTTGGCTATTGTGGACATTGCTGCTCTGAACATTGGGGTGCATATGGCCCTTCTTTTCACTATATCTGTGTCTTTGGGGTAAATACCCAGTAGTGTAAATAATCAAGTCAAAAAAGGGGCAGAAGACATGAACAGACACTTCTCAAAAAAAGACATACAAATGGCTAACAGACACATGAAAAAATGTTCATCATCATTAGCCATCATGGAAATTCAAGTCCAAATCACATTGAGATACCACCTTACACCAGTTAGAATGGCAAAAATTGACAAGGCAAGACAACAAATATTGGAGAGGTTATGGAGAAAGGGGAGCCCTCTTACACTGTTGGTGGGAACACAAGTTGGTACAGCCACTTTGGAAAACAGTGTGGAGGTTCCTCAAAAAGTTAAAAAAGAGATTTTTAATACATTCATTTGTTTGTTTTTATCATGAATAACTTCTGGATTTACATATATGTGATGTATTTACATCCATAGCTAGTATTATTTTTAGGAATGTTCAAACCGTCCTAAACTTTGGCCCCTAGGAATCTCTTCAAGTGGCTTCTGAGTCAACCCTATTAAGTATAATGTTTGTTATACACTTTTTTATGCCCTTTATTAGGTTGTGGAATTTCCTTCCTCATTACAGTTTCCTAAGCAATTTTGTCATGATTAGAAGTGAAATTTTATCAAATGTTCTTTCTGCATCTACAGAGACAATCATATGGTTTTTAATCCTTCATTATTGTGGTGAATTTCATAAATCACTTTCCTAATGTTAAACCAACCTTTTTAAAAATTCAAGTATAATTAATATACAGTGTTATATTAGTTTCAGGTGTACAATATAGTGATTCAACAATTCTATATGTTACTCATGCTTGTCACAGTTTGATGTACTCTTAATTCCCTTTATCTATTTCACACATCCCCTCCTTCCCTCTGGAAACCACCAGTTTGTTCTCTGTATTTTAAGAGGCTGATTTTTGTTTGTCTCTTTTTTCTGGGTTCATTTGTTTTGTTTCTTAAATTATACATATATATGTGTACATTATATGGTATTTGTCTTTCTCTGTCTGACTTAAGTCACTTAGCATTATACCCTCTAGCTCCAACCAGGTCATTGCAAATGGCAAGATCTAATTCTTTTTTGTGGCTGAGTAATATTCCATAATGTATACATACCACATCGTCTTTATCCATTCATCCATCAAGGAACACTGGGTTGCTTCTATATCTTGGCTATTGTAAGTAATGCTGCAATAAATATAAGGGTGAATATATCATTTCCATTTAGTGTTTTCATTTTCTTTGGGCAAATATCCAGTGGTGGAATTACTGTATTATATGATGATTCTATTTTTAATTTTTTGAGGAACCTCCATACTGTCTTCCACAGTGGCTGCACCAATTTGCATTCCCACCAACAGTGCATGAGGCTTCCTTTCTAACCCTGACCCTTGTCAACACTTGTTTCTTGCGGTTTTTTTATTGTAGCCATTCGGACAGGTGTAAAGTGATATCTCATTGTGGTCTTAATTTGCCTTCCAATCTCAAGGCTAGACCTTCTTGGTGATGATGCATTAATCTTTTTATGCATTGCTGGCTTTCATTATTCTGCTGAGGTTTTTTGCATTTACACTCATGAGTGAGATTGACCTACAATTTTACTTTTTCATATTGTTCTCATCAGGTTTTTGTTACCATAGTCATGCCAGCCTCAAAAAGTGAATTGGGGATTTTTTTTCCTTTTTTTTTTTTTTTTTTTAAGATTTTACTTATTTATTTGACAGAGAGACACATGGCGAGAGAGGGAACACAAGCAGGGGGAGTGGGAGAGGAAGAAGCAGGCTCCCCACTGAGCAGGGAGCCTGATGTGGGGCTTGATCCCAGGACCCTGGGACCATCACCTGAGCTGAAGGCAGATGCTTAACAACTAAGCCACCTAGGCACCCCAATTTTTTTCCTTTTTTAAATTATCTGGCAGTTATAGTACTTATTTCTTCCTAAATGTTTGGTAAAACTGGTAGTAAAGCCAATTGGGACTCAATATTTCTTTGAGACAATATTTTGAAACTATTGAGTCAATCTCCTTAGTCATTTTAAGACTGTTCCTCTTTTCTATGTCTTCTTGATAAACTGCATTTTAAAGGAATTTGTCCAATCCATTATTTTTTTAAAGATTTTGTTTATTTATTCATTTGAGATTCAGAGAGAGAGAGAGAGAGAGAGCACAAGCAAGGGGAGAGGCAGAAGGAGAGGGAGAAACAGACTACCCACTGAGCAGGGAGCCCAATGTGGGGCTTGATCGCAGAGCCCTGAGATCATGACCTTAGCTGAAGGCAGATGCTTAACCCACTGAGTCACCCAGGTGCCCCTAATCCATTATTTTTAAAATGTATTGGTTTAAGGGTGTGTATCATATATTCTTACCCATTTTGTCTCAGTAGGCATGTATTCTTGTTTGCTTTACCAGTAGAATTCATTGGGGCCTTTGTCCTCTTTCTTTCTTTTTCTTTCTTTCTTTCTCTCTTTCTTTCTTTTTAAAGATTTATTTGTTAGAGAGAGAGAGAGAGAGAGAGACGACAAGTGGGGGGAGGGGCAGAGGGAGAAGGAGAGAGAAAATCCCAAGCAGGCTCCACGCTGAGCACAGAGCCTGATGCACCTCATGATCTCATGACCCAGAGGTCATGACCTGGGCTGAAATCAAGAGTCTGATGCTCAACTCACTGTGCCACCAAGGTGCCCCTGTCCTCTCTTTTTCTTAATAAATTTCAACAAAGGTTTTCTATTCATTTAACTTTTTCAAAGAACCAACTTTTGATTTTGTAGATCCTTCTCTTTCTAAGGCAAATTTGTTTCCTTTATCATTACCATCTGCTTCATCATTCCATCCTTCTACTTTCTCTGCTGTCCCATAAGCTTGATATCTAATATTTTTATTATTTTTTATTTCCAACTATTTTCCCATTTCCATTTTAATTCTTTCTGGACCAATGAGCTGTTTAAAGATCTATTTTTAATGTCCAGATGTACGGTTTTCTCCAGGTTTTTGTAGTTGCTATTGTTTATATGCTCCAGCATAATTGCACTGTGGTTTGATACGTATGTGATGCCAGTCCTTCTAAATTTGATGTGGAAAGCTTTATAACCTAGAAGATGGTCAGCTTTCATGGGCATTCCATATGTGCCTGAAAAGGATGTGTTTTCTCTAATTTTGAGGAGTAATGTTATATATTGTCTATATACTTAATATTTGGTTTGCTTGATTTATCAATTATAGCTTGTCCACTATGATTATCTATGGAGAGCTATATTAAAATCTCCCACTATTAACATGAATTTTTATGTTTCTTCTTTCAATAGTCAATTTTTTATTTATGTACTTTGAAATTAAATATGAATTTCCTACACATTCATTTCTTTTCTTTTATTTTTTTTTAAAGATTTTATTTATTTATTTATTTGAGAGAGAGAGAGAGAGAGAAACAGCATGAGAGGGGATAGGGTCAGAGGGAGAAGCAGGCTCCCCGCCAAGCGATGTGGGACTCGATCCCAAGACTCCGGGATCATGACCTGAGCCGAAGGCAGTCACTTAACCAACTGAGCCACCCAGGCGCCCATTTCTTTTCTTTTTTTAAAGATTTATTTATTTTAGAGAGAGAGAGAGAGAGCAAGAGAGACAGCACGTGGGAGGAGGGGCAGAGGGAGAGAATCTTCAAGCAGATTCCCTGCCGAATGCGGAGCCCGATGCAGGGTTCCATCTCACAACCCATGAAATCATGACCTGAGCTGAAACCAAGAGTCAGACGCTTAACCAGCTGAGCCACCCAGGAGCCCACACATTCATTCTTATGCATTGAATCTTTCCTCATTATCTTTATCTTTAGTGAATCTCCAGTGAAACTTATTTTCTTTAAATTCTTTATGTCAGGGAGTTAATATTCAGTTGGTACATATTTTCCCATTCATTGACTTTTAATCACTTGAGATAATATCTTATAGGTATACCTCTTGTAATCAGCCTATGCATAGGATTATTTTAACTCAGTCTTACACTCTCTAACTGTAGAGGTTAGTCATTTTACATTTGTTATAGTTACTGATATGCCAGATTTGTATGCATTACTATAATATTATATGCTTATATTTGTCCACTTTTTCTATTTATATTTTCCTCCTCCTTTTTCTGCCTTCTTTTGGAATGATTGAGTTTTCTACCCACTCATTTCATTTTTTTCTGTATACTTTGTTTGGAAATTATATTTTCATTCTTTTCATGGAAGTCCTCTGCATGGCTATATCATAGTTTATTCAACCAGTCACCTACTGATGAACGTATGGGTTGTTTTCTGTCTTTTGCTATTATACATAGCACTGCAATAAATAGCCTTTTACCATTTCTACATTTTTAGAGTAGTTTCTAATATTATGAAAACTATCTTAGATCTTCAAGTATATGTATGTTGCTTATAAAGACTAAAAGTAAAAAGCATCTTTAACCTATCTTGAAATATACAAGGGCTTTCAAAAACTTTAATGACCAATACCCTTCCAACATGCATTTTATGTTGTCTAGAATTTTAATACTACACTGCTTTTTGACCTATAAGTCTAATATTATTAACATTTTTTTGTATTATAAATGCACATTAGATTTACCGACATATTCGTCAATTTCTTTTCTTGTATAACAGGTCTTCCACCTGCTAGCACCTTGGAATTCACCTGATTCCTTGGATCTGAAAATTGGTGTCCTTCCACTATTCTGGATAAATTTCCATCTGTAATTTTTAAAAATATGATCCATCCTCCCTACCTCTATTAAGACATATGTTACACCCTATCATTATAGCCTCCCTATTTCCCATCTCCTTTTTTCATGTTTTGTTCCCCTGTATGTCACTAAGCTGCATTCCAGAACATGTTTTTGACCTATCTTCAAGTTTACTGTACTTCTCTTTAGCTATCTCTAATCTGCTGGCTAATCCATCTATTGAAATTTCATTTCACCTATTGCTTTTTATTTTAATAGTTCTTTAAAAAAAAAATACCCTCATAGTCATTTTGTGTGATCTTCTGTTCCTACCTCATATTTTCGGGTTCTCTTTGAGGACTTGTTTTTTTGTTAGTTAGTTTTGTTTTGTTTTGTTTTGTTGTCTGTTGATTGTGCTGGTTCTCACACATAGTGCTTTATTTCCTCATGGGTTTTGTGATTTGTGCCACGAGCAGCTTATTTCCTTGGATCATTATCTCTGGAAATTCTTTGTGTCCTGGGCTAATGCTGAGTTCTTTCAAAGAGGATTCACATTTGCTTTTCACAGTAGCCTGGAGGTGCTACCAACCTGGGATGTCTTTAAATAAAATTATCTACTGGTGGTTTTTAGAGGCTACAGAGATTTTCTGAATTTAGTTTGAAAGCTTATACAATATCTTATTTATAGCTATGCATTCTCAGGGAAATGTTTTTTTTCTTTTCCCAAGCAGTAAGTCTAGACAGGCAATTTCCTTGCTTTAACCATCCGCAATTAGGGTTTATTTCTGGTTCACCCTAACTAATTCTAGAAATGATAGACCTTTGGTTCCCAGTCTTATGCAGGTATTTTGCATCAGCTTCCCTCCTTGGGGTGGTCTCTGAGATTTTAATCTGGCCTTTCACACTCATCAAAGCAGAAGCTCAAGTTTTCCATTGTTCAACAGAAACCTTCTAAGTGAAAGCTAGCTTTCCACTTGCTTAACTCCTAAGGTCTGTGAATTTGCTTTGCGTCTCTGTGGATTTCTTACTTTGGTGCTATCCAACAATGCATTTAAAAGGAACAACTTAATACAGTCATTTCAATCTGAAGGGTTGGACAGGAGGCCCAACCTGCCTGACTGCCAGAAACAGGAATTTGGCTTTTGGTTTTGACAGAAACTCTTCGGTGACCCAGCGGCTAAACACAAACAACCCTATAATGGCCCATAGAAAACTACTCACGCTCCATCTGTCCTCCATGACAGGTTCTTTAGATGAAAATCAAAACAATAAATTACCAATTTATAATAAATCACCAATGGTGGCATGTCTGGCATGTTACCTGTCACAAGCAAAGGATATATTTTTCTAAGTAAGGAAAGAGTGGATCACTCTTGTGTGAAGGTGAAGGTAACCTGATACAACCCCTCCAGGTCAATGATGAACTTTTCAGGACCATTCAAAGTATTCCAAAGAGAATAATATCCTGGTTTAGAATGAGTCCTCAAAGCAACACCTTCGCTGCCCAGAATAGCTCAGAGAATTTTGAAGCCTACAGTTGCTCTCTCTCCTGAGACTCGATTTTGCAGCCATTCACAACTTGGAGAGCATGATTTATTCATCCCCCAATATTATGAGAACCAAAATGGATTGAGTTCATTTGAAATGCAGATGTGACTGCACTTTAATTACAATTGCCCCTGTGATTTTTACTGTGAAGCACAAGCCCTCAAGTGGAAATTAGAAAGATCTGGGCTCCAACAGCAATGAAACATTTTGGCCCAAGACTGAAGTGAGTTTTAAAATACACACAAAGAAAAGGGGGAAACATGCCAGGAGCAAACTTGGCTAACATAATTTTTTTTCTCCCCTTTGATAAATACCTTGCTTCAGACCCCAGGAAGCTATGTTCCTCATGACCACAGCTAGAGAAGGTAAAGAGGATATATTAATTATCCTGCAGAGACTAGAGGAAGCTGGTGAATATTTCTGAAGGTGTCTTAGAGGCACAAAACTAGCTACAATTCATGGAAAATGGCATTTGCTTTAGTGATAATGTCAGATCTCCTTTTTGGGAAACATGAGCTATTTAAATAAGATACTAAATATGCGATTGCATCCTGTGTCATTCTCAGTACTCACATCCACATCCAGATCACATCTCACATTGTACACTTGTCAGAGATCATTTCTGACACACACACACACGCCCCACAAAAACCCAAAACCCAAACCAAAGACACCAATTGTTAGAAATATCTCAAAGAGGCCATGATAGCACCACTTTTCCCTGGGACCTTCATAGCATGGTGGTTTAAATTTTGATTTCACCTACCAGCTGTGACATCTTGCTCAAACTACTTAATTTTTCTTCTCGTTAGTTCACTCCTCTATACAATGGACATAATGATATCTACATCGTGTGATGTCATAAGGTTGAATGAATGTGAAAATAAAGCCTATACAAATGTCGGTTGGGATTATCATTAGGCCTAAAGCATATATACACAGCAGAATAGCAGAAATCCTATACACAGAGTGAATGGGCCCACAGTATACCCCTCTTCCTCTTTTACTCTTGATCCCACTGCCAAGTTCTTTTGCAAGTTACAGTGTCTGTGGTCTGTCATGACCAAGAGTGGAAGGGCAACCATTGTGTTATTGAATTCTGGGATGGACTGTTGCCTTATGGCAGGGACAGGTCCCCAAACCAGAAGTTCATTCAGATTCAGGTGGCCTTCTCCTTTAGGAGCACTTTTAATTCAAATGTTCATGTGTTGGGGGAGGGGTAGATATTTGTCAGCAAGGATGACGAGGAGGAGAGGTTGCCATTGGGGAAAATCTTATTACCAAGTTTGCCCAAGAAAAACCTGAATTAGATTGCATAAGCACTGTGCCCCTCCCATTTCCTGAGAGTCAGGGAGACCCTACCCTCCCTTATGTCTCCATGTCTGATACATGTGACCCCAGTACCTCATTACAGGCAATTAGCCTGGGATGGGGCTGGAGGGGGATGGTGCCTTTCCCAAAGCCAGCCAACGTATAAGCTAGCCTGTGACCTATGAGATCAGGGGTATCAGACAGCTCGATCCACCTTAGATGATGGGCACTAACTGAACCAATCATATCCTCTCTGAGGGCTTCTGAATGTGAGACAGACAGGAAAAGCCCACTGTGGGCAGCAATAGGAGCAGGAGAAGCAATGGAGAGGAGGTGATTCACAACTTGGAGGGAGAGAAGAAGGGAACCATGGAAGCCTGTGGCATCCCCAGCGCTGCTGGTAGGCTGTGCTACTGCCGACTTGGAATAGCACATCGATCTTGAACAATTGCATCTGCTCTTTGATTCCCATGTTGTTTTCAGGAGAATTGTTTCTTCAGGGAAACTGCTGCCTGACCTTGGTTTTCCCTTGGTTCTCGGACTGTATGCATACTTTAAGACCTTTGGTCATGGAAGTCCAGTTTTCCTAATAACTTTGTCACTGCGCTGTGAAAGACTGAAATTTGGAATATGTAGGATACATGATAGTGAAATGTGAATCACTGAGACTTACGATGTCACAGCTTATCAACCTCTGAAGATACTGTTACCTAGTATCTTCTTAGGAAAAACTTGCCTGAAAATGTTAAGTGGGAATGTCACTAGAATAACTATTTAGAAAAAAACTATTTAGAAAAAATAACTTCTTATATTTTTGGTACGTACGTTAAGAATTGTGTACGAATTATTCATAATGTCTGTGTATCGATCCTCAGAACAACCAATAAAATCTCAATTATGAAAGAAAAAAAAAGAGATCTGAACAGACACTTCACCAAAGAAGATATACAGATGGCAAAGGAGCACATGAAAAGATTTTCAACATCATTTGTTGTTAGGGTACTGCAAATTCAAACAATGAGATACCATGACCCACCTAGTAGAATAGCTAAAAATCCAGAAAGCCAACAGTACCAAATTCTAGTGAGATTGAGGAACTCTTCATTCATTGCTGGTGGTAATGCAAAATTGGGTACAGCTGGGGCGCCTGGGTGGCTCAGTCCTTAAGCGTCTGACTTTGGCTCAGGTCATGAACACAGGACCCTGGGATCAAGCCTCACATCAGGCTCCCTGCTCAGCGGGAAGCCTGTTTTTCCTTCTCCCACTCTCCCCACCCCCACCTGTGTTCCCTCTCTCCCTGTCAAATAAATAAATAAATATCTATATATATTTTTTTAAATTGGGTATAGCTACTTGGGGAGACAGTTTGGTAGTTTCTTACAAAGCTAAACATACGTTTATCCTGCAATCCAACAATCTCACTGCCAATTTATCCAACTGAGTTGACAAGTTATGTCCACACAAAAACCTGTACATGAATGTTTTCTAGCATCTTTATTCATAATCACTAAAAACTGGAAGCAACCAAGATGTCCTATAAGATGAATAAACAAACCATGTTATATCCAGACAATGGAGTATTATTCAAAGATAAAAAGAAATGAGCTATGAAGCCATGAAAAGACACAGAGGAAACCTAAATGCATTTTACTAATTGAAATAAGTCAGTCTGAAAAGGCTACATACAGACCTACCTTGAACCAAGCCCCTGTAAGATGGTGAATTTAACTAATAAATGGCCTGTGTGTTCTGACTGCTCTACCAACTAGCTCTCCCTCTGAGACACAATGCTGAAATCAGGCTAATTAATACCCCTACAATGGCCTCTAAGTGTTCAAGTGAAAGAAGAGTCGCACGTCCCTCACCTTAAATCAAAAGCTAGAAATGATTAAGCTTAGTGAGGAAGCCATGTCTAAAGCCAAGTTAGGCTGGAAGGTAGGCTTCTTGCACCAAACCATTAGTCAAGATGTCAATGCAAAGGAAACGTTCTTAAAGGAAATTCAAAGTGCTACTCCAGTGAACACACGAGTGATAAGAAAACGGAACAGCCTTATTGCTGATGTGAAGAAAGTTCTAGTGGTCTGGATAAAAGATCAAACCAGCCACAACATTCCCTTACACCAAAGACTAATCCAGAGCAAGGCCCTGACTCTTCAATTCTAGGAAGGCTGAGAGAGGTGAGGAAGCTGCAGAAGAAAAGTTTAAAGCTAGCAGAGGTGGGTTCATGAGGCTTAAGGGAAGAAGCCATCTTCACAACATAAAAGTATGAGGTGAAGCAGCAAGTGCTGAGCAAATTATCCACAAGATCTAGCCGAGATCATTCATGAAGTAAGCTACAGCAAACAACAGATTTTCATTGTAGACGAAACAGCCTTACATTGGAAGAAGATGCAATCTAAGACTTTCATAGCTAGAGAGGAGAAGTCAATGCTTCAAAGCTTCAAAGGATAGATTGACTCTCTTGTTGGGAGCTAATGCAGCTGGTGGCTTGAAGTTGAAACCAATGCTCATTTACCATTCTGAAAATCCCAAGGCCCTTAGGAATTATGCTAAATCTACTCTGCCTGTGCTCTCTAAATGGAACAATGAAGCCTGGATGACAGCACATCTGTTTACAACATGGTTTACTGAATATTTTAAGCCCACTGTTGAGATCTGCTGCTCAGAAAAAAAGATTCCTTTCAAAATATGACTGCTCATGGACAATGCACCTGGTCCCCAAAGAGCTCTGATGGAGAAGGACAATGAGATTGATGTTGTTTTCATGCCTGTTAACACAGCATCCATTTTGCAACCCATGGTTCAAGGAGTCATTTTGACTTTCAAGTCTTATTATATAAGAAATACATTTCATAAGGCTATAGCTGCCATGAATAGTGATTCCTCTGATGGATCTGGGCCAAGTAAATTGAAAACCTTCTGGAAAGGATTCACCATTCTATATGCCATTAAGAACATTCATGACTCATGGGAAGAAGTGAAAACATCAACGTTAACAAGAGTTCAGAAGAAGTTGATTCCAACCCTCATGGAGGACTGTGAAGGGTTCAAGACTTCAGTGGAGACAGTCACTGCAGATGTGGTGGAAATAGCAAGAGAATTGGAATTAGAAGTGGAGCCCGATTATGTGGCTGAATGGCTGCAATCTCATGATTACACTTTAATGGATGAGAAGTTGCTTCTTACAGATGATCAAAGAACGTGGCTTTGTGAGATGGGATCCATTCCTGGTGAAGATGCTGTGAAGATTGTTGAAATGACAACAAAAGATTTAGAATATTATATAAACTTGGCTAATAAAGCAGCAGCAGAGTTTGAGAGGCTTAACTTCAGTTTTGAAAGAAGTTCTACTGTGGGTAAAATGTTATCAAACAGCATTGCATGCTACAGAGAAATGGTCCATGAAAGGAAGAGTCAAGCAATGCAGCAAACCTCATTGTTGTCTTATTTTAAAAAATGGACAAAGCCACCCCAACCCTCAGGATCCACCACCCTGATCCGTCAACAGCCATCAACATTTAGGCAAGACCCTCCAGCAGCAAAAAGATTATGACTCCCCGAAAGCTCAGATGATGGTTAGCTTTTTTCAGGAATGAAGTATTTTTTAAAGGAACATGAGATGTGGATGTCAGTGGGCAGGAGCTGCTTGCATCCCCATGCGGAGAGAGGGCATCTCAGGCCAGACTGCACCACTAATTTGGCTTGGAAAAGAACTTGCTCCCTGACAGCGTGGCTGATGGACACTTTGGAATCCAGGTGAGTGAGCTGAAGGGCAGCTGTGAAGGGCAGCTCTGGCTGGCACTAGTCCTGCACGTCTGGGAACGTGTTTCTCTCTGCATTTGAAGAGACTATGCAGAAATAGGTCTCCTAATCCTTGTGCTTTCCAGCATATGCTCTTCCTTCCTGCAGAAAGTTGGTGTCCACCATGATAGCTTTGTGTACAATGCGTGCATGGGAAATTTGTCAGGTGATCACTGAATGACTGATGTATTCAGTGAGTGAAGGGACAACTGACACCCCCTGGTGGGCGCAGAGTGTGAATGCATGAATGTGCAAGATGGATTCCATACTGGAGGAACCCTTAGCTGATACCCAGGAGAAGAAAAAGAAGTATCTGATGGACAATTCAGCATTCAGGTGACCCCTCTCCCAGTTACTGTTATTTTCTATTTGCTTACCAGTGTTCACTGGAATGCCTTTTTGAGAATGAGATGTCATATGTATTTTTTTTTTTAATATGGGTCTTGAATTCATGACCCTGAAGTCAAGACGTGAGCCAAAATCAAAAGTTGGACGCTTAACCAACTGAGCCACCCAAGCGCCCTGTATTTTTTTTTTTAAGATTTTATTTATTTATTTGAGAGAAAGAGAGCACGTACAAGAGCGGGAGTGGGGGGAGTGGGCAGCGGGAGAGGGAGAAGCAGGCTCCCCACTGAGCAGGGAACCCGACACAGGGCTCCATCCCAGGACCCTAGGATCATGACCTGAGCTGAAGGCAGATGTTTAACCAACTGAGCCACTCAGGTGCCCCAGGTGCCCCTGTATTTTTGATTCTTAGAATCTGAAGGGGTCATAAGATGCATTCCATGAGAAATAATATTGAATCATCATGTGGCCAGGTGTGAGGGGCTCCCCTGCCAGAAGGGTGTAAGAAGGAACTAACATTTATGAAGTGTTTGGAAGGTGAGAGGCAATGGCTTGGTTCCCAGTGACAGCTTTTTGCACTGGATGCCATTTGGGGGTAAGGTGGGGTGGGTGAGCTACCTTAGAAAGAAAACTGAGAACACAAGTTTATATACCCGGTCTGATTTTTGAGAGAGCTTGGCATTGAGGTTTGTCCCAGAGGCCAGCCGCGGCCCTGCCTCAGGGTGGGTGTGGCTAGGGCAGGTGGGGATGGTTGTGGGAGGTGTGAAGCTCAACAGACTTAGTGAGTCCTTTGGTGTGGCTCTGTACGTGAGTGACAATCAGATTGCAGAGCATGTGCCCTCTCTCCTCCTGGCAGGCAGGTGTGTAGCCTGTGGGCTGGACCAGTATGGTCAAGAAAGTCCTGGAAATGGGCAGGCAGAGGCTGTGGTGCCTCAGGTCCTGTTGGCAGCACCATACTCCAAGGTTAGTTGATGAATGTGATGAATTTGCATATCAACAAAGCCAGGACCATCACCAACTAGTTTGAAAGTATACATTTGGAATAAAACATTTATAAAGCCCAAATCCTTCCAGTTGTCAAGTAATGGGACAGTATCAGGAGAGATGGAGGAATGACCTTTACTCCCAATTTGTTCAGAGAAGCCATCTCATTGTGAGCCTTGGGCATCTTATGATCCATAAGTTCTTCCCATGAGCACCAAAATTATTCCAGAGAGATTCAGACTTTTCTTGATATCTAGGAATCAACCATACTGAATACAGTCTTGTATCAATGGTTCAGACATGATAATAATTTCAGCCAATATTTACTATCCACCCACTTCTCTCTATCCCCTCACTACTAGCCCTGTGCCACATACACTAAAACTGACACCTGAATGATCTTCTAAAAAAGAATATCTGGGGGCATCTGGGTGTCTCAGTTGGTTAAGCATCTGACTCTTGATTTTGGCTCAGGTCATGATCTCAGAGTCCCGAGATCAAGCCCCATGTTGGGCTCTGTGCTGGGTGTGGGGCCTGATTAAGATTTTCTCTCCCTCCTCTTCTGGCCCTCCCTGCTAAAAATAAATAATTAATTAAATAAATAAAAATAAAAAAGAATATCTGATTGTGTTTGTGTCTCTCTGCTCTTAAAGCCTTTCATCAGCTTTCCACTGCTCAGAAGATAAAGACAAGTCCCTTGACATGGTTGGTGAGGTCTTGCATGGTCTGGCCCCACCTCCTTCTCCAGCCTCATTGCCCAGCTGGGTGCCCTCACCTGTCTATCAGGCTCATGTATTTGCCAAGCTCTCATCTGCCACAGGGATATTACACGTGGTATATTTCCTGTCTGGAATGATCATCCTTTTTTTATCTAGTTAATTCTTACTCATAATGACTCAAAGGTCACTTGCTCAAGGAAGCTTTTTCTGATATCTCTGACCAGTTTAAATATCTCCATTATGGACTCTGATAGAACCATGAGCACTTGCACTTAGAAACAGTTGCAATTTTGTAGTTATTTGTATATATTTTTTATTGGTGCTTGTCTCTCTTCCAAATGGTTAGCTCCATCAGGGCAGAAACAATATTGCTTTTGCCCATCATTGTATCTCAATGCCTGGTATTCACTCAAGCACCCATAACGTGCCAGGCACCATTCTGGGGCTAGAGATGCCGGAATAAGCAAAATGAAGGTCCCTTTCCCCATGGAGAGTGCTTTTTTTCATTAGTCAATATTTATTATGTTCTAGGTACTGGCTAGGTGTTTTTCATGAATTACCTCATTTAATCCCCTTAAAATCTGGTTTTTACCTTATTATTTCTCTTCTTTCAGATCTTATAAACAGAAGCTTGAATTTCTCAAGCTTCTCATTTCACAGCATATTATCACTAGTGACCTGCTGGACCCTTCCTTGGTTCACTATTATCCCCTATTCCCCACTCTTATAATGCCCCCTCCCACCCCTGAAAGAATTCTGGTGTATCTTTTTGTTTGAATGTGTTTTTCAAAACTGAGGCTTGCTCTTTGATGCATTTTTGTTGATGTTTGATGAGTTTTTAATTTACACAAATGTTTTTGTGTTATATATTTCTTACTTTACCCCCAATGGCACAGTTCCTAAGATCCAACTATATTGTTATGTATGCATCTAATTCATCACTTCTAATTGTTGTGTGGTACACCATAAAATGTATTTAATACACTATACCTTTCCAGTTTTCTAGAGATGAACAACCACATTTCCACCAACATAATAAATGTATGATTTGCACAATGAACACACTCATATAGTTCTCCTTATATATGAAGAGAAAAATTATACACCTAATGAGTGGCAGAACAAAAAGTTTCATGCAGCTACAATTTCTTGCTTTGTAATACTGCCTAGAATTGGTGTGAATACCAAAAATCATGTAAATATTATGTACTAATTGGGGAAATGTAAAGATAAAACTTTCTAAACCATAAAATGGTACCAATTGGACATGTTTAATAGATAAGGAATTAGAATGTTTTAACTGTGCCTAAAACCAAAGAACAAATGGGAGGAAATATTATCCAAGGAGATTTGGCACTAGATCTTTACTAATCAAGCAAGGATTCCAGAATGTTCTTCGGGTCCAATGGAAGCCTCTTCCACGAGTGTACTGTTAATGGACACAAAGAACAGCATAAAGGGCACCATATCTGGCCATAACCCAAACTAGACAGGTTGGCTGCATTCTGGACATGCAAAGATATAAAGGAGTTTCATGCAGAGAATTGAACATAGGGGATGACATCTGAGATTCTTTACAACTTTAAGATGTCCTTGTTTGACTTGTGAGTCTATACATCGACTGCTTCACTCAATATTGTGAACAGATGGGGCACCTAGGTGGCTCAGTAGGTTAAGCATCTGTCTTCGGCTCAGGTCATGATCCAAGAGTCCTGGGATTGAGTCCTGCATCAGGCTCCTTCCTGAGCAGGGAGTCTGCTTCTCCCTCTCTGTTTGCCCCTCCACCTCCACTTGTGCTCTGTCTTTCGCTTTCTTTCTCTCAAATAAATAAATAAAATCTTTTAAAAAAATATTGTGAACAGAGGCTGAAGACGCAGCTGCTGATCTCAAAGAGCTCAGGGTCTAGTTAGGAGACAGACAATAAACACACAGTTAAATATGGGATGATCTTTGCATTATCATGAACCCACACAGACCTTTATTATAACACAGAAATGAGATTACCAACTCAAGCCAGGAAAACAGAGAGGGGCTTCCTACAGAAAGTGATGCTTGGAAGGAGAGGTAGCCAGAGAAAGGCATGCCCTGTGTCTGGAACTGTATGTGCCAAAGTACACAGGTGAAGTAATAAATGATTTTATTTTATCGAAAAATAAACCAATACTCTTTATAATAGCATTGAAAATCAAATATCTAGGGGTGAATTTAATGAAAGATGTGCAAGAACTTTACCCTGGAAACAGTAAGCATTTTTGAGAGGAATTAAAGAAGATATAAACAAGTGGAGAGATATACCATATTCATGGATTAGAAGGATGACTGTCTTAAAATGTTTATTTGCTCTAAATTGATCTATAGTTCCAATGGAATGCCTACCAAAATTACAGCAGGTTTTGGGGGGAGAAATAGGAAATCTAATTCTAAAATTTTTATGGAAATTCAGAGGACCTAGAAGTGCCAAAATTATCTTGAAGTAGAAGAGTGTTGAAGAACTTACACTACATCATTTCAAGACTTGCTATAAACACAATAATCAAGTCAGTGTGGTATTGTGTAGGGAAAAACACACAGGTCAATGGAAGAAAAGGGAGTCCAGAAATAGACCTCTACTTTTACAGTCAACTTATTTCAGACAAGGGTACCAACATAATTCAATGGTGACAGGAAATTCTTTCAACAAATAGTGCTGGAAATACTGAATATTCTTATGGGGAAAAAAAGTAAAGTCAACTCCTGTCTCACTGCACAAATAACAAAATAATTTGAGATGAATCAAAAGTCTATATAAAAAAAAACAGAACCATAAAGCTTCTAGAAGAAAATACAAGAGAAATTCTTTGCAATCTTCAGTTAGATATGGATTGTTGCAAGAAGACACGAAAAAGACAAATCCTAACATAAAAAAACTGATAAATTGGACTTCAACACAATTAAAAATTTCTGCCCATTAAAGTTGCCATTAAGAAAATGAGCAGATAAACCACAGACAGGGGAAAACTATTTGCAGAACATATATCTGATAAATGTTTATATTCAGAATATATTATTAATAAATTAATAAGAAGATAATTCAATTTTTAAAATGGACAAAATACTTCACAGAAGACAATATGCAAGTGGCCAATAAGTACATGAAAATATACTCACATTTTTAATTGTTAGAAAAATGCAAATTAAAACCACAATGAGATACTATTACACACCCACCCAGAAGGGTAAAATAAAAAAAAACAATGACAACACCAAATGTTAGTGGGGATGTAGAGCAATTAGACTCTCGTATTGGATGATGAAAGAGTCAAAAGGTACAACTAGTTTGGAGAACCATCTGCCAAAATCTAGTAAAGTTAAGCAGACAGCTACCCTGTGACCCAACAGTTCCAATTCTAGGCATTTGCCCAAGAGAAATAAACGATCATCCACAAAAAGACTAGTATAAAAATATTCTGAAGCCTTATTCATGATAATCTCAAACTGAAAACAGCTCAAATGTTCATCAACAGAAAAGCAGATTTTAAAATTGTGGTGTAGTGCCCACTTGAGCAATATTTCTACTACAATTGGAATGATACAGAGATGATTAGCATGGTCCCTGCACAAGGATGACATGCAAATTTGTAAAGCTTTCCATATTTTTTTGGATAAAGAAGATGTGATGTACACATACACACACATACACACACAATGGAATATTACTCAGCCATAAAAAAGAATGAAATCTTGCCATTTGCAGTGACGTGGATGGAGTTAGAGTATATTATGCTAAGCGAAATAAGTCAGTCAGAGAAAGACAAATACCATATGATCTCACTCATATGTGGACTTTAAGAAACAAAACAGATGAACACAGGGGAAGGGAAGGAAAAATAAAATAAGATGAAAACAGAGAGGGAGGCAAACCATAAGAGATGCTGAACTCCAGGAAACAAATGGAGGGCTGCTAGAGGGGAGGTGGGGGAGGGATGGGGTAACTGCGTGATGGGCATTAAGGAGGACACTTGATATAATGAGCACTGGGTGTTGTATGCAACTGATGAATCACTAAATTGTACCTCTGAAACTAATAAAAAAAACTGGCATATTCATACAACGTAATGCACAAAATAGTATTTTCTATATGATTCCATTTATGAAGTTCCAGAACAGACAAAACTCATCCGTGGCAATAAAGATCAGAAAATGGTTGCCTCTGGGGTAGGGGGATGGTAGGTTGACTGGAAAGGGACACGGGAAAACTTTCTAGAGCACTGGGAATGTTTGGTATCTTGCCCCGCAGATAAATTGTCAAAACTCATTATACTGATCCCTCAGGATTTTTTTTTATATTATTGTATGTTAATTATATCAAAAGGAAGGAGGGAAGGAGAGAAGGCAGGCAGCCAGGTAGGCAGACACACGGTCTGATCAGAGAATCTTGGGCAATTGCTGATGCCTAAAACACTGGTGCCATGCTGGAAAGGGGTAGGAAGGGAGCCCTGCCCCTGCTCACAAGGTCAAGCTGTCTCTGATTTTTCCCCTCCCTTGGCAAAAGGAAAGCCTGAATGATTCTATGCAGGAATGACATTTGTGCCTTAGAGAGGTCACCTTGATGAGAGGTGAGGCAGGGCGTTAGGCATCTGCTATGACCAGGGGGTTGTTACAGGAGATAATTTGGAGATTCCAGCTGGTTACAGTGGTACATGCAATGTTATTTTTAGCTTCCCCCAACAGGAAGGAAGAGCATTTCTCTGGTTGCTAGGGAAATCGTGTTCTTAGCAGTTACATCTTGGTTCCTAATTTAAGTCTTGGGGGAAAGAAAAGTCTTGGGGAAAACCAGAGAACTTTACAAGCCAGTGCGGGTATGCCTTGCCAGGACTGTACACCTGCTCGAAAGTTGTTATTTTTCTCCTAATGCATTCATGAGTGACTGTCACCATAGCAACAATGATGCTGGACAAGGCTGGGTCATCAATGGAGAACTCCTGCTGGTTACAGGATGGAGGTCAGTCCAGGAAGCCCTGTTCAGGACCAGTGGCAAGTGTTGGAACAGATGGATATGCTGGTAGCCACTGCAAGTGCCAAGGGGTGGAAAAGTTGTAGGCAGAGGGTAACCTGAGGGGCGCATAGGTTTGCTGCCAGCCCATCGTGGTCCTAATTCCTGCGGGGCAAAATCTCAAATCCCCTTGGCATTTGGCTAAAGCTTAGTGTGGTTTCTTGGGCATAGTACATTTAAAGTACTCGTTTGTCTAGACTCTTAACTACAGAGAACAAACTGATGGTTGCGGGGGGTGGGGGTGGGGGGAGGGGAGAAACAGGTGATGGGGATTAAGGAGGGCACTTGTCGTGATGAGCATTGGGTTATGTATGGAAGTGTGGAATCACTGTCTTGTACACCTGAAACTGATATTACACTCCATGTTAACTAACTGGAATTTAAATTAAACCTTTTTAAAAAATAAAGCGCATGTTTGCCAAATGAAAGCCATCTCATGGTGGTAGTAAGAGAAGAATCCGAAACTGCCTCTGGCTTTGGAGCCATGCCGTTACGGGAGCAACAAGAGTAGCTTTGGGGCGTTAGCTGTCCCATAACTTCCATCAACATCCAGCTTCATTTAGTAGCATGGACAATGGACCTAAGTCTTTCGTGAGACGTCAATAAGACGTAGTTTAGAGTTTAGTGACCTCCTCTCATCCCCGTGAAAATACACAGGACCATCTCTGGCAGAGCACAGGGCTGTGTTCCAGCATCCCTGACTCATTTCCATCCCAAACACCAAGTTCCTTCCACCTCACTGCTGGAAAGCAACGTTGGCAGCTTGTCAGTGTTTTCCAGAGGCGCTTCTGTGATGAGATGAAGGCGCCTTCCTTTGGCTTTGGTTTTCAACTGGTTTGTGCAAGTGAGGGTGGGCAGCACACCACCACCTTTCTCTCCACCTGTTTGCAAGGCTAGCCCCTCTCCCCCACTGCAGGTCAGAAGGCAGCTTTCAGAAAATACCCAGACCAGCACATCTCACATCTTTTTCCCTGCTCTGTCATACCTGATGGATGGAGTCCCCACTCATGACAAGGGTCAATGGATGTACTTAGATTTTGATGAAACAGGGAAAAAAAATTGTGTGAGGAAAGAAAGCTCTGCAATGATGCATCGTCATTAGCCCCATTCTGGGTGTCTCTGGGGGGACAGCATCCTTGGCATGGGGTGGGGACGACAGGTGCCTGTGGCCCTTCCATTCCTTCCCTCCCAATCATGACGTGCTTTGAAGGCAAGTAAGGTAATGTGAATTGATCTTGCAGTAATCTCAAATCAACTCTAATTCCTTTTGTCACATGAAATCATCCCCAAATCTTACTGATGACTGATAATCGTTGAACCCTCAGTGGCTCCTACCACCCACTGAAACCCATTTGTCATCCCTGAAAGTCTTTTGAGCCACCTTAGTTTGCTACCTGTCCTCGGTTCCATGCCACATCGACTTTTCATGGTTCAAAGATATAGAGGAGAGGCACCCAATTTACCTAGACTCGTGTGGCATTGATTTGCAGGGAGAGAAAGGTTGAGTGTCTGTACCCCACCCCTTCCTGTTAGAAACCTGACTTTTAGTGCCCACCTCAGCATCTGCATCGGAAGAATTAAGATGCGTGGACATTACTTTCCTACACATTTGCCCCAATACATCTCAGAGAGTACAGGGGAAGGCAGAAGACAGGCCCCTCCAGCACACACATCCCTCACCAGCTGCAGAATCCTCCCAAATGTCCTCAACACACCTGAAAGGACATGTCTGGTTCTCCCTGGAATGCACCCCCCTCCCCCAGCAATCATTTCCTAAGGAGATTGGAGGGGATGGAGAAACTTTTGGAGAGGTGAATCAGAACCTTCTAGCAGGAGATAGCACTCTGTCTCCACCACCCCATGATTTTGAGAGTCACTGGTCCGGGGACTAGCAGCGGGGCAGCATGGGAGTGACTTTTTCCCCCCACTGTGTTCTTATCTGGAAAACTGTGGAACCCAGGATTATGTAGAGAAGGTCAACCAGGATAGTGCCTAGCACGGGGCTCTTTTCCAAAGAAGTTCAAGACTGCGAGACATCCAGGGAGGTAAGTGGACAGAATCCTGCACTCCAGCCGAGACGACAGGTATGAGCTGTGACCTTGCAGAGAAGATTTCAACAGTATGCATGGGACTAGAGAGGCACCATCCCCACCCCCCTGCCCATCTCTCCGTGGGAAGACTGTCCCAACAATCCTGTGAGATGTCAGTGAAGATCCCTGGGAGAAGCCAAGACCAGCGTAGACTGGTTCTGGGGATTAGAACATCAACATATATATGTGGGGAAAGGACACATTTTGGCCCTTGTCACCAACCATAAGCTATTCACAATCAGCAGGCTGATTCTGAAGAGGGGTAACTGACTCTCGGGGAGATCAGGTCCCAGTTGCCCAAGCTTGCATAGGAACACCAGACAGAGCCCCCGGGCACTGGGTCTGGGAATCGCAACGCTCCCGATCTCTCCTGCCCTGTCAGACCGCCTGCCCGTTTTGTGGGGCTCTACTTTTGTGTTGTCTTGTATTTAAGTTTGAGGAATTGGAAGAGCCCAAAGCCCAAGAGCATGTTATGGTCTACCACTTTTATAGATTAAAACAAAAATCGTGGCGTCTGGGTGGCTCAGTCGGTTAAGCAACGGCCTTCAGCTCAGATCATGATCCCAGAGTCTCAGGATCGAGTCCTGCATCAGGATCTCTGCTCAGTGGGGAGTCTGCTTCTCCCTCTGGTCCTCCCCCCACTTGTGTTCTCTCTCTCACTCTCAAATAAATAAATAAGATCTTAAAAACAAAACAAAAAAATTCATAAGTTGCCAAAGATAGACTTGAAGTCCATTTAGATGTAAATAATACTCATAAAAATACTAAAGAACGTTGTTGAAGAAAGGGAACCAAAGAATTCTGTGTAGGCCTACATGTGTTTGGAAGGAGAAACATATAAATTGTTCATGTGAAGAATAGCTTATGGTTGGTGACAAGGGCCAAAATGTGTCCTTTCCCCAGATATATATGTTGATGTTCTAATCCCCAGGACCTCACAATGTGACCCTATTTGGATGTCAGGTCTTTAAAGAGGTGATGAAGTTAAAATGGGGTCATTAGACTGGGCCCTCGTCCAACACGATCTGTGTCCTTCTAAGAAGAAGAGATTAGGACACAGGCACTCATAGAGGGGAGACTGCGTGAAGACACGGGCAGAAGACAGCCATCAACAAGCCAAGGAGAGAGGCCTCCGAAGGAACCAACACCGTGATCTTGGACTTCAGCCTCCAGATCCGGGAGATGATAACATCCTGTTGTTCAAGCAGCCTGGGCTGTTACTTTGTTGTGGCCCCAACAAACTAGTGTAGCTGCAACCGTACGGTTGTTCTAATTGTTTACGGTTAAATTGAACCAGGAGTCGCTAAAGCCCTCAACTTCCCCGAAGAGTATTTTCCCTAACCTGACTGCAAAGATGGTCAATAGCCTCCTAAGGGCAGAATAACGGCCTTGTTTATGAGTTCACTCCAGCAGCCTGGAAGCCACAGGGGGTTAAATCCAGCGGGCTTTGAGAAGTAATACAAGGAAGGCTACTTGCTATCACAAGTACTTTATGATTTCTTTTGAAAATCGGCCGAGCATATGTGCGAAATTTTCTCTCTATTTAGAGCCCTGTCACTTCCAGAGGCTCAGCTGCTCTCCTGTGGTTGGTGGGGAGGGCGGGAGGGGACTCAGCAGCCTGGCTGTGTATTTTCTCCCTGCTCTAACTACCTTGTCCACACGGCCTCAGGCTGTGTGTGATGTGTGAAATCAGCCTTGTTAAAAAAAAACAAAAAACAAAAAAAAATTATAGGTTCCCGTCTCCCTGGGGGAATATGAATTTGGGATTGATTTTTACCCTTAGGTTCAGTCTGGCCTCAATCTCTCTAAGCGCCCAGGTCCTGGTGTAGCCACGGATGCAGAGGGGCATGGACACGGCCCATAGTGCAGAGAGAACAAATATTAAGGCCCACACATCTTCAAGCCCACCTACTTATTGAAACAGTCTCAACACGTAATGCAATTATCTACTAAAATATGCCAAAGCACAGACTCTTTCCCAACACTGACCCTGGAGCCATTCTGGGGAGGAAAAGGCGAGCGGGCCTCCAGGGAGTGACAGCAGCCCCAAGCCTTTCCCTTTGCTCCTACCCTGGTAGGCCTCTTCCTTTTGGGGTGCAGGAGGGTGAGGTAGGTGTGTGTCTTCCCTCCAGGGGTCACTGTGGGGTCTGCCGCCCCCGCTCACAGTGACTGTGAGGAGGGCGGGTTCCCTCATGAGTCTTCAGCATGATGCTGGTCATGGGAGAGTGCAGGGAGCAATAATGAGCAGATGGTTGAGTTACTCTGTATCTAAAGCCCTTAGCCAGGGTAACAGCATCATACTCTAAGCACAACCCATGGAGTGAGACTAGACTTATTCTCTCATTCAGCTTTGTTGGAAGCTTGGGTTTGTTTTGGGTATTGTCGGTGTGGTTTCCCCCCAAAGAGCTGCATTTCATACTTTGTGGATGGTTTCCCTGCTGTTGGAGCTGCATCCCCAGGTCCCCGGGCACCACGTCTCCTGCATCCCCTTCCATCAAGGGTCATGTCTCCATCTTCTCAGACTGGATGTCCCAAGGTTGTGTCTGGACTACTGCAGTGGGGAAGGCAGCCCAGGGACAGAATTCACCAGTCAGAGGAGTAATGAGGAACAGGAAGCCAGAGTGGAACTTTGTAATGAGGCCATAAAAGAGCTTGCTTTTTCATTTCAACACTTTATAACAGCTGCTTTCATTAAACTGGTAGTGAGTGCTCAGCTGAGACTGTTGACTCCCTGAGCCTCACTTTCCTCATTCATAAAATGGGGACAAAGCACCAATCTTGTGTTAGGTTGTTTTTTTTGGCAAGAATTAAATAAGAAAATGTACTTAGAAATACTTTGTAAGCTATAAATCATTATGCAAATATAAACATTAGTCATTATTATTAAAGAACTCTTTTAGTTTTTTTTTTAAAGATTTTGTTTATTTATTCATGAGAGACAGAGAGAGAGAGAGAGAGAGAAACAGAGGGAGAAGCAGGCTCCTGTGGAGCAGGGAGCCCTATGTGGGGCTCGATCCCAGGACCCTGGGATCATGACCTGAGCCGAAGGCAGACGGTTAACCATCTGAGCCACCCAGGCGCCCAGAACTCTTTTGATCTTGAGAAACACTTGGGGGGCATAGGAAGAAAGCCGCCTTCATATTACGAATTGATTTTATTTTTAAATAGGGTCCATGCCCAGCATGGAGCCCAAAGTGGGGCTTGAACTCATGATCCTGAGATCAAGACCTGAGCTGAGATCAAGTGTCGGACGCTTAACCCATTTAGCCACCCAGGCGCCCCTGCATGAATGGATTTTTTAAAACTAAATGAAGTCTTTCTCTTCCTCAATATTTTGCCTTACTCATCAGAAAACTTAACTTATAGTAGTGTCATCAACCATTGCTTTATGTTGCTGCAGGATTGTTTTCTAGTCGTTTCTATGGATGAAATGAGAAAGCAAATAGAAATCTGCAAACTGTAAAGGGCTATACACATTAAGGTGGAAGTTTAGTGCCTCAATGTACTGACACCCCCATCCTCCACCCCCCGCCCCGGCAGGGGCAAAGGTTGCCTTGAGGCTCAAGTGGTGTGAGTTCCTTTGGCCATAGAAATGGAGAGTGAGTCCCCCGACTGTAGGGTATCAAGTAGCCCATGTTTCTAGGGTCTGTGCTTGGTGCTTTGAGTTTCTGTGAGGGATTCCGACTCACTAATGTCCTAACAAGTCAAGTTCTCAGTCCTGCTGGCAAACCTGGAGGTCTCGAGATGCATGGGGAAGTTGATCCCACCCGTGGGGCCTACCTGCCTTACCAAGCTGCGTGTCAGGTGCTGTTTGCCTGGCCGAGAAGCGCAAGGCAGGACCTGCAAGAGGCATCATGTGGGTCCGAGAGAGGGGCTGGGTAGGGATTTGCCGCTCAGATGGAGGGTCCAGACCTGCAAACCCAAGAGGCCAAGTGCAGAGGGAGGAAGGGGGGGGGTGAAGGAGTGGCCTCATCATTCCACGCAGTAAACAATGTACAGTCAAAGTCCTACGTCAGGCTTGAGAAGGGGCTCTGGTCTTACTGCGGACGCAGAATGGACAGTGCAATCCAGGAAGAGACCCATGGAGCTCCCTCACGGCCACTAACGAGGGCGGCTGCAAAGGTGCAGTCAGGCTGAGTTTGCCGCCTTGGCAGACCCGGCCAACACCATGCCAAGTGCAGAGGCCAGTGTGAAAAGCCCTTTCAGGGATGTGGGGACAGAGCATGCCTTTGGCATCCAACTCATATAGGCCCTTCGAGGAACAGGAAGGAAGTGGGGTGTTTTCATCTGGGTTTTATTATTCTCTAGGTACTGGAAGGCCAACAGATTGGCTTTCCCTGGTGGCCTGGGACCTGGCCCTGGATGGTTAGGGCAGAGGAACAGTGAGAGCCCCCTGGAGAAGGCGCTGGGGTGCAGACTCCGATTGGTTGGCTTGTATGTGAAAGGCTCGCTCTCAGGCTGGTTGTTTACTGTCTCTGGGAATCGATTAGTCCTGCAGGGACAGTCCCTCCAGGGTCAGCAGGACCCCAGGTGTCAAGGCATCAGAAAACAGAAAATAAAGACAATGTTAATACGGTTGAGAGTATAGAACATTTTTTAGGGAGGGTAAGGAGGAAGTCCAGAGAATGTTGGCAGAGGGGAAATGACAGAGGGAGTGTGTCCAGGATGAAGTCAGAGCTCGGCCGATGTCCCCGCTGCTGGGGGGCAGGGCCCGGCCACGCTCTCTGGGGAGCCCAGCTGTCATTTGCTGACTGTTGTTTGGAAGCAGAATGGACAGAGGCAGGACATTTTCACACCGCCATTTTGATTAAATGGCCATTACCGAATAGAAAACATTTTTTGTTGCTAGTAAGATTTCAAACTCCAGCTAAGGCATATTTTGTGTGGGTTTCATCATTTTGTGTGTAAGTGAATTAATCAGTGGCTGCAACAGCTTTTATATTTTTTAAACTAGAATCTGAATATAGTTTATGGAATTTTAAAGCTAGAAGTGCCCTAAACATTACATTATCCAAGCTTGTCTTTTTTTTTTTTTTTTTACACAAGGAAATTAAGGGTCAGAGATACTATGTGGAACGCATTAAAAATTTTTAGTGCTGATCACAACAGACAACCTTGACACTCACCCCACCCCAGCATCCTCTCCTCTGACAAGGCTTGTTTGGGGGAGGAGTGTCAGGGGATGGGTGAGGGTGATTGATCTACCCATCATTTAGTAAAAATAATCCTGAGAGATAGTGCTTTTTTTTAAATCGGAAATCCACTTTTTAAAAATTGAGGTATGGTGGACATACAATATTATATTAGTTCCAGGTGTCCGACATAGTGATTCTGCAATTACTCAGTGCTCACCATGATGAGCGTGGTTACCATCTGTCACCATCCCATGCGATTACAGTATTATTAGCTATATTCCTTATGCAGTTCTTTTTATCCCCGTGAGTTATCATTTTATAACTGAAAGTTTGTGCCTCTTAATTGCCTTCTTTTATTTCACCCATCCCCTGCCCCTCTCCTCCCTGGCAACCCCCGGTTTGTTCTCTGTGTTAATGAGTCTGCTTCCATTTTTGGTCATCCATTTGTTTTTGTTTTTTTTTTTTAGATTCTACATATAAGTGAAATCATATGGTATTTGTCTTTCTCCGTCTGTCTTATTTCACTTAGCATAATACCCCCTCAGTCAGAGTAGTGCTTTTTAAAAATTATGTAACAGCTCATTTAGATGAATTATAGAACAAATGTACGATGAGGAATAGCTCTCTAAGTATGTCAGGAAAAGTTAGGGGAAAAAAGCCACTGATATAAAATACAGCTTTAAGTCCAGCATGGGGAATAGATTCAGTGTTACAATAGCGTTATAGAATGATGGATAGTGACCACATTTATCATGCTGAGCACTGAGTAATGTATAGAATTGTCCAATCACTATGCTATACACCTGAAACTAACATAACATTGGATGTTAAATATACTTCAATAATAAAAATTTAAAAACAAAATTATCAGAGTCAAAAGTGTGGTTTCTCTGAAAAAGAATAAGAACATGAATACAATTAAGAAGCACTTTTGTCTTCCATGAGTAATCAAAGTATTAATTAGGAGGAAAATTAATTTATTCAATATCAAATACCTACAACTAACATCAATGTTGAAATACTCAATGTGTTCCTCAGATAGTCAAATATAAAACAAGACTGCTCTTAACACTGTTCATCAAAATAATACTGAAAGTTCTAGTCAAAACAGTAAGGAATGAAAAGAAAAGCCATACATATTCAACAACTTGGATGAATCTCAAGGTCATTCTACCGAGTGAATAAAATATCAAAAGATCAAATACTGTACGATCCAATTTATATAACATTCTCGGAATGGCAAAAGTATTTACATGGAGCTCAGGCTACTGGTTGTTACTGGATAGGGATGGTGGAGTTGAAGGGGTTTGTATGACTAAAAAGGAGTAGTACAAGGCAGATCTTTCTGGTAATGGAAGAGTTCTGTATCTTGATTGTGATGGTTATTACACAAATCTACATATGCACATTGTGAAAACATCAGTTTCCTGGTTTTCCTATTGTACTTGCATAATGTAAGATGTAAGCATTGAGGGAAACTGAGTGAAGGAACAAGACCTCTCTGTATTAAAAAAAAAGGGGCACCTGGGTGGCTCAGTCAGTTGGGCATCCGTCCGACTCTTGGTTTCGGCTCAGGTCATGGTCTCAGGGTCGTGGGATCGAGCCCTGCGTTGGGCTCTGCGCTCAACATGGAGTCTGCTTGTCCCTCTTCCTCTGCTCCTACCCCTGCTTGCGAGCACTCTCTCTCTCTAATGAACGGATAAATAAAATCTCTAAAAAAAAATTAAATAAGTAAATAAAAAATTTTAAGAGAGAGATTTGACCATGTGAAGTAGGGAGTTGTCATTTTTTGAGCTGCCCTGCAGCATCCAAAACCCCTTGTTTTGGGGGGAGAATCCCTTGTTCTGCAGGGAGCAGAGTTCTGGTTTCCCACTATGGAAGCCAACGCGGGCCTCCTCCTTTTCCCCATGCCTTTGAACCCAGTGTGGACACGTCTCCTGGGCTTTTTTGTCCTTGGATCCTTCCACTGGGGCTCCTTGGATGAGTAGCCCAAAGACGAAGGGTCTACTTACCCCTGAGTCAAAGAGGAACATCTCACAGGAGAGGCTCAGGTACTTAAGAGTGGCCTCATGATAAAGTCAACCTCATACATGACAAGATTCTCCCACCATGGAGGGGAGTCTATGCCTCACCTCAGGGGGGCATCTCTGCAACTGGACTGATCTTATGTTATAACTTGCTGGAAGAAGCCTACCAACTTCTGAGGTCAAGATGGTCCCAAATGAAAGGGCATTCAGTGCTTTATGATGGGACCCTCTTCTTTGTTGACTCGGCCCCATGCCCTCCATGCTCAGGGCCTGACACAGAACCTCCACCGGTAGGCACAGCTCTCATTAGAAGTCTCAGGGACCTCTGGTCGTCTCCAGGGAAGGCCCAGCTCACAGCATAAGCAACCAAATGCAAAGTGCCACAGTCACAAATAGCATGTATAGTATGACAGTATTTTGGTTTAAAAAAACCATATATGTACACATATGGGTATATATAGACATATATACATAAACATATGTATTATGCATATATAATGTATATGTACATACACACATACGTATATATTTAGAAAAACAGAAAAACGTCTGGGAAGAATATATGAAATATATCTATTAAAGAAACTATCTTTTTGATGAGATCATAAATGACTTATTCCTTCTTTTTTGTTTTGTTTCAAAATGTAAAATTTTCAGGTCGCACTTTTTTTTTTAAGATCTTATTTATTTATTTATTTGGGACACACACACACATTCACGAGCAGAAGGGAGCGGGAGAGGGAGAAGCAGGCTCCCCACTGAACGAGGAGCCCCATGCAGGGCTCGATCCCAGGACCCTGGGATCATGATCTGAGCTGACAGCAGACACTTAACCAACTGAGCCACCCAGGCGCCCCGCAGGTATCACTTTTATAGTCTGAAGAAAACCTATAAATCTCTTTTCATCGGGGTAAAACACAGAAATTACACTTTTACCTTGTTAAACCGCATCAGGATTTCCTTATGCCCAAAAGGCAGCTGTAGGACACACTCTGTCTGTTCCGGCCAGTGTGGGGTTTCCAGTTCTCTTCCCTGCCCACCTCCAGGAGGCGTCACTGAGCTTCAGTCTGGAGACCGGCCCCCCTTTACACTCTTGGCTTCACCTTTCAGGGTAAATTTGCTCATGTGGTTCAGACGCTTGAACACAGGTTACGTGAAAACCCAGAAACCCTTGACTAGGAGACCTGGCTCCGGCGCAGTAATTGCAGGAGTGATGCTCTCCTGAAGAGTGTGCTGCTGGCCGTAGACATTGGCACTGGCCTTGTATGCACGGAGACAAACAGCGCATGCAGGACCGCAAGGGCCAGGGGATCGGCCCTCACCGGTCACATGCTGGCCGCATGGGTGAAGGATCTGAAAACTGCCCTGTACATCTGTGAAAATGAGGAAGGCTTCATAGTGGTGTTGCAGAATTAAATGACCGTGCATGTGGACACCTAGTATAGCTCCTAGCGCATAGTAAGTGATCAGTAAGAGTGAGCTGTCTTGGGCTAAATGGAGAGGTGGAAAATATGAAATATTGGCAAGGAGGTAGAAGACCAGGCACTCATACCTCGCTGGGCAGAGGGTCAGTTGGTGCTGCCACTTTGGAACACAGGTAATGGTTACTAAAGCTGAACTGCTGCATCCCCACTACCCCCAAATTCCATGTATAGGCTGCAGACCCAACAGAAATGCATGTGCACGTGCACCAAGATGCGCGCGCGGGTCAGCATGTTTAAAGCAACATTATTCATAATAACCCAGACCTGAGAAGAACGTAAATGTCCTCCAAAAACAGAATGGATAAATCATTTGCGATGTGTCCCCACCGTGGGATGCCACACAGTGTTGAGGATGAACAAACCACACTCGCAGACACAGGTGATGCTCACAAACACAACAGTGAGTGAAGAAGGGACACATGACAGAGTCCTATCTTGCACACATGCAGCTGAGGCTGTTAGAAGGCAGGCCATCCTTGCTGGGGGAGGGGCCAGCGACAAGTGGGAGCCCACGTGGGCTGCCATTTCTTTTTTTTTCTTTTAAAGATTTTTAAAATTTATTTGACAGAGAGACACACAGCGAGAGAGAGAACACAAGCAGGGGGAGTGGGAGAGGGAGAAGCAGGCTTCCCGCAGAGCAGGGAGCCCGATGCGGGACTCGATTCTAGGACCCTGGGACCATAACCTGAGCTGAAGGCAGATGCTTAATGACTGAGCCACCCAGGTGCCCCATGGGCTGTCATTTCTTGCTGTGGGTGCTGGTTACTCAGGTGGCTCTGTTGGTAAAATCTATCAAGCTGTGCACTTAACGACTATGTGCATTTCTGTGTGTATATTAAAATTCAATAAAAATTTTTAAAAAAGAAAATACGGTTTAAAAGTTGTGAAAAGTCATGTAGCTATTTTATCCTCTCTATTAGCATCAGTCTGCTTGGGGTAAGACAGCTGGCTTGTTAGGGTGCATACCTTTCCTTTTCTTTTATTAATTAATTTTTTATTTT
This sequence comes from Mirounga leonina, assembly GCF_011800145.1. NCBI lineage: Eukaryota > Metazoa > Chordata > Mammalia > Carnivora > Phocidae > Mirounga > Mirounga leonina. The sequence continues at coordinate 1,630,307 of NW_023270380.1, forward strand.
TAAAAGTTTTTATTTTAATTCCAGTTAGATGACATACAGTATTGTACTAGTTTCAGGTGTACAGTATAATGATTCAACACTTCCCTACATCAGCCGGTGCTCATCACAGCAAGCGCCCTCCTAATCCCCATCCCCTATTCACCCATCCCCCCACCCACCTGCCCTCTGGTTACCATCAGTTTGTTCTCTGTAGTTCAGAGTCTGTTTCTTGGTTTCTCGCTCTCTTTCTCCTGTTTTTCCTTTGTTTATTAAATTCCACATATGAGTGAAATTATATGGTATTTGTCTTTCTCTGACTGACTGCTTCCACTTAGCATGATACTCTCTGGCTCCAGCTGATGCGGGATCATTGAGCCCAATGGTCAAGAAAGAATTCTTGAGACACCTTTGGTGCGAAAAGGTGGTTTTATTATTGCATGGGGACAGGACCTGTGGTCAGAAGGAGTTGCACTGGGATTATGAGGAGTGACTGATTATATACTTTTTAATTAATGGGGTTAGGGATAGTATAAGTTTCTAAGGAATTTGGAGGGAAGGCCTTCAGGACCTCGAGGGAGTAGTTGTTGTTAAGATAAGGTTACTTTTAGGGCGCCTGGGTGGCTCAGATGGTTAAGCATCTGCCTTCAGCTCAGGTCATGATCCCAGGGTCCTGGGATTGAGCCCGGTGTCGGGCTCCTGGCTCGGTGGGGAGTCTGCTTCTCCCTCTCCCTCTGCCTTTCCCACTGCTCATGCTCTCTCTCTCTCTGTATCTCTGTGTCTCAAATGAATAAACAAAATCTTTTTGTTTGATGTCTCTAGCAAAACATCAACATTCAGGCAGTCACGAGTTCCTTGAGGAAGGTCACACTGCATGTTTCAGGGATCTATCAGTGGGCTGCAAGCTGTAAGGAGATCTAATTTTGGCTACATTTCTTTTGCCTTTGCTCTCCTCACCATACCCATGTTGTTGCAAAAAGATTTTATTCTTTTTTATGGCTGAATAATATTCATCTATATGTATACACACACCACATCTTCTTTATCCATTCATTGATTGATGGACACTTGGGTGGCTTCCATGTCCTGGCTATTGTAAATAATGCTGCTATAAACATAGGGGTGCATGTATCCTTTTGAATTAGTGTTGTTGTTTTCTTTGAGTAAATACTCAATAGTGGGATTGCTGGGTCATAGGGTCGTTCTATTTTTAACTTTTTGAGGACGCTCCGTGCTGTTTTCCAGAGTGACTGCACGACTTTGCATCCATGCCAACAGGGCAAGAGGGATCCCCTTTCTCCACATCCTCACCAACACTTTTGTTTCTTGTGTTGTTGATTTTAGCCATGCTGACAGGTGTGAGGTAATATCGCATTATAGTTTTGATTCACATTTTGCTGATGATGAGGGATGTTGAGCATCTTTTCATGTGTCTGTTGGCCATCTGGATGTCTCCTTTGGAGACATGTCTGTTCATGTCTTCTGCCTATATTCTAGTTGGAGTATTTGTTTTTTGAGTGTTGAGTTTTATAAGTTCTTTATATATTTTGGATATTAACCTTTTATCAGATATGTCATTTGCAAATATCTTGTCCCATTCCGTAGGTTGCCTCTTAGTTTTGTTGATTACTTCCTTCACTGTGCAGAAACTATTTCTTTTGATGTACCAATAGTTTATTTTTGCTTTTGTTTCCCTTGCCTCAAGAGACACATCTAGAAAAGAGTTACTAGGGCCAATGTCAAAGAAATTACTGCCTGTGTTCTCTTCTAGGATTTTTATGGTTCCAGGTCTCACATTTTGGTCTTTAGTTCATTTTGAATTTATTTTTGTGTATGGTGTCAGCAAGTGGTTCAGTTTCACTCTTTTGCATGTAACTGTCCAGTTTTCCCAACACCATTTGTTGAACAGAATTTTCCCATTGTATAGTCTTTCCTGCTTTGTCAAAGATTAATTGACCATATAGTTGTGGGTTTATTTCTGGGTTTTCTATTCTGTTCTATTGATCTATGTGTCTATTTTTGTGCCAGTACCATACTGTTTTGATCACTACAGCTTTTTTTTTCTAAAGATTTTATTTATTTATTTGAGCCAGAGAGAATGAGAGAGAGAGCACATGAGAGGGGGGAGGGTCAGAGGGAGAAGCAGGCTCCCCGCCGAGCAGGGAGCCCAATGCGGGACTCGATCCAGGGACTCCAGGATCATGACCTGAGCCGAAGGCAGTCGCTTAACCAACTGAGCCACCCAGGGGCCCCATTGATCACTACAGCTTTATAACATAACTTGAAGCCCAGAATTGTGGTGCCTCCAGCTTTGCTTTGCTTTTTCAAGATTGCTTTGGCTATTTGGGGTCTTTTAAAGTGGTTCTATACAAATTTTAGAATTGTTTGTTCTAGCTCTGTGAAAAATGCTGTTGGTATTTTGATAGGGATTGCATCAAATGTGTAGATTGCTTTGGGTAGTATAGACATTTTAACAATATTTGTTCTTTCAATCCATGAGCATGGGTTATCCTTCCATTTCTTTATGTCATCTTCAGTTTCTTTCATGGGTCTATACATTTTCTTAGTAGATTCATTCAGTTCAATTACACAGAACTTAGAACATTCTTAAGGGGACTAGCTGCTCTGGGGTGATAAATACAGGTTGTTTGGGTAGACGGGAAGACACCACACTTGACCTTCTTACATCTGTGTCCCCAAGAATGCAGAATCCCAAGTCAGGAGAGGAGAGAGAGCTGTGTGGTCTGGGCCCTCGCCCCACCCGCCCCTCCCCCAAGCCCAGGCTGCTCCCTCAGGAGCCACCCTTCAGAGCTCCATGAGGGATCTGCAAAATGCAAGATTTGGCCAAGTTTAAGGGAAAACAGGAATTTCAGAGACTAACAAGACAAAGGGATGCACCCCTGAAGTGAATCATCCCCTGAAATCCAGCATAAGCCTGGTGAGGTGCTGCACTGTTGTATCATCAAAGAGGTGCTTCTCCTTTACAGAAGAATTCACCGAAGGTTGGCTTTTTTCCCTTCCTCCTTCTCTTCCTGCTTGTCCTCTGTCTGTCTGTCTGTCTCTCTCTCCCTCTTTTCCCCTCCCCTCCTCTGGCAGACTCAATGAATGGGCAGGAGACCCCTAAACTGTGCTAAAAGCCATATCATTCTAAATAAATCTGGGGTTGTTTTCCCTTTTAAATTTTCTCTGCTGATATTTGTTTGGCAGGTCATTGTCCTTAGTGAAGTTCTTTTGGAAATTTCAGGAGTTTTCAACTTACTAAAGGAGAAGAGAAGTGATTACCCCATGGCTTGATGATAATAAGATTCAAAATAAGAGAAATGGTGGCTTGGAAAGTCAAATGGAAAATGTTGGAGATATTTTCTTTTCTTTCTTTTCTTTTAGAGAGAGAGAGAGTGAGAGAGCGCGTGTCCATGAGGGGGGAAAGGGGGTAGGGGAAGAGGGAGAGAGAATCTTAAGTAGGCTCCACCCCCAGGATGCGGGACTCCATCTCACAACCCTGAGATCATGACCAGAGATGAAATCAAGAGTCTGATGCTTAACCGACTGAGACACCCAGGCGCCTCTGAGTTATTTTCTTATATAAACTTGCTAAAACTCAAGAAAAACACGCACACAGCAAAGTGCACAAGTCAGAATTACGTGTTTTGAGAAGTTCTCATGTAACCACAATCCAAATAAACAGTTACCACCATGAACCCCCTGGACCTTCCTCACAGTTATGTCCATACCCTTCAATATCATGGATTAGTTCTGCCCTGGTTTAAAAATATCAACTAAAAATGGAATCATACAGACTGTATTATTGTGTGACTGGCTTTTTTTTTGCTCAACATTGTGCTGGAGAGACTCATCGGTATGGCCAAGTATGGCAGTACTTTGTTCACTTTTATTGCTGGAAAAAGAACGCATGTTTAACAAGCCTCTTTTGTGATCCCAAGGCAAGCAATCCCAGGCCTCATTGTGAGAACTACCACCCCAGACCCAGTCAACACAACTCCATGGCCACCCCACTCCATTCCCACAGTCTTAAAATCACAAGTGCAGAAAAATAAAAAATAGTCCCTCAAAAACCAGAGCCAGGTTCAGCTTTGAATTTTACTGAGGTGCACGTTAAAAGAAGAAGAAGAAGAAGAAGAAGAAGAAGAAGAAGAAGAAGAAGAA